>NC_140714.1:3615000-4145000 GCF_050655825.1 Lonchura striata
GCTTTAAAACAAAAAAAGAAGGCAATAAAGCAATAAATCTGTTGCTTGCAGAACCTTTGTTACATGACTTAAAACAATAATCAGATTGGTGAATGTAGCTTCTGTGGATTGGTGTAAGGATTAAAAATGAAATAAAGCTTGCTTACTTCAGTTGGTTTGTGTTTATACAATGTAAGTCAGGAGACTTCAAGTAGTTAAATATTCTCTTTCATGTTTTATCATTAAAAGCCTGAATTGTTATGAAATAAGGTTAAAAACATGCACAGGGATCAATGAAAAATAAAATGTTACCTGCATGTGTCCTACTTCCTCTGAGCCTTTCTCATAGAGGGAAAAGGCACATTTGCCTGTTCAGATATTTTAATGCAATAATTATATTCTCACTTTCTTTTAAGGCACTTTTACAATCCAGTTGCCCAAGGAGGTTCCTGGCCAATACTTTGAGGGGCTGGATATGCTGACATCTCTTTTAGCACCAAAGAAATCAAGATCAGCAAAACCATTGGTAGAAGAGATGGGTATGACAAAATCAATCTGGTTTATACAAGATGATACATGTGTGTAATGAAACGTTATTGATCTCTAGAGTGATACAAAATATTTTTATTATTGACTAGTCCAAGGTACAAGAATGGTGTGAATAAATCAAAGTATGGATAAGAGCAGAAATAAATACGTTGCAGATGATATACATGCCAACCTTAGAGGTTTAGTTATGTTTAAATTTTTCCAAAATGTGTTTTAAAAATATGCTAATGCTCTGTAGGTCTTTGTACCCCTCTAGTGGCTGTCGAATACACACACAGTTGAGTCTCCTGCTTTTTACAAACTACAGCTGGACTATTAGTTCAAGTGAGAAGCTAATTAAATCCATAGTGCATGGTTCTGGTGCATGTCTTGCTTAACATCAGTATTTAAAACACAAAAATGTTTGGCTGTCTCTGATTTTTTAATTGTGCCTTAAATTATTGATAAGATCGCTTAGGTTCTGTCAGGGTTCTCCTAGCATCAGATGCTGATCTTGTTGAATTCAGTAGGACAAGTATTTCAGTCTGAGTGAGTACATTTAAAATTTAATGTTTCTGATGTTAATTTTTGAAAGTTGGGGAGTCTGAAGCAGGACCTGTGGTTACAGATCTGTATGACCCAGTGTTGAGTGAGATTTCTTAAAAGATGCAGTAAAATAAGAAAGGCAAGCACTAGTAGCACAATAAGCCTTTTGAAGAAATAGTATGTATTTTTCCATGTGATGATTTTCCTTTTCTGACCATTCCATAGATACAGCTGCTTCTGCTGAGGTAGAGAATGAAGAGAATGAAGAAGAATTAGACTGGGAAATAGAACAGATTCCTTATGAAGAAAGCCCTTCACCACTGCAGCACCCCTATGGATTTGGGAATTTGCGCTCAGGGGTGTTCCAGAGGCTACAGGTAGATGCATTTTATCCTCTCCTCTCCTAGAAGTTCTGGGTAACTTCCTGTGTAGGCTTCCTAGCTCCCAATACAATCTTTGAAAAGTTCACCTCAGTTGTGTAACTCTAACTTACTGTTGTATGAATTAAAATATTCCCAGGCTTGGAGTAGAATTGCTGTTTATGAATAAAGTATTTACATTCTGGTTGGACATGCATACTAATTTATTACCATGAAATTTGTGAAGAAATACATTTCCCATCAGCATTAATGGGGTGGGAAATAACTACCTAATGATGTTTAAAAGGGCACTGCAATTGCCTATTAATTAATGTACAGCCACTTCAGAGAGTGAGAGTATTCTCAAAAGTCACAAATGATGTGTGATTCTTATCTTGTCTTTGTTGGGGTTGTGTGCTTTTGTTTAACATTGCAAATTTATCATAATGTAAAATAACCTCCCTGCCTTATGATAAAATGGCCTGAATAGACTTGATAATATCATGAGTTCTAAGGAGCTTCAAATAATTGCATTTCCTTGGAATTTTGATGTTTTATTTGCATAGTGGAGCTTGAATTAGAAGATTGCAGCTTTTCTAGGGATTTCAGTGCAATGCTGATAAGCATCCTCGTTAAATTCTTCCTGAATAAATCTTGTGTGCCAGACCAGTGGCTTGGCCCTATAATTTTGTTGCCATTTGCAGGATGAGCTCAGTGATGTTATTGACATCAAGGATCCAGACCAAACTCCTGCAGAGGAACGTAGGAGGAAACGTTTGGCAGCTGAGGCTGCCAAGTTTGAGCCTGATCATTACCTGTGAGTATTGATTAACTTCACCTGGCCATGGACCTCTGAAACACATTCCCTTTTCACAAATGATTGGTTTTAAGATCACTTTTGGAAAGAACCTTGTTTCATACTTTACCTCTTCAGCAGCTGAGCAGCCATTCCCTGTTGGTATTTTGGGTTGACAGATCAGAACTTTGTTTTCACCTTGTGAAAGATTAATAAGCCATGCTTGTCTAGGAGGGGGGAATTTGAGTTTTGAAGTTATGAAATTTTATCTTAGCTACTTTGATTTTTGCCTTCATCATGTGAAACTTGTTCTAAAATAGAATGAGGAAAACGTCCAGACCAAAACTTTGTGTTATTTTTTATGGTTCACTGCATGTAGCGAAGTGAAAATGATTCTTTGTGCCTTTTCAGGTTGGAGTATTTCAGGTGAAGTTAGGTTCAGATAAGTAAATGAAGGCCATGAGATTTATTAATAAATTGATTCTGGCAAGATGGATCTGCTGGGAGAAGAGAGTAGTTGCCAGTGGGAAGAACTTGTACTGTGTTGTTTTTTGGGGACAGGAAGGCTTAACCTATTTTGGGTTGTTTCAGAAGGTAACTTTGCAAACCGGGATTTTTTCCTCAGTTGCATATTTCAGAGGCATCCTCACGTCTTGCTGTAACACACAAAAAATAGAAGAGCTTTCTTGAACTACATTTCACTAGAACTGGAGTACTTCCTAACCTCTAATGGGATGTAAATTGCAGTAATTTCAAGTTTCAATTTTAGACTCTGTGTTCTGGCCTGGTAGAGCTATAGCATGTAGTTTAATGGCTGTATCTTGGTTGTTTCAGAGCAGATACCAGCCTTTCTTCAATAAAAATTGTTTTCCTGAGGAGGACAGAAGCTGTGGTAGAAATGGGGGCAAACAACTGTTCTGGTGGCCTTGAGGAAAACGTACCCTGGCTGATAAGTTGATTTGACATTGAAGGGAGGCAACCCAAAAAAAAAAAAAAATCTGTCAGGGTGAGAGGGAAGCAGATTGCATTCTGTGTCCAAGTTTTGTGTGGTGATGAAGAAGGTATTGAGAAATTTCCTGTGGTTGTTTTTTTTTTTTTTCAATTCTCAGTATTTATACCATTGTTTGGCTTGAAAAAGCTCAGATGGTAAGAGGAGACTTAGAACTTGAATCGTTTAGGATAAATCCTCCCAGAATTACTAGATTGAGATTTTTACCACAGTGGCTTTGTGTTGGTGAGATGGAGGTGATGTCTCTTCCAAAATTCATGTACAATTTGTTTTCCACCTTGCTGCTGCATGTCCTTGCTTAAAGTCCATCCTCATCTCTACCTCACCTTTACCCTTCAGCTGCACAACTTCCTCCTCACCAATTCCCTGGCTCTTAAGTGGGAGGACTACCCAGTAAAATCAAATTATTTGTCTGAGAAGCCTTTGGAGTGTTTTCCTTTAGCTGCATTCAGAACAAATCAAGTTGGTTCAGCTTTATGTGATGCTGCAAGCTCATTAATTCCCTGCGCTTCTGGGTAGCTCAGGAAAGGTGGAGGAAGTAAGGAAGGAATACTGAAAGATAGGAGAATATTGGGTTTTTTAAAATAATTATTCTTTTCTGCTTTAAAGAACACATTTCTAACATGGAAAATAACCTGGAGCCAAGTGAGATGCATTCTATGGATGTGTTAATATGTACCCATATATATGAATTGAAATAAATAGCATATGAAAGTTCTTTTTATTTTCCCTAGAGCTGACTTTTTTGAAGATGAAGCTATTAAGCATCTTTTAAAGTACAAACCCTGGTGGATTGATGCTCATAAAAAGATGACAGCCTTGCAGGGAGAAAGTCATCAGGAACATGACAGTCCTGCATTTGGTGAGAATATACATATACATATATATATGCACACACATCTATTGCTTGCATGATAATTGTTGTGGTGCCGTGTTATAGCTTATTGTTCTTAAAGGAAATTTATTAGTCTATTGCATTCAATATTTATTATTTATTGCATTACTTTATGGATCTCAGAGATCTATTTTCAAAGGAAACTCTTTGTGTCCATTTAGAAACCTAAAGGGATTTTTCCAGGGTGAGTAGGTGACCTTGTGGGAACACTGCTAACAGATAACTGAGGCTGCCTCCCTGCACACAGTGATTACAGAGAGCACTACAAGTTACTATTGTGCATTTTCTTCTATTGTTCTTTGTTCATTTCCTCAGTTGTATGAAAATCTGATATTCCTGAAGCAGATGATGATAATCCTTCACCAGGAGTTCTCAGTGCACTGATAATACCTGCACTTCCCCATTTTCTCTGGGAGAAAAATAGAATTTGGATAAATGTTATGTATTTTACTGTGAATGTAATCTGATCTTCATTCCTGGTGCCTTTTCAGCCTCTGAAATTGTTAATTATGTCCATCATAAACACTTGATTTGAAAAGCATTGGACAAAGGTACAAGAGGCTTGAAAATACAATAATGAGGGCTTCCTTTGTTTGTTTTTATCCATTCACTCCTTAGTAAATGAAACACTACTCCTGTTTTCTTGGCTTAAGGAATATAATTAAAATGAGGAGCTGCTGGATGATCGTATTGATAAGGAATGTTTCTCCTCCAAACTGAGGTACTGAGGAAAAACATGTCTGTTGTTGGGTTTTAGGTTCAAAACCAGAAAAACTCCTCAAAAGCCTGGCAAATGGAAATTACACAGAAAAGAGACTTTATGAAGGATCATCTGTGCTCCATACCATTTGTAATAACAGATATCTGTTTAATTAAAAAAATCTTGCCTTCATGGGGCTGAGTGGAGAGGCTCATGCTGTTCTGTGAATCTTGAGGCAACCTAAATAATGAGAGAGGCAATCTGGAGTTTGGGTGATGTTAATGCCAACAAACCCACCCTTTTATTTGGAAAGAACTCAGTTTTGGTAACATCTGTGCTGTTTGAGACAGTGGCTGAAGTAATTGGAGGTTCCTAACCCTGAGTGAGCTGTGCTGAAGGAAACCACCATGAGAGGGAGTGCAGGTTCTACTAGAAGGTCTCCCGTGAATGGGAATGCAGATGGGCAGGAGGTGGTTCCAGGCTGGAATCTGACCACCAGCAGCATGTGACCCCTGTGGTTTTATAGTGCCTTACCCAGCCCGAGGAATGGTGCAATTAATCAGCAATTCCTGACTGTCCCATGGGAAGGAAGGATTTGTTGTTGAATAAAGACATGTTGCTCCTCAGGTTAAATGTAAATGTGGGTTTATGGTGGGAAAGAGACATTAAAAATTATCAGATTTTTTAAAAGTTTATTTTCTTATTCAGAAACATTGAATAAAGAGAATTGGGGTTTTTTTCCCTTTTCCTGACTTACATTGATGTCTTTTCAGTTACTATCTTCATTGGTTTCTTGGAACCAAAATCTCGATTACTTTTGTCTTTATAATGTCTTTGGCTGCAAGAAATAATTAGAAGTACAGATGACATTTTTTATTTTTTGCATGACATTGCAATTAACTGAAGATTTTCTTTGGTTGATTACTGCTCTTATATTTACCCTTGGTTATTTTCTCTTTGTTTTTACATCATCAGGTTCTTCTAATGTCTCATTACCAATTTTTTTCTCATTTTGGTTTTCTCTTCTCATTAACATTTAAAGTTTTCACCTCTCTTGTCCTTACTTTGAATATATTTTTATTTGACCTTTTTACTTTATCTCCAGCTTGTGTGCATGGTTTGTGTATTTTGTCTTTTTAAAATTTTTTCTTATCCCAAGTGACTTTTTTTCCTTTTTCTGCATCTTACTGCGTATTCTCTTCCAGCCCTTTCTGTTCACACTTAGAATGTCTCATTCCAGTCAAGTAATACTCCATAAAGCTTTATTAATTACACAGCTTTTCCCATGAGGGAATAACATTTTTGGAAAGCTTCCTCACTGCTGCTGTTGAAGTTTACATTAGTTTCTTGCTTCTACAGATTCCAGATGAAAGGGTTTGTATTTTCTAACAGTCACATTCAGCTTGGTTAAAAGTTCATTTTTATTCTACTTCCAGTTGCACTACTGTAAAAAACTCCTCTTTAGGCAACACAATAATCTTCAAAGGCTCAGGCTGACATATGTATTTAATCTAACATTTATATGCTCCAAGGATATCTTATTTTGTTCAGGATAACCTCTCATGCTTACAGTGACTGTTCTCTTTCTTATTTCTTTATAGAAAGAGAAAAAGAGAAGCAATTTCCTCTCGAAGTTCCACCTTTCAGTAAGGCTTGGCTCAAATATATGCCATTATTGGTGGATTCATATGTTTAAGATGGATTACTTTTCCTTTTTATCAAATTTCTGTCTACCTGCTTTGCTCAGTTTTCAGGGCTTTGCGTCATGTATTCCTTCCTGCTGCAGAGCAGTTTTTGTTATGTGAGGAAATTCTGCTTTTTATTCATGCAAAACTCTTAATGATCAGGCTCCACTATAAAATATTTTGGCATTTAAAGGGCAAGATAAATATTATATCAGTATATATATATCTCAATAACTTCATTCTGACTAATCTGCTGACTATTTCTTCTCTGATGTTGCTGATTCCTTAACCTACAGGGGTAGAAGCACACATTTGAAAACCTTAAAATTGTAATATAATATTTCAATTTGAAGAAAAGAGAAGGAGAGGTCAGTTCTACTCAGTTCTTTCCCTGTGGGAGAGCTGTAGGATTCAAGGCTTGGCTTGACAGGATCATAAACTGAGGCTCTGCTCTCAGCAGCAGATTGTCAGAGGTGCTTCCTGACCTGTACTTTCCTAACTGACCACTGAGTCAGCTCTCTGTGTGGGTCCAGCACATTTTATCTAAGTGCCCCTAACACATTTAGAGCTGGAAGTGTCATAGTAGTCTGGAGATACAGATCTCCCAGTGATTTAAGTGGTGTTATCACAGTGTAAAATAGCAGTAGGGCTGTAACAAAACACCCTCTGGCTGTCAGACCTCATCCTCCCCTCAGAGATTAAACTCTGCTTTTACTGACACTCTGCCACTGGAGCACAATTTGAAGTATCTTCTTTTTTAACATGAGGAATGGCCAGCTTAAAACAAGTCAAAGAGGTGATTAAAATGTAAAGGTAATGTCTGCAGTCTCATCTGTCAGAAACTTTGTGAGATGAATGTCTGACTCCTTTAGATGTGGGTATATTAACACACATTTCTATTCTGGCATGGTTTTCCCACTGGCAAATACACCAAACATTTTAAATCAAAGTTACAAAAAACTTGCTAATTTAGCTTACTTGATAAGTAGCAGCAAGTGCTGCTTTGCATTAGTGTGGCACAGATTGTTAGCTAAAATTTGGCAGTGTAAGTGCACAAAAGTGTACAGGCTTAGTACAGCACAAACGTAATTACAATTTTAATTGTTCTGATAATTTCACACTATGTACTTGGGAGTTCTGAACGGGGAAAACAAAGTAGGTGGTGGTTTGGATGTGTTAATGATGAGTTTCAGGCCTGGATAATTAATTTTCAAAAATGATAGGCAATGGATAGAATTTGTTTCAACACAAGTATTTTCTCAGAGAAAGATATTTTATTTAGAACATCTGGCACTTTACATCAACTTAAGGTGCATCTTGTAGCATTTACCTTTGAGAATTTTCTAGTCTGCATCTTGTTTGCTCTTTTTTAATAGACCTGGAATTTCTGTGTTAATGGTCCAGTTGTAGACATTGTGATGCTTCAGAGTTCGAATTTTAAAGGAAGAAAACTTTACTGCTATATTTCATTAATTTCACTGGGAGTTTCTTTGCTGTTTAAAAGTGAAGTATGGTTCATGTTTACACTGAAGAATCAACTTACAAAGAAATTTACTGATAGAGATACATCATCAGTAGTTGTGATTCAAGGGGTGATACTGACCTGCTTAGTATGAACAGAAAAAACAGAGTTAGAACTGCTATACTCTTTCTAAATTGTCACTTGCCTCTGGATTTTTGTCCCCTACAATGTGGGCTTAAGAATCCTCATTTTATTTGGATCCTGATTGTGCATTTATCCCTGTATAAGATAATCTAGGCATCCACAGAAATCCGTGGCACCTGGAGACGTTCAAAGTCATGAGTGTGTACATGCAGTGCTGTGCTGGAGCTTGACATTGAAATGAATACAACAGAGCTTAATAAAAGTAAAAAGGGAAAGTAAGAGTGATTTAGGCTTTTTTCTTGAGTGATGGGTGACTTGTGATTAGTTACACGCTCCTTTTTAAAGGCACTGTTGAGGTAGTATTACCACCTATTAAAGTGAATGTGCCAGCTTTAAATTCATAATCAATTATCCTCGTACTTTTTATAGTTGTCTTCTGTGAGGAAGAGAGAGAGCAGATGAGAAAGTTCACAAATAAATCTTATCTTCTGGATAAAAGGAGCCGTCGCCACGTATATCTTGGATTAATTGATATTCTTCTGGCATATTGCTACGAGATCCGTGTCAATGAAGGGGACAAGAATGTAAGTTGAAAAAAGTAAAAAATAGAATGTATTTTAGGAACCTAGTGCTGGATCCTGTACTGCCATTTAGGGCAGTACATGAACTTTTAACATGAACTTACTCCCAGGCATTAAATTTACATGATGAAGTTAAAATGAAAGACTTATATCTCTAGATTTGGTGCCTGTGGGGATTAGTAGGATTTCTTAATACCTGTGTTCTTCTTCAGCAGCACTGTAATAGGAGAGATGTGGAGTAGCAGGAGGTTCCAGACAATTCTGTATAGTTCTGGTTTGTGTATCTTGGTTTATGCAAATTAATAGAATACTTGTTCTTTTTTGTTCTGTGTGGATACCTTGCCCTCTTGGAATTGCTTTCCAGATACAGCTTTATGCCTCACATCTCCTGTGCTGATATGAACCAAGAAGGTTTTTTCCAATGCTTTTAACCAAAATATTGGCACATGTAATCAAAACCATCCTGGCTTAATCAGACTGACATGCAGGGCATGGACTGCAGCATGACAAGCAACATGTCCAGACCTGCTGATTCACCAGAATACTCTGGGATTGTTGTTCTGTTGCATGTTAGATCTGCACAGAATTGCAAATCTGCCAGGACCACAGTTGTGCAATTCTTTATTGGTTTTGCAGTAACTGTATGATGTTGTGTGGAAAACACACTGGGGTTTTTTCTCCCTTCCCCCACTGCCCTTTTTTTATTCCTATTTAATAGGAAAACCAAGACATTCAGGCCACACAAATCTTTACTGGAGGCAGGATTATAGATCAAGGCTTTCTGGCTTTTTGCCCCAGTCATCCCACTGGACCACACTTCCACTCAAATAGTATGAATCTGTCACATATTAAGAATAATGACATTTTACATGTACTGCTGGCTTCAGGACTCTCTCTGCAAGCCAAAAGTCTTGAGCTGTTTTCATGAAACAAGGCACTTGAGCTTGGCTTTTGTTGATTCAAGTCTCTGTTGCTTTGTGCAAAGGGACAGAATTCCACTAAAATACCATTTCTCTGTGTATTGCTGTTATATTTTAAAGATTTTGTTCATGGACTGGATCATCCTACTATGGAAAGCAACTCAGTTATTCAACATCTGCACTGCAATATAATTTTTAATGCTGTCCTGTGGCCATTTCAATGCACATAATGTAATTACTGCTTCTTATTCACAAAGGTTCTTAAATTGCTGCCAGAATGTTATCTTAAATAGTTTGCCAGCAGTGTTGGATTAGATAACACTTGTTTTACTGTCTTCTCTTAAAATCAGGTTGAATCATCTTGGAACATCAGGAAACTGAGTGCAACGTTGTGCTGGCTGGAGGTAAGGTAAAAGTCAAGTTTTGTGTTATGTTTTTGCTGGATTACTTGGGGTTTTTTGCATTTTCTGTTGTTTCTGTGCCAAGTTTACTCTTTCAGTATTGAAGATTAATTAATTATATATCCTGTTTTTAATGGTACCAGAAATTTATTTCTGGGCTCTGGAAGTTAGTAGGCACATGTTGCTTTACCTGCCCCCTTCTTTTACTCTTGGAAAAATAAAGGTTGGAAAAGACCTTTTAGGTCCTCAGGTTCAACCATCACCAGCACAATCACCACAAAACCATGTCCAGGTGCCACATCCCTGTTTGAGTTGCTGCTCATCCTTTGGAACCAGCAGAGATTACAGAAAACCCTGCATTCCAATCTCTTCATGTTCAGGTTGTTCTCTGAAAGCACCCGGGCCTGTGCAAAGAAATTGTCACAGAGCTGGAGGTGGAAAGGACTTGACCTGGCCTGAAATCCATTAATTGATAAAATGCAGGAAGGTGAAAAGGCCTGTCCCAGCTCTGGGCTGAGTCTGCTGAGCCAGTGTCATTTTGCAGGATCAAAACTGAATCTGGACAGGATTTTTGGGTCCAGTTCTTCAATCTTTTCCAGTAGTGTTGAATGTTATGTTCAGTTATAACTTGTCCTGTGGCAGCAGGTTTTATGTTGAGTTCTGCAGTAGCAGCTTACAAAGGAGTGCAGTTAAAATGCCCTGTCTTAATTCACAATTTTTTTTTTCTATATCCATGTCCTAACACAGTGGAGGAGTTTTCTGCACGTGCTTACCCTATGATAGAGCAGTTCTTGTTGCAGCCTGTGCCAACAGTGTATTTCACACCTAGAAAACTCACAGTCCTGGCACCAAACTGTGAATAACTATCTCTGTTAGACAGACCATTAGGGCTGGGACTTTTCATCATTCTGTACAAAAAAAAATTCCCTCAGTTCTGGTTTGTTTAAGCTGACTGCCTTTTTTTCTGGCCATGGCATGTACACACTTTAGCCTCTAAATATTCAATCACAAACCATAAATGATTTAAATGCATGCTGGTGATCCATTAAAATGAACAATGGGTTGAGGTAGTCAAAGAGTGCAAAGAAGTGCTGGCTGTCAGCAAAGTGCTTTTATTAATTTTAATAGATTGAGAGCTCAAGATGAAATGGGTATTTTTTTTTTAAATTCATTAATAAATGGAGCATTTTGTCTTGAAAAGTGAAAGCTGGAAGGGAAATCACTTTTAAGAAAGTCTTTAATAACTCCTTAATGCCTCTGGCCTGAGTAAATTAGAGGTGTTCCTCACTCATGAAGGAGGACAATGAACTGTTCTCCCCAGGCAGGTATATTTATCCCTGTCTTGAATATCTAGAATTTTCATGAAAAGCAGTCATGTATCATTTTTAAAGATCTTACATGTACACATGTATTTGGTTAATATCATATGGATTTAATTTTCCTTTATTCTTAAAAGGCTTTTTATAGCTTTTCCTAAATATATATAATAATGTGGGACAGATGTAATTTATTGCTTTAATCTAAAGGATGGTAAAGTCTTGAGTAAGATATTTTATTCCTATGTTCTCTACATTTTTTTAAATCCCAAACCACTAAAATGTACAGAACTTCTGTTATCTTGCCATGCAAACTCAGTGTGGAATGTCTTGTTTCTATTTAACATGTACATTTCCATATCTATTCAAATACAGATTTTTAGAGGCATAATAAATCAAAATGTGCTTTTTTTCTCCCCTATTCTGCTATGGCTTTTTTCCTTAAAGGAAAACAAACAAGCACACAGACTAATTCAGATTTTTCACTGATGCACACAGAGTTTCTCCAGCATCCATGATGTCCTGGTATCTTTTGGAAGAAGAGTGCTGTGCTATCCCCTGTACAGGCATTTTGAGCTGGTGACACGTGCCTTCAATGACACAGTCATGATTCTGCAGCTGGGTGAGTGTTTAGGGACTGGAAGTTGTACACAGCCATCTTCATACCTTGGCTTGTTAAAGTTACCTGCAACTTCTCTATTTAGCATGAGTTATTTCTTTGAGAAAAGCATTAGATTTATTTTTTGGATGGAAGGATCACTGAGAAACAGTGCTTCAGTGGTTTATTTTAAATGCTTGTGAGTTGCAGGACTAAAAACCCACACAAATGGCAATATTAATCTTTACTACTGCCAAAAACCGTTGCTGATTGAAAATCCCATTGACATTATAACAGTCAGGGAATGAAGTTTTAAGGGGAAGATGGATGTGGTCCCTCCTCACTTATCTGCACTGCCTTATGTTGCTGTTCATAAGTGTGAAAAAGAAAATTCTGATAACAAAACTGCACTGATGCAGTGCTGAAAGCATTTGGGTTTTTTTTTCTGAGGAGAATACAGTACGAGAGGTAAGAAATTTGTTTTTCTTTTAATGTCACAATGGAAAACAGTGTTGCAGTGAAAATTCAGTGATCCAGTGAAACTTTGCCTGACTGGGTGAGTTGTTACCAGGATGTTTTAAATTAAAAGTTTGTAGAGTTCTTTCCTTGTGTCTCAGACTACTGTTCCATTAAAAAGAGAAAATAACAGCAAAGTTCAGTTTATCTTTAGATAAAGCACCTTCTTGAAAAAGTGGAAAACACATAGAAAAGGAATGGGGAAAAGAATGTAAAATAGAGATATATGACTTAAACTTTCCTTCCAAATTCACAGGATGATAGCTGGTAGAATTTCATGATGGTTTAAAATCAGATTATCATATCAAATGGCACATACAGAGCTGGGGTCAAATTTTATCCTCATTTTGAAATAGTCTGTGTGAAGAGAACTGGATTTCTGAGTCTGTAAAATTCAGGTTTCAGGCTGTTGTCTGGCAGCTCTCTCAGCAAGGAGCTCCAGAAGGATCCAGTGATCTGCAGACACCTTCTCTGACTTTCCTGTTACACACATTGGAAGCTTTTTTTATTCACAACTAGTGAGGTTTTTTGAATAATCAGGAAGTAGTATCTGCACATAAAAAAAGCAGTTTACTTATTGATCAGTATAATGCAGAGCTGTAATTATGCAAAAACTGTTAAATATCATGGGCCCATGTTCTAAAAGCAGACATTTGATAGTTTGCCTGATTCAGGATTCCCTGTTCCAAGTCTGGCAAGATTTGCAGCCTCTCATTAGAGACCTATCAAGATACTATAATCCAAAACTTTGAATTTATGAAGAAAGACATTTTTAGTTGGGAATTAGTGTAACATTCACTGATGTACATTGTTACTTGGCAGATGAGTAACAGGAGTGGATGTTGGATATGGTTTGGGCTGACAGTTTGACAGCTGGAACCTGAAAAAATCAGCAAAATTTTAATTACACACATCATTTCTTTGTAAAAGAGCACAGTTCTTTTTAGTCAAAATAGTGATGTTTGACAAGCATTGATGGGGATACAATTTAAGTTATTAGTTATATTTGGGGTTTTAGGTTTTCTTTGCTGACTTACTTTCCAAAACCAGTGGGTTTTTTCTGTTCTGTTTGCCATGGCTTTTTGCTTTCTGTTTCCTCCTCCTTATTACCATCTTCCTCGCTCTTAACTTTTGTTCTCTGGCTGCATTTTTTCAGCATGGAACTACTTACAAATAAGCAAACAAATTTTGTGCTTGAACAGCAGGGGGAGTTCTGATCTTTTTTGTTTCTTTTTTTTTTTCCCCTCTCCTCTAAATCTGTAAAATGTAATTTCATCCCTGTTCAGGTTTCATAGCCTAGGAGGAGCCAGCCTCTTGGGAGAGGGTTATTAGATTCCATTTGCAGTGGTGGCTGTTTTCATTTGAATGTGGGTTTTTTTTCCCCACCATTAAATGATGAAAATAATTTTTTTTAAGTGTTCCAGCACTTAACCCTTTAGCAACTATCATCAGAATACTAACGGGGGAGATTCCAGCTCATTGGAATGTTGCATATGAAGGAAAAGTCAAACTGACAACAGAAAGATTTCTAGTTGTAGACTGAGAACACATTTTAATCTTTTACTGTATTTTTTGAATGTGTGTCAACTAGCTCCTTCCTGAATATGGAGTGAGTTTTTTCTTTCATTTTGCCAAACTATTCTGTGACTAGCAGAAGTAGGAAAAGTTCTCCCTAATTCCAGGCCCTGGTGTGCTGTTGGGTAATCCTCACAGAGTTCCATGTGCTTGGCCCTGCTGGGTGCTGTGTGTTCCCAGCCTTGGTATTTGTGTAGGCACAAAGGGGAAAATGCTCCTCTTAAGAGAGATGGTGGGCCATAACTTCTTGTTATTTGTGAGCTACTTTTCAGCTTAGGTTGTTTCTTTTTAAACACAGTGCCTTGCCTGCCTGTGCTGGAGTTTGGAGCTGGGGGAAGGGGCTGCTTCAGCTGTGGAGAATTACACGCATGGCTGGGCCTGCAGGCTCTGGTCTTGCAGAGATTCCTGCTGAACCCAGAGGCTCCCCATCCCCAGGGATGTGTAACTGTGCTGAAGGACACAGTTACAGTGCTGCTGTTTCCAGCCTGGCAATCAACCCCAGTTTCCAAGGTGGTCGTGGATGCTGTGGTTATTAAACCCTCAGGTGGGAGATGATAAAGATGATCTGTTGTGATTTCTTGTGAATCACAAAATCAAAAATCTGTTTCCAGGGAAAGCTGCAGTTTTGAAGTGTCTGCTGGACATTCACAGGATTTTTATGGAGAGTGACCCTGCCTACATCCTTAATGATCTCTTCATTACAGACTATTGCATCTGGATCCAGAAAGTCAAGTAAGTTCTTCAGTAGTTGCTGATGTGGGAGATGTTTTTAGCACACTTCATCTGTGAACAAATACCAGTAAAATAAATTCTGTGTCCTATATATGGGAATATGATCAGTTTTTTAATTTAATAACTGTGTCTGTCCAGCAATTCTTGATACAGAAGCAAAGACATTCTGTGCATTTTTTAATACAGGGACATCATTGGAGACGGAAGGAAGGAATTGGATTTTAAATAAAAACGTGAATTTTCATTAATATATTAATAGGGGTTTTGGGGGAAAAAACAGCTTTTGGGGAATTCTCATTCTATTGTGATCTTTCTTATGAAGAGAAATGTTTATGTAGCACTTATGTAACTTCAGGACAAAGGTTGGAAGGAATTTCCAGTTCAAAACTGACAGCACATACAAAGCGTTCCCAGCTGCATGGAACATTGATTTATGGGCTGTAGCAGTTGCACCAATTGATTATTAACACCAGAACAAGTGTCACAAATCCCCATGTGCTCTGTGCTCCTGCCCCTGCAGCTCTCCCTGGCACTGTGGGAAGCTTTGGCTTCCACTGCTTGAGAGGAAAGAGGGACTTTGCCACCTCCAGACAAAACCCCTGCACTTCTGTGTCTCACCTGTGCTCTTTTAATGCAGTCAGCATGGCTTATTTCCACAGTTTTGGGTAGCTTGCAGCCAGACTGGTTGGAATACCAGCATGTTTTAATGGCTTAAAACCAAAAGTATCAGTAGGAAAACAGTGGGAAGGGATTAAATGATTAAAGCAAGCTGCATGTTCAAATCTTACTAAGCTTTATATTGTTCTTGTCAGATTTACTCTGTTTTTTGTACAGCTTTTGTATTATTTTGCCTTCCTTTTATATCTTCACAGCCTTCTCTGAAAGCCACAAAAGGTGTGAGTTGGAACAGGCATGACTAATATACACACAAAAAAAGTCATTGTCTTATTTGTTAATACAGCAATGCAGATTCCTGAACCAGTGGCTAAAATAGTCTTTGTATTTAACAGGAGACTCTGGGGGATAAAATATCTGAAGTGCACAAGACAGTGAATGGGATATAGAGGGAATTTGGTAATAATTGTGATCAGAAGGGAGGGGGAATGAGACAGAATTGAGGCAGCCTGCACAGGCTGCTGGGTTTGCGTGTGACCTTAGCAGTACTACTTGGAGAATTAAAGACCCTCAGTTCATAGCTGTTCATGAGGGTTTGTAGATGTTGATTTTTATATTCTGTGTGATTTCAGTGACTCTGTTCCTATAGGTAACAACATATAAAATACTATAAAACCATTTCAGGTGTTTCCAAGCATTTTGATTCCTCAATCCTGCTTAGTTCCTGAAACAGCCAGTTCATTTTACACTGTCAAATTTGAAGAGACCTTTTTCAACCACACCTTATATGTGTGGAAAATTCACCAAGTATGGGGAAATTCAGGTTGAAGTTGAGTAGAAAAAGTGCAGTAAATAAAGGAGAAAGTTATTTCATGGGTCTTTCACAAAGAAATGAGTCATTAAGCAGTAATACCTCTGCTGCCCATATCAATGAATATAATGACTAGCAAGTCAGTGATAAACCCAGTTTTCTTTAAATCCAGCCCAGGAAAATGCACAGTAGCTATAAGTGACTGATAGATTAACACATTTCCTCCCAGACTCTCACATTATGTCCCAGTTAAGCAGAACTGACAGCTGCTGGAAAGAGGGCAATTAAGCTATCTTATTGTCAGAGTGACATGGCACAATGGCTGTCTGTCATTAGGAGAGCAAGAGAGAGAGAGAGAGGAGCTGCAGAACCCAGTCCTATTTTTAGGCCTGAATCAGGACAGCATTTAAGCATATGCTGCAGTCATTGCTGTGCAGTTCAGCAGTGTTTGAAGTTCAGCAAGTGCAAAGGGAATGGAACACTTGGTTTTGTTCCTTTATATTGAAGGGAACAGCTAAGCTCACTTGTCATTCAGGACATACCTTGACAGGGTGGTGATTTGTCTGTTCAAGCAAGGGGTCCCAGCTTCCCATGGTGAGGCTCCTGGAGAGGAGGGTGATGCATCTTCCTTTTCAGAGGATGAAGGTTGTGACACATCCCTCTGATAATTACCTCTGGTGCCCAGAGCAGCTGGGGCTATCCCTGGATCCCTGGCAGTGCCCAAGGCCAGGTTGGGCGCTGGGGCTGGGAGCAGCCTGGGACAGTGGAAGGTGTCCCTGCCATGGCAGGGGTGGCACTGGATGGGATTTAAGGTCCCTTCTGGCTCAAACCATTCTGTGGTTCTATAATTGATATGGTGGAAGAGTTTTGGGAGGGGAAGATGTTTATAGATGTTACTGTGGTGGTTTTTCAGTGTTAAAGTTATTTCCATCTCCAGTCAGTCTGGATACTTCCCCTGTTTTGTTTCTTAACTATTATTTGCTCCATACAGCCTTTATTAACTTCCTTTGTCTCCATATCCTCCATCCTTTTGTGGCTGAGGATATTCTCAAAATCCATGGGGGATTTGCCTTCTCTTCTTTCCTTGTGAACAACAAACTCCTGGTGGAGGTGGGGACCTCTGTTTAAACAGTTAAAACAGACTGTAGATTCTTTGTAGTGAAGAATCTGGGCACTTTAAAACCAGCTGGAAACAAGCTCTTCAGCTCACCTCTGCTGGCACAGATCTCTGGGTTTAGGAAGAAAGTTTGGCACAGGCAAAACCATAATGGATATATCCAGAAAGAGAGCACACAGCCCCATTCCAGCTGAAGAGAAACACCCTGGCAGGTACTAGCTTTTAAATATGCCATGTGGAAACAAAATCCTTATAGCCAGCAGAGTGTCAATAGCTGATTACAAATTTGGTTTGAGATCATAGTTTGGCTGTGGGTAAATCAGATGAATAAGTGAATGTGTCACTGGGCTGGCAAAAGCTGATTTATTTTAAGCACAGTGTATCCAGAATTGGAAATTATGAAGATGCTGAATAAAACACACACAGGTGGCTAATAGTCAATTGGGGATGGAGAGTACAAGCTAGCTTTGGAATTCTAAGGATTTTTTTGTTTTGTGGGGTTTTTTCCCAGAAAAATTGCTTTATTTAGGTGCCTGTTACAAAGAGAAAGTAGATTCCAAAATGTCTTAGACAATGGAAAATATTAGCAATTGTAGCTAAAATGTCATCTTTCTGCTTGCAATCTTAAAGACAGTTTCACCTGCTTTCTAGGTTCCTAGTATTTCCCTTCAAGCTGCTAGTGAAGTGACTATTAATAATTCCATCCATTGTGTAAGGTAGCATGTAAATCCTTTTAAGTGTTGTTAGGTTTTGAAGAAAGGGAGCATGTTGCTCAGCCAAACTTACCAGAAAAGAGGGAAAAGTAAATGTTAACTTGGATAACAAAAGGTTGACAAAGACCTATGAAGGCAGCTTGTGGTAAATCTCAGCAGGTGGTGTCAACATTTCTGTTGAAAAGCCAGATGCAGCCAGATGGAAAATTGCATCTTTAACCCCTGAGGTCATAATGACATGTCATCACTTCATTTGATCCCCCTGCTAAGTGAGCTTATCATCCACCCTGCTGTCACTTCTGTTATTGCTTTCATTTCCATAATAAAATTAAATTTAATTTGCCTGGTTTGCATGCCTTTGTTCTTCAGGTCCGAGCCTTTACAAGCCGCTCTGATACATATGGCAACCTCTCTGAGGTGAAATTAGAACTGAATTTTTGTTCTAAGTCTGGGGTTTTCTCCATCTTTCACACCTTCCTTGAAGCAGAAGGGGATGAAGGAGAGGAGCAGGGTTTTTGGGGAAACCACTGGTCTGTTGATGGCTGCAATATGGGCAGCTAGGACCAGGGCAATCCAGGTGTGCATTTACTGCAGGAGAGCTTTTTCTCCCTTCTGTCAGGACTCTGTGCCTGTGACCCCGCAGGAGCTGTGTCCTTTAGAGAAGTCAGAATAGTTTACCCACTGTCTCTTGCTGTGCTGAGGTTTCTTTGTGTGGCCTGATGTCTTTCTCCAGTGTTTTGTGTTCCGCTTTGTGCCAGGCTCTATTCACATGGGGTTTTTTGGCTGCTGTTGTACATATGTGCCTGCTGGCCATGACCTGGGTGGGAGGCTGGACAGCTTCCTCAAGTCCTTGGCCAGGAAGGCAGTACAGGCAGTTCTGCACCCCTGCTTAAGGAAAAAGCTCTTTTACCTAATATTTACATGCATATTTAGCTTTAAATGTGTACTCTTTAATATTTGCAAATGTGTATTATCCGTGTTCCTGAATTGGAGGTGAAGCTCTGAGTGATCCTGGCAGTTTTCCAGGGTTTGGTGCTCTCAGAATAGAATCACAGAATGGTTTGGATTGGAAGGGGCTGTGAAGATCGTCCAGTTCCAACCCTTTGCCATGGGCAGGGAGACTTCCACGAGACCAGGTTATCATCCATCCAGCCTGCCTGCTGTACAGTTGGTTTTTCCTCATAGTTTTATAGGTATGACATGTGCAGGAGAATGTTTTATCCCATGTATGTTTTTCTACTTTCTAACTTAGCATAAGATGATAAAAATCATTGTTTGTGTTGTATTTTGTAGTAGCTTCAACACGTGCAGTGAGGGAGAGCTGTGAGCTGAGACAGCTGAGCTGTTAAATTGCCTTGCTGTGTTCTGTGGAGCTGTATCTGCAACTTGCTTTGTTATCCTTCACAAATACGTGCTCTGCACCCTGAGACAAATGTGATGGTGCTAATTTTGGTGACTGTAGGTGTAACATGCCAGTTTGAGCATGGACTCCTTGATTCAAAGTGAGAACCAGGATTCCTGGTGGCATTTATACAGTCTCTGTAGAAGCCTGCTGTCTCCATCGGTATTAACTAATTTAAAATCAGATTTTCCTGAGTGTGTCATATTTTCTTCTCCTGGTTTGCAGATGAGACAGCCCCTGAAAGGTGGGTTGGCCTCATAGGTCTGTTTTCCTTTTCATCTCTTCCTTACAATGGAAGCCTTGTCCTTGTTACACTGTAATTACCCAGTCTGAAGCCAGCAGGGAGTTGCTGCTTGATGTGTAGGATGTGAATTTCTCCTAAATAAATGTAGGATTAATTACATTCACAGCATGTCAGGAGGTGATGAAATCGACTGTGATTGCTCAGGCCCCTTTTTATTTTCCCCAGGTTTTCTGAATCCCTTGTTTAATCAATACAGTGTAATGTTGCCCTGAAGTGCTAAGGCCTGATGCTGCAAAGGCATGAAGGAGTCCAGGACTCTGAAGAAAAAAAAATGATTTGTGAGATACAGGATTTTTACTGCCTGTGTCACATCAGATCCTAAAGTGCACAAGGGAGTAAAGAACTCAACTTTAAGTATTGTAGTTTCAGTCCATTGCATTGGTTTTACCTCAGGCTTTTGCTACATTTGAGAAAATATTTTGTAACATATAAACATCTTTAAGCTTCTATAGTCAAATGATCTTTCAGTGAATGGAAATAGAATTTTAACATAAATTCTGATGGTGCATTAAAATTTGTGAAATGGATCATTTATCTGCAAATTAAAGAAATTTGATTTGGTTATTATTTGCTAAAATCTGGAAAACTTTGAAAAATGTTTCCAAGTGTGTAGAAAGGATCCTGCTTGTGCCACTTTTGCAGCTGTTTCTTCTTGGCATTTTTGTTTTCTTTAGTGTTTTGATGTTTTGAAAAGCTCAAAACAGTTGAAAGACACAAGCCAGGCTTTTAAGTCTTTTGATTTTTTTTTTTTTTTGCTGCTAGTAGGGTTGATATTCATAGATTAATAGAATGTTTTGGGCTGGAGGGGATCTTAAAGGTCACCCCCTGGCATGGCAGGGACATCTTCCACTGTCCCAGGCTGCTCCAAGGCTCCAATTCCTCCTTGTGCCAGGGCTGCCACCCTCACAGGGAGGAATTTCTTCCCAATATCCCATCTAAACCTGCCTATACTCATTAAGTCCTATTTCACCTTTATGGCACTTAGACGTTCCTAGGAAAGGTTTAATTGTAACCTTTGAAACTCAGGACTGTCCCACTAAACGAGGAGTGAATGGAGTTTTTTCTTGTAGTCTCAGCACTTCTACTGTGAAGATACTGAGTTCAGATAGAAGAATTCAGGAACAAAACTGTCCTAAAAGGTTTTCAAATGGTGCACTGCTAATGTTAGTTTATTAAATTTTTGATTTGTGATGGGGGGAAGAGGGAATGTGTTAACACATAATAAGAATGAATTGGTGCTTTAAAGCATTCTCAAATGTTAGAGGAATATGCTAATTTTCAGCTGTTAACCTCCTGGATCCAGCAGCCATGATTCCAAAGAACAAAGACATGAGCAATAATATATTCTGGATGAAAATCCTGCCTCTTGGCTCTGTGGGATTAATCTGATTTGTACAGCACGTTTAAAGCACTTCATCCAGTTGAGGCGTGAGGGAAAATGCCCCTCGTGGTGGTGTTACAGGGTCATGGGCAGCTGCTCCCTGCTCTGGCTGGCTTTGGCTTTGGGTTTGGCTTCACTTTCATTGCTGCCCATGTCAGCCTTGGTTTAGTGGAGGCTGCAGTAGTTTCAGGTTTGATAAAAACTCCAGAGTTTTTTTGCAGAGTGTGTGGTGCAGAGAAAAGCCAAATGGCTTTCATGGTGCTGCTCTGAAAGCAGCTTTGCCATTAGCCTGTGTTTTTAGCTTATGTTCTGCTGTAGCCAGTTGTGTTTACTTATTGGGTAGTGTAACAACCCCATCACAAAACCCCTTAACTTGATCTGGTTTGATCTGTTTCACAGTGAGAGGATTATATTTTTGACTATAGCTTTTTAATGCTATGTGCATTGTGGGATGCACTGGAAGCCACATAATTCTCTTCCCCCACTCCCTGCAAAACAAAACCCCTCCTATTTTGAAGGTTTTTGATTTGAAGGCTGTTCTTTCCTTTGCTGTTCTGCTTTGGTAATAGCCATGCAGGTACAAGGACAAACCCCAAAAGCTTGGTGCTGCTCGTGGTCACACCTGGAACACGGTGAGGCAGCTGGGGCTGCACCCTGACTGCCCTGTGAGGACTTGCTGCAGGAGCTCAGGACTACAATCCCCAATTACTGGAGCTCAGGACTACAATCCCCAATTATTGTAATTCCTTCTTAGCAGGTTTTACAAGCTGGCATTGCTGCTGCTGGCAGGCAGTTCAGTGTGCAGCACTGTTTGCTGCCTGCTTGGAGCACTCGTGCTGTGCTGGGTTTGCTTCCCATTCACTTCCTTGGTGGCCTGGAGTGCTGAATTAACTTTGAGCTGTCCCAGCTGCTCTTGCCAATAATGAGAGTGGCTGCTTCAGATGGTCTTTGAGATTAATTTAATGCATATTTAAAAATCTGTAAGAAAATACATAATGTGTCCTGTTAGTAGGGGTTTTTTTTGGTGGCATTAAATATTATTTATTTAAAGGTATAAAATGAATTGCCCAGGCTACCCGAGACTGGCCATAAGTGCTTATTTGAACAATGTGCCTTTTAATACAAGTGAGGCTAAAATGACACACTCAGTAAAAGCTTGCAGAGCACAGTTATGGATTGGAGAATAAAAGACAGCTGAGGGCACCAGCTTCAGAAAAATAGGTTGGGTCAGGCTTGAGAACAGTTTGAACCTGAGCAGGTGAGAGGGTGAGTGCACTTCAGCTGAAGAAGCAGAGGAGTATCATTTACAAGAAGGAAGTGTCATGACCTTAAAGTGCATCATTTGTAAGACTGTTAAAACACTAATTCTAGTGCTTGTTCAAAAAGATGTTGAAAAATGGAGGGGATTAGGGGGCAAAATACTTCCTGAATGTAAATGTCTGAGTGACCTATGGTAAGTCAAGACATCAAACTCAGGAGAGCATTGGTAGAGAAAATTAAAGCTTGATTAGGACTTGTCTACAAGTATGATGGGACATGTTTCAGGTTTTAGCCATTGAGTTGCATTAAATAAAAAATAAATCACACAGTCTATTTGAACAGGAAAAATTCAGACAGCAATAAATTTTCTCATTTTCCTAGTGAGAAGTAATTGAGTTGACTCATTCTTCCTGTGTTGTTGGGTAATTCTGTACAGTCTGACTTGGTTCTATCAAAATTGCACAGCTCAGATAAACACCTTCAGCTTCAAACATGAGTTCTGGGTCTGATGCAGAAAGTGTTGAAGATTCTGAGTAAATCTTTATGCTACTAAAATAGCAGATGCTATCATTTTCCTTAAAACTTAGATAGGACTTTACCAGTTCATCATAGAGTACACTGACTCTTATTTATTTATTTATTTTCATCCCAAGTCATCTGCTCTTACACCTTAGATCACAGTTCTTGGATTTAAGAAGAGTGAGTAATAATTTGAAGGCACATTCTGTGTGTCTTCTCTTTCAGTGTTTTGATGCATGTTTTTAATACAATTTCTGTTTATTTGTCCTGCATTCTGTTTAAGGCCTGAGCTGTCACTTCAGGTGTCTGTAAAACAGGAGGTGCACACAGAGCACTTGTAAATAACAATACCCAGCTAACACAGTACACTGACCTAAGAGCCTTAAGGCAAAACACTGCCCTGAGGGCTCAGAAAGGTGATAGACAGGTATGTATAATACCAGAAATTCCCCCTCACGTATGTCTTAGCAAGCCCTGTAAAACATGGATTTTTAACAAGGGATTTAATCTCTCCTTCCAGCTGCTAGCTGCAGTTTCCTTTGATGTTTTTGCTCTCCTGCCCTCTGTTTTTTCCTATTTATTCCATCACTTTTCTATAGCTCAGATTCCTTCGGGCTGTGTCTGAATGCACCTTGCTGTGGGCAGAGAAGGCAAAGAAGAAAGCCATTTTTTTCCCCCCTCAGGCTACTGCTTTGATTTTCCAAAGTTGTTGGGAGGCAGCTCCTGTGTGCCTGCAGAAGGGTCAGTGATCTGTGTCGTGTCTGCTCAGGCAGCACAGCTCAGCTGAGTGGATTTCTGGCTTGATGAGGGGAAGGATGAGCTCGAGCAGTTGTTGCCTTTCTGAGCAGGTGGAATGTGCAGCTCTGGACCAAGGGGGAGGCTGAGCTCCAAGCTGGGAACATCTTCCTGCTTTGTCTCCAACCTGCTCAGCAGCTAGCTTAAGAATAATCATTATTTCTATGAGGCATGATCATGGAACAGTTTGGGTTGGGAAGGACCTTTACAGGCATCCAGTCCAACCCTCCTGCAGCGAGCTGGGGCATCTCCAACTTGGTCAGGTTGCTCCAAGCCCTGTCCAACCTGGCTTTGGATATTTCCAGGGATGGGGCAGACACAGTGTCTCTGGGCAGCCTTTTCCAGTGTTTTAGCACCCTCATTGTTAAAAACTGCTCTTATATCTAACCCCTGTTCAGTGGTGCCCCAGAGCAGCTGGGAGCAGGTACCCGAGCACAACAGGATATGGGAGGAGCTGGGAGCAGGCTGTTCACTACAGGCCCTTGCAAAAATCTGCTTTTTTGCCAGGAGTTTGCCAGATGCTTGGGATTGGTGTCTTTTCCTGTTCAGACTGTGGACTGAGAGTGAGGGGGCTGCAGGTGAAGTTTTCCTTTCAGGTGTTCCAGGTGTCAGTCACAGCGATGGAGCAGTGGAAGGGTTAAACTCTGACCAGCCCCACTCTGTTGTTTGGTGGATAAATTCCATTGTGAAGGGGTAGGATCATATTGGAGTAATGTTTGTAATTGTGCCTTTAAGCCTGTTCCCTGCCATTGTTGTTATTTTTGTAATACAGGACTTCGCTAGCATTATCCTGAGACTAAAATTCACATTTTCTGCCCTGCTGTGTGAGTACCTTTCATTCCCACACTGTAACACAAATTGTCTAATCTGGCAGCATGATTCTAAGAGTTTTCTCCTAGATCACCAGCAGTGATGGTGAAGACCAAGTTCTAGGTAATGGCAGCAAAGAAACTTGAGGGAAATGGGGCTAATACAGAACAGTTCAGTGTTCCATTTCTGTAACACAGCCAATATTACTATCATTTTATAAAATCTCTCTGTGTCTGTTTTGTGGTGAGTTATCTATTCATCTTTCATTATTTGTGTTGATCATATATACCTTTGGAAGCTGTGCCATTATAAGATGTTTGGACTGGCTGCAACTTACTAGAGCTGTTTTGGCAACAGAGTTCTGTTAAACTATTCTTAAAGCATATAAATACTCTTCAGTTTCTTTTTATAGTCCAATATTAATTCCAAGTCTGTTTTCTCTTACGAATATTTTCATAATATCATCTACATAAGTAAGCTGTACTTGATTTCTTTTATAATCCATGATCTGTTTGGTTTCAACTTAGCAAAAAGACCAAGTAATGGAAGTAAGATGTTATATTGGAAAGCTTCATCTTTTTTTTAAATATTTATAAATGTGAAGTTCAGCTCATGCAGTATTTAGATTCATTATAAAAGAAGCACTGTGGAATTCCAGAATAAATAAGGGGGGAAAGTCACTTGAAACATTCAGACTCATTAACATAAAAGAAGTCACTTAAATTGAAATGCTGGTGCTGTGTTTTCTATTTGATTTATGGTTAACAAACTGTAATACTTTAAGCTATGTAGATAGCAGTTCATGTTTACAAGACTGCCAGTTGGATTGCAGTGTGAGTACATCACTCTCTTGGTTTCAGAATCCATGTAATGCCCTTTGAAAGCCAGAATTCCAAGATTAAAGCATTTTATGTTCCCCTTAAGCCTGCTGGATTCTCCCCATCAGCCATTGTTTATGGGGCAGGGCTGTGTTTTGTCACCTGCACAGAAAGGGGGGGTTTCTCATGCCCAGAGTCATCTCCTGGTGCTGCATTTCTGCTTTTCTGCTCCTCTCCATTTGAAGTGGGGGCATGCTGCTCACGGGGAGATGCATTTTCCAGACTTTTTTAAACCCAGCACTGATTTTTCAGTGTGGTTTTCATGTTTGCAGTGAAGATTTACTGTGCAGGGAATGCTTTTCCAGTCTCTGCTTTGTCTGGAATCTGTGAGGAAAGGAGGAAAAAAGACTTTATAAACTTCCCAACCCAAGCTTTGTGCTCTTGTCCCTTCCCCACATCCTTTGACACCTCCACCAGGCACGAGGTGTATCCACAGCTGGAATTAGCATGGATCAGCTGGCTGGTGGATGCTTGCCTTGGCCTCCTACAATAGCTGTGACCTGCCAGACTTGTCCCAGGAGGCTCAGTATTCATCCCTCTGCTTATTTTCATGAAATACATATGAATTCAAAGATGTTTAAATTTTAGTTGCTCTTAAATTTGATAAAGTTGCCTGCTGTTTCCAGGAGCTGTTAGAGAGGAAATGATTAACAGTCAGAATGGACGTGGACAGTGTAACTGTGTAAAGTTAGATTATTTAGGCTAAAAATCAGAGTCCATCATCTTGAGAGATAGAAAGCAAGAATTCCTACCTGCAGTTGCATAAAAGATCTTGCACAGACTAAGCACTTATTTTTTTGAGTACTGACTTGACATTTAGAAATTAAGTCTTTGTGTTGGGGAGGTGGTTTGTTTCTTTCCTCTGAAAACAGTGATTAATCCAGAACTAATTCCTGTGAACAAATATTGTGTTTTTGCTGTTGTGTTTACACTCGTCTGTCTTTCATTGCAGATAAGGTAGAAGATCAGTTAAAGTTTAGGTCAATTTTTACCTCAGTTCTGAAGAAAATGATCCTGTTTTTCCTGTACTAACGTTCTTCCATTATCTTTTGTACTCATTGATCAGAGCTAATGAGATTTTAATGGAGTTATTTATGGCCTCTCCCTCTTACTACAAAAGTGTATAATAAACTGAGCACATGCAAGTGTTGGATGGTTCTGTTTGTTTTTATCTCTGTTAATTGTACAACCTCTTCTGTGATTCTTTCAGATCTCCTAAGCCAGGTAGGGTATGATGAGCTAACCAGCTAATAAAGGCTGGAAAGAAATTCAGTAGATGTTGTTTATTCATCTTTCTGATGATTATAAAAGATTTTCTGTGCTCTTCTGAGTGAGGGCCTTTTGCTGCCATGGGAAGGGTTCAGGTGATGTGTGTATTTTTCAGTTCATGCCTTCAAGGTAGTATTGTGCTTTAAGTTTTAGCCTGAAAGGAATAGTTGTGTTCCCAGATCTAGGTGAAATAAAATCTGTGCACAGATGGCCCAAACATGTGGGGAACTGGGGTACAAGTCTGTAGTAAGGTACTTCAGCAGTAAAAACTGTGTAGAGTTAGTTGTTGTCATGGTCTGTAATACAGCAGTGTGCATGACAGGCAAAGTGGGTGGCACTATTAATACTTACCAAGATTATTTTCTGCTCTGAATTCCCTTCAGAACTTCCTTTGGAGTATTTTTGTTCCTTGATCCTGAACTTGCTTTTTCAAAGCTATTTCGCTATGATTGGAGGTCACTGACTAGTGTATAATTGAAGCACTCATTATAAATAACCTTGAAAGTGAAATAATAAATGGTGAAATATGTGAGATGCTATAAAACACACTCTAAAAAGTGTAATTGAGCCTTAGTCTCTTATCTCTGGGCAGATTCTGAGGCTCAAGTTCTTTTGTAACCCATGACTTTTTAAAGAGTGGTTGGGCAAATGGATGGTGCCTTTAGTGTGATGAGTTTCTTATTATTGCACCTAAATGTCCATTTATAAGGGTTCTTCTCCTGAACTGGAGGGGTTTTGTGCTCTAACCTCATTGTTGGACCATTTATGCAATTTTTGTGCCTGTTGACTCGAGCTGTTTCTGCATTAATGAATTCTGCTTTAGTATTCAGTGCCATCATCGTTATTGCTCCTGTGTCTTACCAGTCAGGGCTGATCAAACCTAGACTCTTTCATGTCTTGAATATTTTATTAAAATCAAATTGTCTGTCAATTCTGTATCATAAGAATTCAATCTTTTATTTTTTTCTTTCAAGCTGCCTGAAAGTGCATATCGGGTGTGGAGGGATGTTTCTCATTGTTAGTCACCTTTCTGAAGGAATTGTGCTACTTCTGGGCTAAACCCCTGAAGTTTAAGTTCTGTTACAGCCACTTTCTGTATGTGCCTTTCCTCTGTTTTGTCCTTCACCCCTGGCTCTCAGAATATGCTGATCAGTGACCAGGGTGATCCCAGTTATCAGCTTCAAGCTTTCCCCAAAGATCACCAGTTTGGTTTCTCCAGGAGCTGTCTGGGACTAGATAGAAGCTGCACCTGAATTTTAGAGCAAAGAACAATTTATTTTGTTCTTGATGGACTAGTTTATTTTCTTCTTGATGGGTGCTTTGCCAGCTGTGTCATTCTTATATGAGCTCACTTTCTTATCTTCTGCTTCTGTGTTTGGCTGTAACTTGCTGAGCCCTCTGCTTTGAGAGAACTTGAGCTGTAGACTTACTGCCATAGGGAAATGATTTTCCATCAGGATCCTGACAGAGTTCTATGGGGAGCTCATCTGGCTTTATCTGGAGACTGGATGTTGAACAATGTCTCTTCATACCCCTGATGTCTGGGCAGATAAGGCTTAGGCTGGAAGACAGTGATGGATGGATGGAATCCTGCAAGAGCCACTGTGAGCAGGGGGAGAATGAGACCATCTGAAGGGTGTGGAGAGCCTGTCCCTTTGCAGGTGCCCTTTTGTTCACTAGTGACAGACCCTGCAGAAACACCAGTGATGTGCTATTGCAGCCTGTCCTCGACCAGTCTTGGTGGCAAGGCAGAAAATTTCACTATTCCTTGCAGTTTAACTGACATTTCAATGTCTCACAGATAGTAAATTTGCACACTCTCTGCATCTGAACTGCTGAGACTCTGGGATAATATCTGGTGATGTCTGAGATAATATTAACTCTAGAATTGTCTTAATACTTGCAGTGCCTCTGGCTAAGTGAATAATTGTGGGAAATTGTAAGCAGTGCTGGCAGGTATGTAATTTGGAACACATTTAAAGTGGGGATACTGGTCTGGTTATATTGCTTGGTATCTTATCTGTTTTATCAAAGAAGGAGGCTGTCTGTGAAACTTTCTCCTCTGAGTTTTGCCAGGCCTCGTGGAGAAAGGTAGTGTAAATATAGGCTGATGTTTTTTCTTTAAACTTGGTAGCTCCTTGTTTGTTAAAGATAGAAAATGAAGGCTCTTGTAATGCAGCACACAGGAAGCCTTTTGCTTAATGCAGCAGCTTTACTAGGAGATGGATCCTGTGTGTCCAGAGCTCCTGCTGAGTGGAGATAAGTTAAATAACAGCCCTTTCAGTGTGTGTCAGCCCTGCAGAGTGGCACAGCAGGCTGCTGGTTTGTGTTTGGATGTTTGAATGCATCCCGAGGAGCTGCAGGGCCGGACGCTCCGAAGGCGAAGGCACGTCTGTGCTTGACGGCTCTGCTGCCTCTGAGACTTGTTTATCTTGCCTGCAAGGCTTAAAGATAATTAATGTAAAGTGCTTCACACTCTAAAACAGGGCTTGTCAGCCCTGCCAGCGTGGAGCACTGATTCCCACTGGAGCACTGAGTGAGCAACATCACTTTTAGTTCATTCCAAGATCAGCTGGGTCCCATTCAAGCACCAAGCTGCCCAGCAGAGCTGCTGTCAGTGTTTGAGACACTGAGGGTCCCATGCTTGGTTCCTTTGCTGCTGTACTGGGGCAGGAGAACCGTGATGTGCCCTGGCAGCTCTGAGCTGTCACTTGGCCAGGGGAGATATCAGAGAGACTCTGCTGGGTTGTGCCATGTCTTACACCTTGTTTACACCGAGTACTTCAGAGCAGGGGATGTTTGTGTGCATCTGTGAATGCAAAGCCAAATTGATGAGCCAGTAGAAATAATCCTTCTATTGTTTACAAAAACAAAAGCAGGCTGGAGCTTGTGCCTGTACAAAAAAAGTCACTTTCCATTCCACAGCGAGATGTTACTGCCTGCAGCTTTGGGATGGCAGTGTGAATCTTTCACAGAACCATGGAATGGTTGGAAGAGACCTCAAAGATCAACCAGTTTCAACCAGGGACAACTTGCACTGTCCCAGGGTGCTTCAAGCCCTGTCCAGCCTGTCCTTGGACACTTCCAGAGATCCAGAGGATCCAGTGACATTCACTGCCATGTTTGCAAATAATCTACAGAGTGTTTTAGGTCTGTAATTCCCCTGCCATGATTGAGTATTCAGTACCACCATTATTCAGAATGAGGAGCAGACTGCTGATTTCTCTATTTTCAAGTTCTCTTTGAGTTGTTTGGTCTTTTTAACATAACTGCTAAAACAAGAGTACTGCACATAAGGTAAGTACCAGGCAGCTGGGAAGGTCTGAGCTATTATCACTCTTTCTTTGAACCTTTTTCCTTACATAGTGCTGACTGACATGCATAGCATACAGAAGCATAATTATTTATATCTTCATCATTTGGGAAAAAGGAGAGGATTTTGTGGCTGGATGTACTCCCCATCCCAATTCCTGCTTTTGTTTTTGTGACTGGGTTGATTTTTGTCTTCCAGCTTATGTGGACTCTTCCTTGGAAACAATCAAATCCCTGATGTCTGTCTGCAGTGAGACTTCTTCCTCATAGCTCTATGTTGTGGAGATAACAGCTATCTTGACTCTTCAGATCCTGTGCTCTCTGTACTCCCTGGAACAGAAAGCACAACTGGAGCTTGTAGGAGTTTGGCTTTACCTGGAGATGTGTCCTGCTCTGCTCCCACCCTGCTTGTCCCAGCCCTGCAGTCAGTGCCATCACCATCTCTTCTCTTCAGGCTGCCACAGGTGGCCTTTGCTGTAAACCTCTAATGATCTCCCTTTGCTGTTGCCATAATCCTCTTTTTATTTTTCTCAGACTTCTATCCATCTCCCTTTATTTGCTAAATCTCCTTTGATTCTTTGTTCTTTGCAGCCCATTTTCGCTCCTTTATAATTTAAGATATGTAGAACAAGATTCTTTTTTTCTTCTTCTAGCACCTGAAGAAACTCTCCTGTGCCTAGACAAGGATTATTGTAGTCCTGTCTTGGAATTTTAATTCCAGACTACATGGACAAGCCCCGAGTTGCTTCTGTTATCTGTTCCTCAAAGCTATGCATTAAGCAAAACATGCATCTGATCAGTTTAACCTGTAATTAAACATTTTCCTTAAGCAACTGACATTGTGATAACTAATAATTATCATGTGTAACACCTTTAAAACCTATTATGCATGTTTATGTAAGAACACTATTACCATAATAATAAGATATCATTACCACAAATGTGCATACTGAATGAGCATGTCTTAAAGTAATCATGGATTCCATTAATCATACTTGAAAAATTAAGTATTTGCTGTCTAATCTCTCAAACACTACTCGAAAGGTTTAGGAAACAGCAGGGCCTGTTTACTGCAGGTCTCTCACACACAAGATCTTGTTTCTGGTGTCTCATTTTTATTTTCCTGAGTAGTTGCTTGTCTTTAACCTTGGGAAACCATCAGCTCAGAGACCCATGGCTGGTAAGATCATGTATTTAATTCTTAGCTTTAGATTTGACAATTCTAGAAATATAAATTGTTTTCTGTTGCTTTACTTCTGAGAAAGTTATTTTTCAGTTTTCCCAGTCAGTGGGTTGAGCTAAGGAAGTCTAGTGTGTTTTATTCCAAGTTTTTAAAGCATTTAAATGTTGCACTGTCTGTAAAATGTGTAAGGAGCTGCACTGAATTTCCCTTGCTCCATTTAAAAAAATGCAATTCCTTTAGGAGCCAAAAAAAAAAAAAAGTGGAAGCATCTATGTTATACTGAGTAATTATGCCCCCTGGGAAATAGAATATAAAGATCTTTAAAATCATTCAAGTGAGAGAAGAAGCACTTTAACTTTGCCTTGCAGGAGCTGTGTATTACATCCCCAGCTCCTTGCTCCAGTGTCAGTGTCGTGCCTTGCAGGTTCACAGCCCTGGCAGAGGAAATGAAACCCAGTCAGTTACTGCAGGATTTATAGCAGACCTGCTGCTGCAGGAAGTGGTGAAAAGCTGATTGATAGGCTGAGGCAAAACTCCACAACAAGAAACAGGATGTATGTTTGGGTTTTTATGCCAGTTTTCCCCTCTGCCCTCACCCCCCTCCATTTTGAGGCACTCTTATTTATTAATCCATGGTGCCCTTTTCTGGTAAAGCACGTTCTGCCTTCCAGCTCTCGAGGAAATGGATGGGGCTGCACCAGAGATTTGGAGCCAGTGTGGTGTGTCTGCTTTATTAGGGGCATTTATCTAAATGGTCCTGGTGCTCCTGCTGAATTGTATTTCAGCTGAACTTCAAGTGAAGGGTGAAGTTACATTTGCAGCCAGAGTTACTGAACATCTCCTGTGATGGTGGGAGAGGAGGAGCATGGATCACTAATCAGAATGTTCTCTTGGTTCATATGCATTTCACAGATATGTCTGGGAGGGTAGGAAACCAAAAGGATTTTGCTGCACTTAAACTTCATCCAGCCAGCCCTGTGCTGCTAAACTCAGCAAACCTGAAAAAGTTTGTTCTGAAATCTCTTTTCCCTCACTGTGCACAGCTGAAGCATCCAGCAGCAGGATCTTTCAGGAAGGTATCCTCAAAGCCTTTCAGTGGGATATTGTCTAACCTTGTGGGAAGAGTTACCCTAAATAATTGTAATTAGGAATCCTTCTGATTATTTTTCTTCCTGTAACATCCACTTTTACAATCAGGGTTGCAGAGGAGCGTTGTTTGCATACCAAGCAAATGGAGGAAACGTTTAAGGTTCGTGTTCTCGTTATCGAATGGGAAAGTTCTGTTTGGCAGGTTCAATGACATATCTTGTTCTTTGTTAAAGGTCAAAAAAGCTGGCTGCACTCTGTGAGTCCTTGCAGAAAACCACGCTCAGCAAGTCCCACATGGGGCTGGAGCTGGAAGAGCTGGAAGCAGCAGCAGTGCTGGTACAGGAGGAAGAGAAGGCGTTAAAAGCTGCTGGCACAGTTTCCAAGCAACAGCTGCTTTGCTCCGAGTCGGAGACAAGTGACTCTGAAGAATCCAGCAGCACTTCATCATCTGAGACAGAAGGCTCTGATTCAGATGAGCAGGAGTCCTCGACCAGTGAAGATGGGGAAATAAATTCTTGCCAAGGCACACTCCAGGAGGAGAGGACAGCTCCACTTATTGACTGTAATGGATTGAGGCAGGGCACAGACACTTTGGCGATGGAGGTCGGTGATGGAAAATCAAAGGTTTCCTTGCAATCTACGACTCCTTCTGGAAAACTGGTAGAAGAATTAGAAATGCAAATCCAGTCTGCAATGAGGCTTTCAGAGCAGCCTGAAGGATTGGCTACTGCAGGCTGCATTTCACAGGAACAAGAAGAAAACCCCGTACCCGAGCCTGACAGATTTTCAGAAGATGCTGCTGGGAAGGGAAATTTCTTGGAGGTGTCTCCCGAGCCAAACCCGTTGCTTTTCCTCTGCAGCACAAATGAAGATGAAAACTAAAGGACCGTGCAGGAGCACAGTGTGACCCACGAGCTCACAGCTTGTTCTATAACGAGCTGTCCCAAGGCTGTCCTGTGCTGCACAAAGATGTTTTTCTTTTTTTGTTGGAGGACAAGACTGCTTTGAAAATAATTGATAGGACTGTGTGATATTGTCAGAGTTAATTTTTATTTTTCTCCAATTCAACAGTCTTAATATTTCATGTGAGAATGTATAATTTCAATAAACTTCTAGAAACTGTTTTCATTAAGCTTATTCAGTGATAGAATGATGTCCTAATCAAATACAACTGAAATGACTCATTTTAATTTTCTCTAGCTGTTGGGATTTACTTGAAAAATATCCTTATTAGGTTTGTATAACTGGTTTGTGACATTGTACTGTTACTTTAAAATTCTTCATAGCAAACCATTTCAAATAATGGTTATAAGTTTAAAAGTTTAAATAGTGATGGCAAATTATTTTGAATTATGTAAATTCTGTATTTTTAGTACAAAATAAAGGAAATTTCTATGCCATCAATACAAGATCCAGTGGTTGTGTCTTTTATGCCTCAGAGAGAAGTTTATATTTCTGCAGGTCTTCATAAGTTTGTTCAGCAGTTTTGTCAGGTATTCTTTTTTTGTGCTGTTTTTGAGCAGTTCCTACATGTGGACACTTCTGTTGCTGTTGAGAGAACAGAAATCCCAGTTATTTAATGGTTTTCTGCAGATGCTCTCAGTTCCACCACAGCAGTGTTAACCTGAGTGAAGGAACAACACCCTTTGTGGATGTGGGAACAGGACTGAGAGCAAACCTGGCCTGGGTAGTCCTGGCTTTGTTAGTCTGGCCCACAGCTTTGGCCAACTTATTTATCCTTTAAAATGTTCAAATAATCCAGTCAGGTTAATACAGTTTGTTAGCTAATTTATGTTATTGAAATCAGATGGCTGCTCCCAGTCACCTGCATTTTTGTTAGCCAATTTCTGCAGAAGGATTTGGGAAGGTGGAGCATGGACCACCAGATGTGGCTCAGCAGGAGCACAGACCCACCAGGAGCATCTGATTCTCTCCTCTGGAGAAGCAAGTTTTGATTACTTTTCAACTTTTTTTTTATTAAAAAGTGTATCAAAATCCTAAGCTAAAGGACTTAGTCTTCACCAGTGCTGTTTCCTGCTGGAAATCAGCAGGTGAGTTCTGTTCCTGCACCAGCTCCTGCTCGGTGAGAGCTGCAACCCTCACCTGCCAATATTCTTTATGTTCTTAAATACCTGCTGCTCCCTTCATCAGTCTCTGGTCTGTTCCCTGGGGGAGAAACCTTTCCCACCCTGTGTGGCTGGGAGCACTTATTCTGCTAAATGCCAGCAATAAAATCCACACTGGAGCTGCCAAAGTCAGAGAAGGGGGGAAATGCACTTCAGAAGAAAAGAGCGATGGTCCTGCTCTCCCCAAATTCCAGGGGTGAACTCGGGAACTTCTGCCGCTGCCCAGGGGCTGGAGAAAGCTGTGGAAAACTCTGTTTTCTGGCTGTGGAGCTGATAAGGGGTGTTGATTGTTGTGGATGGGCTGATGGCAATTTGATGTGACTTCTGGAGGGGTGGGGTGTGAAGATTTTGCCTGTGGGGTGATCAGAATTTCACCTGAGGCTGAAGTACCCAGCACAGGTGGAGTGCTCAGGATGAGCAGTGTGTGGGAAAGGGAAGCCTTGCTTCTCCAGAAAGAATGCACAGAGACACTTCTAAAAGAAAAGTGGAGCTTTAATACTGTTTAGCCAAAATTGTGGTTTATCGAGTCTGTGAAGTATTAATACTTGGGATAACAAAACAAAAAAAAAATCAAAATAAAACAAAAAAACCCAAACAAACAAATAGACACACAAAAAGGAACTCCTAAGAAATCACATTTATTTAGAAGACAGGGAGGGAGGCCTTAGCATCCAGGAGTTGGCTGGAAAAGGATGGAGATTACTTAGGGATATGCTTATTCATGCAGTACTTTAAGGTGTTAAAAGCAACAAGTGAAATACTGGAAACCATCCGAAAGAGCTAACCAGAAATGGGTTTTGATTTTTATTGGTTTTTCTCATGGGAACAGTGCCACATTTTCTTCTTCCCCAAATCAAAAATTAGAAGAGCTCAAGTAAATAAATCCCTTTTTTTCCCCCTGGCTTTTTAAAATTCCAAACAGATTTGCGAAAAGCTTGTAAGGGCTTTGCTGCACATCCAAACAAGAAAGCATCGATTAGACTTGATTTACTGCAATAAATGATAAATATGGCCCAGGCATTGATTCGGAGCCCTGAGTGCAGGGCCGGGTGACCCTCCACCAGTGCCACAGCTGAGCGTTGTCACAGCCCAGCCGTGGCTCAAGGCTGCAGAAAACAAACAGGGAAACACATGTCAGCCAGATAAATGGCTCTGCTGTTTAGGGCTCTCCGTGGAGGCCATTTGTCTCCCAGATAAGGAAGAATGCACTCCAAAACCAAGGGGGGAGATAAGCTGGGAGAAGAAAATGGATGTGGAGCCCTGTGGTGGCACTTGGGCGGTGGCACAGGGAGCAGAGAGGGTCCCCAAGCCTGCAGGGAGCAGGGGGAGCACCAGGGAAGTGTCCCATGGCAGCTCCCAGGCCTTTCCTGAGCATTGCAGCAGTGGATGGTATTTGTACCTTCACAGCAAGCAAACAAATGGTGTCTGTGTCACTTGTCTGAGTCACCCTGAGCCTGCCCTGGAGCTGTTCCTCCCCTTCCTCAGTTTGTGGGCTGCAGCCCGTGGCTGTGTGGGCACATGTGAGGCATGATTTTGCATTGATCCAACAGCTCTGGGTTTGTAGTATTGTGGTACCCATAAATCAAGCTATTTTTATATCCTTAGGTTCTGGAGAAGTAACAGTCCCGCTTTGACAAATGCTGAATTTGGTGACCTGACTGAGATCAGATCCAAAATGCACTTGGTAATGTTGGTTTGCATTTCTTTGTTTTCTCATATCATAAGCCACCACAAAGCAGAAACTGAGGCACAGTTGGTGGCACTGTGAGGATGCTTGGAGACAAAAACAAGATCTGTGTCCCTTAGGTGAGGACTGAGATGTTGGCAGAGCTCCATGAGGGACAGCTCTGACCCAAGAGCAGCTCATTTCTGTGGGAAAAGGGAAAAGCGTGGAAAAGGACAAGAATTTTCAGGTCTAGAAAGCAGCAGGTCAGAAGGTGATAATGTAATGCCCAGTGACCCCAGGAGCTCTGTGCTCAGTCCCTCTCTTTAATGCTGATGTGCTGAGTGACTGAAATGAAATAATTTTCCACAGTTTCACAGAGGCGCCAGGCCTAACTGAGGAAGGTCCAGACTCTGGAAGGGGAGCACAGAAATAGAGTAAAAAGGAGTAAAATTCAAATCTGGCAGTGGAGATTTCTCTTTCTGCTATTGACTTGCATTTTTAGGAGGTTTCTAGGATCTAATTTTGGTCAGCTTTGTCAAATTTCCAGGGGTTTAGAGGAGCAGTGGTGTGGGTGAGCACCACAGCTCCCAAGGCACTGATGGCCTTGAGTCACTTGGATAGTGATACACAGAAAGGTGTTTAAGAATACATCAGAAATTGCAGATTTAACTTCTTGCCCTTGCTCTGTTCCTTGTTCCTTGAACAGCCCAGAAAGGTAAAAGCCTCTCTCACTCATCACTGATTTGCCTTGTACCCCTTTTCTCCACGCAGAGCCCCCTTCCTGAGTGTTTCCCTGCTCCACCAGGTCCCACCTCTGCTCACAGGGTGCTCATCTGCAGCACACACGTTCTTTAGGTCAATATATTATATTTCATATCACTTTTTATTTTCTCGTTGTGCCGCTGGGATATGGTGAGAGCTCACCATGTCCTGATTTCCACAGGGTGGGAGCTGCAAGGGCTGAAGAAGCAGAGCAGAGGAGTTGCTGAGCAGGGAGCACGGAGGCAGCGCTGACCTTAAACAAAGCTGTGCCTGGGGAGCCCCAGGAGGAGAATTTTCAGTCAGGAGCCCCCAGCTGTGTGTGCTCTGTTCCCAGGGAGGGCAGGGACTGCTGCTGCCGCCTGCATTTTGCAACCTTCAGTTGTGGTGGTGGGGCGGATGGCTGCAAACATCCCTCTGTCTAATTACGGATGTGTGAGAGATTTGGGAGTGTAACTCATCGATGGTAATGAGATGTTTAAAGCATAAATCAACAGAATATCACGATGAGACCGAGTTCCCCTCAGCTGTGCTCCAGACAAGCCAGGTAAGTGACCTGCTGGCTGCACCCTACCTGCCAGGGCTGTGATTACATTTCATCTCCCGCCCGCAATTTTTGGCAATTAGGCAGAAATGTCCCATTTCCTGCGGTAAGTAAATAGGCATCCGTGTTTTGCCTTGATGTAACTCCACCTCCTCTAATACGCCGCATTGTCCATTGATTTGCCTAATTACGTGTATTACAAGGCTGGGTAGCAGCAGGGGTCCGTGCGGGAGAGGAGGAGGGTGATTGCTCCATCTGTTCCTCCGAGCTGCCGGGGAAGCGCCGGGACTGGAGTGGGAAATGGAGGGAAGGAATTACCATTTCGTGCAGGTGCCTCTGGAAAGGGGAATCCCACTGCCAGGTGCTGGCAGGCGGCTCTCCTGAGCTCCCCACGTGCTTAATTACCCTACAGCGAGTCTTCCCATCTCGAATTAGAGCCGGCAATTGCCGCTGAAAGCCTTGGAGCGAAACGGGGAATGGAGCAGGGCTTCATCCATCTCGCTGCAGAGCCCTGCGTTTCCCACCCAGCAAGATTCATGCCCCATTCGGCCGAATTTAAAACCGCTTACCCGCAATTAGATGATTAATTTTAAAATCTGAATGTGGGAGCGCAGCTGACAAGGTCAAAGCACGCGAGCGGTGAATTTGAGTTCCAGCGGTGACATTCCACAAACGGCAAGCGTGCTTCTCTGCGCTGTGGATTTAGGAAGAAGTTGCTCAGGACCGTGGCAGCCAGTGCAGGAGAACCAGGAGGGGTGGGATGAGCTGTCAGTACTGCTGCCCGGAGCAAGGAGCTTTATTCTCCACAGCCACGCTCCCAGCTGATGGATCAAGGGTGGCTCTGGGGAAATGTGCTGCTCGTTCTCCTGCTGCTGCCAGCAGGGAACTCAGCAAATCAGCCTGGTTAGCCCGACTGGAGAACACCTGAAGGGTAAAAAATGCCCAGAACCTGTTGTGTGCCATGTAACAAGCAACACGCAGGGGCTGTGACATGCTGGGGGTAACACACCTGGAGGGGGGACACTATCAAAAAGTCGTGCTGCGGATCCTGCGGTGTTTTAAATCGCCTCGGCACTTTTTCTTGGTGGGTTTCTCACTCGGGGCAGTGCTGTCAGGAGTCACACCCAGGCTGTGTCCAGGTGACCCGGCAGCTGCATCCGCTCAGGCGGCAGCACGGAGCTGCGGGTGTCCCGCTCAGGAGCTGCGAAGCTGAGCCGAGGTGCCTGGCAGCGCTCCAGTCCTTTTGCCACGCTGCGAAGGATTAGACAAGGATTTGGCACGGGGCGCCAGTGGAAAGTCGCCTTTTACCTTCAGATGTCCGACAGCAAACCCCATCGGTCTCGCTGGTGGAGGGAGAAGAGGCTCTCAGAGGGTAGGGGCAATAGCCCTGCCTAAAAACTGGGATAATTCTCTATTCCAAGAAGCCCCTGGTGCTAACATGATTATGCTCTGAAATCCTGGAGGTTTGAGCTGTGAAGAATTGCAGCGGTACGCCTTCCCTGAATCTATTTCTGACACAGCAGGTTTGGACGATGCTCTCAGGCACAGGGTGGGACTCTTGGGGTGCCCAGTGCAGGACAGGAGCTGGGTTGGGATGATCTGTACGGCTCCCTTCCAACTCAGCATATTCCAGGATTCTGATAGCTGAAACAGCTCGTGGAGCCTTAATAGCCTGCTCTTAATGACCCGAATGGAAAGTGCTAAATCGCACTTGGATTACAACCTGCGGAGCTGTTGGGTGTCAGCGCAAAGCCAGCACGGGCAGGGAAGGGCGTGTGTGCGCTCGCACAGGCGTGTGTGCGTTCATCAATTTGCTTTTCAAAGTGCCTAAAAACAGAAGCCCGAGGAGTTCCCCCTGCGAGGTGCTTTCCCTGGATGCTGCTCCTTGCGCTAATGGTATCCTCTCACCAGAGAAAACATCCCACTCCAGAGCTGAAGTGCTTGGCAGGAGCTGTAATTAAGGTGTGAAGAGACTTTCCACACAAGAACCTTCCTCCCCGTGTTGGGCTCCTCGCTTAGAACAGAAACTCTTTGGCAATTGGCTTTTACACGTTGGAAGCCTGCTTGTACTCCTGCTATTCTGTTTGGATTGCTAATCCTCCAATTTGCACCTTAACTCATTTAAAATAAAACAAGGGCAGAAATGTTATCGCGCTGATTTGTAGTAATAAGCATAAAATAACAAAATATTTATAATATAAATATTTATAATACAAGTGTTTCTGGACCAAACTTTATCAAAACCTCATTCTCAAACTGCTATTAATATATATTTTTAAATACTGCTAGTTGCTAGAACAGTATTTCTGACGCTTAGAAATATGGTTTAGTTTTGGGTTTTTTTTTTTTTTTCCTTAAAGAATTGCTGGCTTTATTAATTAAGTAGAGATTTCTATGGGGAAAAGAGGAACTAAACAAAACAGTGATGTATTAGCTCAGCAGGAGAAGTGATTCAATGTGAGAAAACTCACAGACCAGTCCATTAAGAGAATCTGTTGGATTTTGGTGAGTCATGGGAAGATATTGTCATTGATAATGTGAAGCAGACCCTGGTGCATGTGTCTGTGGGAATGCAGGAGGCTTTGTGCTGGGAATGCCCAGCCCTGGGAGAGTGGCTGCTCAGGGATCCCCATCCTCCTTGCCCATGGGCTCTGACCCAACCAGGCCCTGCAGAAAGGGCTGGAGCTGCAGTATCAGCTTTTCCTGGCTGCTGATGCTGCTTTAAAACAGCCCCGAGTTCCTTGAAATTGGCTGGGTATTTCCACTGGAACCCACCCCAGGCGCAGTGAGGGCTGAGGATGGGTAATTTTGACTCATTACTCTGTTTTCTTGAGTGACCATGGGCACCTCCCTTCCACTCCTGGCACCTTGAGATTCCAGCAGTAAATCTCCCTTACCAGGCAGTGGTGCTCCCCAGCCACGAGCAGGAAAGAGCTGAAATCTGCGTTCATATTCCATTTTTCTCTTCCATTTACATGTTGCTGGCAGGTTGCAGGTTAATCAGTGGTGCAGGGAAGCTGGGTGATGTGGTGTAACTGGGCCTGAACGCTGGAGCAGAGCAGTGACAGCTCAAAGCTGCTGGGATATCAGCAGGAGATGGATGTTTTATAGATCAGGGAGAAGGGGCCGGGTGAGCAGCAGCAGTGGGGAAAGTGCAGCCACCCGGAGTCATCCACGGCTGGGAATGTGGTTTGAGTGCTGAACTGCCCCTCGCGTTACACACACAATTACAAGCTGTGTGGTGAGCAGATGGGAGCTCCAGGGAGGCTTTAAGCTGGCGGAACGCGTGTGAGGGAAGGCAGGAGAAGACATCCAAGCCTCCCCTGGAGAGCGTGAGCTGCTGGATCTGCTCCACGGGCGTGCTGCTGTGACTCTGCTCTGGGGAGCTGGATGCTGCTGCTGGGTAGAATCCATCCTATAGATGCCACAAGAAGTGCCTGTGGAGGCTGGCTCCGTGCTCAGCCACAGGAGATGCCACGAGCCCATAGGCCATTTCCTCAGCATTCCCTGAGCTCCAGGACTTCCAGGCTTTGATGAGACCTCTGGGTGCTGTCGTGTGCTGGAGGAAAGCCCCCTGTGAGGACAAGGACATGGTGACTGAAGAGTCTTTTGCTTTTCAAGCTCAGTTGTGGCTGCTGCTGTTCTGTCCCGAGCTTGACTTCGTGTCCTTCCAGCAGCCTGGCACTGCAGAGTCCATGGAGAAAGAGGCTGGGAGCTCAGCCAGAGGTGAGACCACAGCTTTCCTGGCCTCTTCCCTCCCTGCTAAGCTTGCATCTTTCTTTGGGGAACACAGGCAGGAAAAAATGGACACATCTGTCTTCAAAATAAGCTGCTGAACTGCAATTTCCATCAGCTCCAAGAGGCTCCGAGGTGCCCAGCAGTGGCCTCTGCCCGCTGCGGGTGGGGTGGGAAATCAGGACCTGGAGATTTCACAGGCGGCACAAGAGCTCCATGCAAAACGCACTCCACAACTCGAGGAAAAACGCCTGCAAGTCGCCAGCCTGAATTTTCACTCCACCCTCGTCCAAAACCGGCCCCTGGCAATTCTTTGCTGGCTGAGATTAATCCGTGGGCGTCTTTAATCTCAAATGCTAAATCGGAGCAGAGTTTCAGTCTGTGCAAGCCCGCCCGCCTGCCCCGCGAGTTCTGAGCCTTTTTTTCCCGTTACTTTTCCCCTATTGCTACAGCAATTAATTAAGAATGGTTCTGCTGAACCCTGTTGATTCATTTGGCACTTGGAAGCTTAATGAGGTGTGAACCTGCAGACTGCGGCATCGGTGTAGCTGACACGGTAATTTATATCAATTGCTGTGATTAGTCCGGCTCCTCAATCACCGCGTTGTTTCTCCGAGCAATCTGTCACAGCCCGGACCGGGGCACCTCAGTGCTGGGTTTCTCCTACACTGCCAGCAATGTTCTTGAGGTGCCGCTAACGAGGAAAATACAACTCGTGGGATGCTTGGAGAATAGCAGCACACAGATTGCTTTGGTTGTAGCCTGTACTTTTCTCTCCCGAGGTGGCTGAGCTGCAGCCCCGGGTTGCAGTTCGAGCAGCTGCAGGGCTGGGGTGCAGCTCCCTGCCCGAGCAGCGTTTTGGGAGGGTGTTCTTTCGAGCTCAAAAGGTCTCGTTGCTTCAGCCTGGCTGTGAAAATCACTCTGTGGGTTCTGGTGTTCGCTGTGCTGTGACGAGATTATTCATCGGTGACCTGAACTTCTGCAAATTCAGCCCAGGGCCGTTGGAGCCACCCCAGCTCTCCGTGCCCATAGCAGGGGGTCGAGTAGAGCACAGCAAAGGCTGGGTGACCTCTCTGCCATCACCCCCCCAGTATTGTCCTTGGTGATGGCACTGCATCCTATCAACTTCCATATTCTAACAAAAATCGTGGAATCACAGGATGGCAATTGGAAGGAATCCTAAAGACCATCCTGTTCTATCTCTGCTGCCATGGCAGGGACACCTTCCACTGTCCCAGGCTGCTCCAAGCCCTGTCCAACCTGACCTTGGACATTCCAGGGATCCAGGGGCAGCCACAGCTGCTCTGGCACTCTGTGCCAGAGCCTCAGAACCCTCACAGGGCAGAATTTTTAATTTGTGTAAAATCTAAACCTGCCTTCCTTCAGGTTGTCACTACAATCCTTGTGAAAAGTTCCTCTCCAGCCTTTTGAGCCCCTACAATCACACAAATGCAACTATTTTGAGTTTGGGGAGCAGCTCGGTGTTGAGGCATAACAAGAAAGAGAAGGACAAGCTCCCTTTTGGCAGCCTGGGCTCAACAGAGCCACCACCACTTAAATCATCATCTCTGCTCTTCAAAAATACCTGCTTTGTGGGTTGAAGGTCCATTGCCTGCTCCTGCATCATCTGCAGGTGCCCCTGTACACACTGCCCCATTTGTTGTGTGAAGAACCAAAAAGCCAGTCTCTTCCATCAGCTGGTACTTGCTGACCTGCTGCTGTACCTTCTCCGCTGAAGAATATGGATCATAACTTTTCTGACCTATTTTTATATCCATTATGCAGGGCTTATTAAACTTACGGGTCACACCTTCCAGTTTTAGATGTGTATCTGTCAAAAAAAATACAACTTTTGTTAACGGCAGGTCAAAGCAAAATAATTACACGGCTTCTGCTGAGCACCTGTGGAGGAATGTGAATAGTTTAAGGTTTAATATCCCATGGACCCTTCAAGAGGGGATGGTGCTTTGTGGGCCAGCCATTGCCACAGCCTGGCTGGGGACAGGGATGGGCAGCAAGTCCCTTGGTGGCAGCTGCTGGGGGCAGAGGAGAGTGGAGCACAGCGGGCAGGGGCCGTAAATCAGCCCTGCTGATGGGGAGTTTTAAATCAGCCTAATTGAGCTGGTGTGGTTGCAGTGGAGCTGGTGCTGCGTTTGTTTATTTTATGCCCCGCTAAATGGGAAAATAAACAAACCACCCCCCTGAACTGAAACCAGAAATGGGAGAAACGGAGCTACACCAAAATAAACCCACTCTGAATTATTCCCTTCATTCAGCTGGGTCTCTAAGCAAGAGAAATGGATACATGAATAAATCTAAAAAGCTGAACAATAAAGGTAAAGATCTTTTTAATGTTCACAGAGCCAGCAGGAAATCGTTAAGTTGATGTTTCTGGAAAAGAAAATTCAGCATATGCAACGTTAACGCTTTTAAACTGATCAGTGAGGCACGGGCACATCATTTCTGTACCACTGCAGATGTGTAAACTAATTTTAACACCCTTTCTATTTTCAGCACAGAGTCCTTAAGAGTAAGTGAGCATTTGACCTGTAACCACTGAGAGTAGTGTTCACTTTGGGGCCTATGTGTAGAGAAATAAAATTTATTTTAATGATATTTAAGCTAATGAGCTTGGCTAATAGATATTTTCTAAGCCCTTTATAGGGGTTCAGTCATGGGACAACACGCCACTGGGCACAAATGCTCATTTACTCTGCAAAATGTCAGAGAATAGCCCAGCTATTAGTAAAGTGCATTCTGTTTGATTTTTAAGAATATATTTCCATAAATTACTGGCCCTAGAAATGAAATAAATCAGCCAGCTATTCAGTGAGATCTTAAATGTTAATTGAGAGTCCTGGGAGTGGTTGGAGGCAAAGGAGAGGAGGATTTGGGGGATCTCCCTGGGTGCTGTCTCAGAGGCTGCCTCACCCCATGGCTTGACCAACATCCATCCCAGGGATGTGCTCACCCCAGGCGTGGATTCACTTCTGCTGCTGGAGGTCCTGGCAAGAAACGTCCCCAAGGCTGGGCCGGTGTCCTGCCACCCTGGGGCCACCTCTGGGCAGGCTGGGACCAGCTGGGCAGGCTGGGGCTGCTCTCCTGAGCAACTTGGACAGCTTGGAAGTGAAAAGTGAGCCCTGAGGGAGGAGGAGGAGGATTGAGAAGCTGTCTGGGGGCCAGAAGGGTGATGTTCAAACGAGTCAGCTGCTCTGGGTGCAGGCACTTGAGTTACACCATGTGTAGGCTGCTGTAGGCTCTGTTTCTTCCTGACAGACCTGGTTGAATTTGGGGTATCAGGACAGTAAATGGCATGTTCCTTTTTTATTTATTTTGCTCAATGCCAGCTCACCAGTGTTTCCCATTGAGGGAAGATGTTTCTTTCACGGGGAGCATCTTGAGCTGGTCACATTTTCAGCAACCCTAGAACTGGGCAGGGAAACGTGTATCTATGATGTCATTGCATCAGGGAACGCCAGAAGGGAACAGACCTTGCAAGCTCTATTTTCCTGCCCTTAGGCATGTTGATCTGTGTCCAAATAATTCCCTGAAGCTCTTTGTTTATTTAACCCCTTCCTGAACTTTGCCAGCACTGTCAGAGTTTTGGTTGCAGCCTGTGGCGTGGATGTGTTGTTACACAAGTGCTTCATAACAAGGACAGCAGGTTTCTCTTCTCTCCTTATTAGCAGCAGTGATGTGAAGCTCCTTCACCCCCAGAACAGCAGTAGCAGAGGGAGGGGGCAAGGGCAGCAATTAAATCTGTGCCAGTGCTCTCTGTGGGCAAACCCTGAGGCTGCTCAGGACTCTGGATCCGAACTCCTCGTCTCCTTTTCCTTCTGTCAGGTGAAATGCTCTGGGTTTGTGCTGCGTGCATCCTCCTCCCAGCCTTGCTCCAAAGGCTCCTCTCCCCTGGACGTGCTGATCCACAGGTAAAGCTGTGACACCTCCCCGTGCCAGCAGCCCAGGCCTGCGCTGAGCAGATGAAAGATTAGAGCGATCAGTTTGGTGAGAAGAGAGATTTTTCTCCATCTGTCCACCCTCAAGGCTCTATTTCCTCACAAACCATTCCCCGAGACATCAGGAAAATTGAAGCTGTTCAAAAATGGAGAAGATAGTTAGCCCAAAATGAATGAATATCCGACACGCCGGCTGGCTCTCCGAGCAGGAGGGGAGCAGCCAGCCCAGCTGCCTTTTGCACAGAGCAGGGGATGGAGATATTCTCCTGAAATTTTCACCCAGCATCACTCCACCCCGAGCTGCTGCGCTCAGCCAAGCACATCCAAACCCTGCCCAAGGATGCCTCTGCCCCCAGCCAGGTGGGATGAAGGCTGGAGAACCCCCCAAAAAACGGAGCTGCTATTGTACCCTGGCCATGGGGAAATGCTCATCAGCAGAGCTCCAGTTCCAAGGAGGAATTCCAAGGAGCAGCGAGCTCTGCTGAGCAGAGCTCGCTGCTCCTTGGAATTCCTCCTTGGAACTGCATGCCCCGGGGCTCTCTGCTCCTTCCCAATCCCCTGCGTGACCTGCTGTGATCCTTTGTATTTTAAGGGAAAAGCAGAAGATGGAGACGCTTTACAGGATCGATGTTAGTGCAGCTTTCCCGTCCCGTGATTCCAATCCTCCCGGCTTCATCAGCGCTCCCTGCAAACATTTTTGGGAGCGGCAAGGTCAGCTCTGGGGGTTGGGGCAGGTTTCCAGGTGGCACTTCAGGACACAGCAGGGCACCTGCCTCAGTTTCCCCCTTCAGGCTGGTTGAACCGAAGGGATAAAATCCTTGTCTAGGTGTGCCTCCCTCCCCACCCTGGTTCTTGCAAGGAATTTAACTCTTTTCCTGCTCTATCACTTTTTTGTTTTTTTTTTTTTTTTCTTTTTCTTTCTGTTACAATGGAGAACATTTGTTACATCCCCTCAAAGGCTTCTTGCCAGCCAAAAATCTTCGGGCCATCTCCCGGACAGAGTGGAAGAAAAGGGCTGAGCCACTGGGTTTGGAAACATCGTGCACAGAAGATGCTGTGGGTGGAGGAGAAATCCGAGTTTCTGGCAGTTTCTGTAGGTACATGGGGTGGTTTTCCTGAGGGCCAGGAGTGGGAAGGTGCTCCTTGGAGAAGTTGGGAGCTACAGGGCAGACCTCAGCCTTGCTCTTAACCCTGTTCAGCCTACAGATGCTCCAAATCCATGAGGAAACGATGGCACTACATGATTTTATTTCTGCCTAAAGCCAAGTTTCTGCCAGGAAAATTTCTCCCACGTATCCTGAGCTGAGCCTGCGTGGGCAGCCCCCAGCAGCTGCTGCTGTCTCCCACCAAAGCCCAGAGTGCAGCAGAGAGGCCAGAGCTGCATCCCAAAATAATTGGGGTCCTCATGAGATGGAGAGCAGCGAGCTCAGCCTGAAGGAATGAAAACCACTTATCCCACAAAGAGACCCCGTGGGTGATGCTGGGGGATGATGGTCCAAGGGAGAACCTCATGGCAGCACCGCAGCCTGCTGATGCTGCAGGAAAGAGCTCAGCTCTTCCCACAGCTGTCTTCCTACCATCCCTGTCCCCATCTTCCTGCCATCCCTGTGTGTGTCCCTGCCATCCCTGTGTGTGTCCCTGCCATCCCTGTGTCCCTGCCAGCCCCGACCAGCAGCTCCCTCTGGGCTTTCAGATGCTTCTACAATGCCAGCCAGGGCTGGGAGCAGCATGCTATTGTAGGCATGAATGCAGAATCAGTCCCTTTCCTACCAGCTGTCAAAAAGTATTATTTAATCTCAAATAGCTCTCAGTAGCTTTTTTTTGTTGTTGTTTCCTCTAGTTTGTTTTAAGAAGGTTGTTGAGTGTGAGAAAGCAGGAAGCAGTGTCAATAACACAGTGGGTTTTTTTCTTTTCACAGACACCCTTTGAACTCCCTTTACTCTGCCTCCCCTCCAGTTACATTTACACACCCTATAAATAACCTTCCAGGGCTTTGAAATGCTTTTATTAAAGCTAAGAGTGGAGATTTTTTTTTTCCAAATCCAGTGTTATTTGCTGCATTATCTGCAGACAACCTTCAGCATAATTACTATAAATGGCTTTAGGTTTTAACCCATCTCTGGGCGTGCTGAATGAGAAGGAAAACCGGGCAGAAAAGTGGCAGGAGCTTGGGAAGGAGATGATGGATATGCTGGGACCCCATGGCCCCAGGTCTGTGCTGGAGTGAGGGGAGCTGAGTCCAAGCCTGACCCAATTCAGTGCCCGTGGTCACCCCTGGGGGGATGGACACTTGCAAGGTCCTACATGAGCCATGGGTGTCTGACCCTGCAGTCCCTGCAGCGACAGCTCTGCTGGCAGGCACTGGGAGCAGGGCCTGGGGATGGAGGCTGTGGGACCAGGAGCAAGGTCTGCCCAAGTCCAGCCCAAAACCCCTGCACATGTACAGGTGTCACCTCTGTGCCAGAGCTCAGCCTGGGTCAGGGTGGCTCCGTGTGGTGGAAAAATCCTTCCTCCAACCCAAGCTTCCAAAGAAAAGCTCAGAAATCTTCTGTTGTTTGGTCTCAAGGCAGTTTATTGCAAGTTATCTCAAAGATTTTCTCCTGGGGCTGCTGTGGTTTGCTCAGAGCTCAGGCAGAGGCACACACACACCCTGACATCCTCTCTGACCCCGACTGCTTCTTCTCTCCCCGCCCAGGGCTGCTGCTGTCTATTATATGGTACATTACGTGTTACATGTTCGCAGTTTTCCCCAATGCCTATTACCTATATTAAATGGTGATTTTCTATCTTTTATATGGTACATTATGTGTTACATGGTAACAGTTTTCCCCAATGCCTATTACCTATATTAAATGGTGATTTTCTATCTTTTATATGGTACATTACGTGTTACATGTTTACAGATTTTCCCCAATGCCTATTACCTATATTAAATGGTGCTTTTCTATCTTTTATATGGTACATTACGTGTTACAGGTTTACAGTTTTTCCCCAATGCCTATTACCTATATTAAATGGTGCTTCTCTACTCTAAACCAATCTGTGAGTGCCAACATCACCAAGAACATGGAGGTGAGGAAGGAGAAAGAGGGAGGACAGGGCAGGCCCAAATCCCAAATCCATCTTAAACCCTCTGACCCCCATGTACAAAACCAAACCCCCCTGTACAGCACTCAGAAATTCTTCCCTCTACTTTGTGACTACTTCTACTCTAATATCTAAACTTTTGTGACTTCTTGTTCTTCCTGCAAGGTTGGTAAATCATTCCATGGCTCAAACCCAAAATCACAGCTGTGTCCAGCTGTGCCAGGGTCTCAAATGCTTCTGACCTGGGCCCGGAACATCCAAAAATGTCTGAGGGACATTTTGGGTTCTGACACCTCTGCACCCAGGGAGGGAACCTGGGCCACCCCCCTCGTGTCTGGGGTCACTTCAGCACAATCTGGCTCTCTGGGATGGATATTTCTGTTGCTTTGTTGTTGCTTTAGCCTTTACCTTGGTAACTCCTAATTTTCACCAATTTAAGCCAGAAAATGATGGTTTTTCATAATAGTTCTCTGCTGCCCTGCAGAACTCTGTTGCTTGACTTCCTATGCCAGAAGCATTGCAGATCTGGCAATAAGGTTTTGGGATTTCTCTGCTCTGGGTTTCCTTCATTCCCACTGGCCTCTGTGGCACAGCAAATGGAGGGAACCACCTGTACAGCTTTTACTGACCCACATTTTGCTCTTTTCCCTTTCCTTTTTTTTTTTTCTATTACTCATCACTAAGGCTGTGGCTTACAGAGTGCTTGGATTAAGTTTTGCTCTCTTCTGGAGCCAGCTCCCTGGAAAACCACCACGTCCCCTTGTGTAGCCCTCAGTGACAGCAGATGGAGCTTTCTGGAAACCTAACGAGGTGGAAGACCCCTCCTCCCAGCCTTGCAGCCCCCAGGAGTGTTTATCTCTGCCTCTTACCTCACTAAATGAGGAAAATCTCCTTCACCATCATCAATCTCCAATTTTCTGTGCCACCAGGCTGATGCAGGGAACTCCTGCAGCTCACCTGGGCTGGGGGTGGCTCTGCTCTGGTGAATGTCCCTTGCAGCCACCTGCCACAAGAGCTGGATCTAGATGGCCTTTAACCAACCCAAACCATTCTGTAATTCTATGGTTCTGAGCATTTGAAAGTCAGGAAATGACAAAACAAACCCATGATATTTTGAATGAATTTAAATATTTCTGTTTGTGAACACTTATTTCTTGTTTCGTTAATAACTACAGAGGTACAGTTAAAAAAATAACTTCATTTTATTAACTAGGAAGTTAAGTCTTTATCATCATTTTAAATAGAATAAAATTCTGTGACCGGATTAAACAGTCTTTAATTCATTTATTCCTTTACAATAGATTTCACTGTTTGGAGGTGGACATTTTTGGTAAGGGGAATGAGAACCAGAAAAAAAAAAAAAGGACTTTTAGGAAAATATTATAACGGCCTAAAAATAAACCTACTAGTCCTGAAATATTTACAAATACATGGTTGGTATTATTGGGATGATGTATTTTGGAGGACCTGAAGGAAGGAGGAATTTTCCTGCCCAGTGTGCTGGGAGCCTGGCAGGTAATTTTCTATTCTAGATGTAGCTTTTGCAGGCGAGTGCGAGCGATGAAGGGCATTAGCTAAATAAGAGATGATTTAGTGGTGATGGCACTGTTGGTCCACAGATCCCACAGCTGCTAAATTTCAGTATAAACTCCGTAACTCTGGAGGCAGAAAGAACTGAACACGCACAAGAGACTGTTTCTGAATATATTTTTCCCCCCTCTCTCCAATAAAAGGCACAAATAATAGCATATATTTCAAAGTGCAAAGCACTTTACATTGCAAATAGCTACATTAAATTTACATTTCATGGGTGAGTGGCCATAGCTGCTGCTCGCCACATCCTTGCTGGTGGCACCCCAGCAGTTGTACGTGGTCTAGTGCCCGCTGGGCTGTGTGTGCCTGGTTGTCCAGGAGCAGAGGGGGCTGAGGCTGGAGCGCTCTGGAGCTCCACGAGCACCTGGCACAACTTTGTCTTCAAAGCCAGGAGGGAGAGGAGTGGGAGCTCAGGGGAGCTTGAGAATGCCTTGTGCAGCAAGGTATTGAATTCTGGGCGAAGCCAAGGGGAAATCCACTTTTCCAGTCCTGGAGGGAGATGATTCCTGTGCCCTTGAGGCTGGGGGGAGCGAGACAAATCCTTTTCTCAGGGTAACAGCCAAGCCCTGCGCTCCCACTCGGCAGCTTCCCTGGAAAGGTCAGCACACTCACCCTCCCTGTTTTGTCCAGAGGTGATCGATGAGATGCAAACACGGTGCTGACAGTTGTTGTGGCCATGGAAAACTCATTTTCTGCTGCTCCTCACTGGGAGGTGCAGGACGGCCGCCGCTCCCTCGGTTACGGCCGTGCCCCTCCTGCCACGCGCCGCCTTTCTGGCTTGTGTTGGCAGAGACAATTTTCATGGAATCACAGAGTCATTTCGGTTGGAAAAGACCTCCAAGACCATCAAGTCCAACTGTTAACCCAGCACTGCCAGTGCCAGTCTCCGAGTGCCACATCCACATGTCTTAAATCCCACATCTCCAAGTGCCCCATCCACGTCTTCTAAATCCCTCCAGGGGTGATGACTCCAGCAGTGCCCTGAGCCCATTCCAGGGCTTAACAACCCTTCAAGTGAAGAACATTTTCCTAACAGCCAATCTCAGATAATTTCCTGTGTAATATCCAGTCTATGATTGATTTTCACACCCTCCTTTGAGGAGCTCCCTGCCAGAGCCACCCTGGCAGTTTCAGGCTCCCTGATTATCCTGCCTGATCAGAAAAGGTTGCCCTCCCCTCCCTGTCCCTGCAGACAATTGCTGCTGTGCCTGAGGCCACTGACCAAAACCTGGGTGGGTTGTAGGGATGTGTGTGCAACCCCCTGGCTGTGGTCATGTCCCTCTGCAAAGCAAAGTCCCCCTGCCACCAGCATGTGGTGTCAGACAGGAGCTCTTCACTGCCATAAGAAAATGTGGGGCTATTTTTTTTCTCCTTTCTGTGTTTATCTACAACATCCTTGATGACTTTCCTGCTCAGTCCATACTGTGACCTTCTCACTCAGTGCATTGTTTCATTTCTAGTCTCAAGGTTTACAGTTTGTCATTTATCTGTGTTGGCTTTGGCACCTGCGAGCCCGGGGTCTGCCCCTGAGTCACTTCTCACCTGCAGGGACAATTCCTCATTAGTTTCTGTGCTGGCATTTACCATCCTGGCAGCCTCTAGGGCCTGCCTGGTGCGTGAGGCCAGGCTGAGTCACAGCTGGGTTTGCAGCCATGGAAAATGAGTGGAAACCTGAGAAGGCACAGTGGGGTCTGATCCCATCTCCTGAGAGCACAGCAGGGCAAGGGTGCTGGCACAGGGAGCCCTGGTGGCAACCTGTCCATCCCAGGCATGGAACAAGCATTTATTTCCTGTGGGATTTATCCTACTGTGGGTTTTGCCCACCAGTGCCCACACTCACAGATTAAAAGCCCACGTGGGCTTGCCAGCCTGTGCTGCAGCCACGACTTTGCTGATGTGAAACTGTAGCCGCCCGCTGGGATTTGCTCTTCTGGATTTGTTTGCAGGCTCCTGGGATAGATCCCCTGTTCTATGAATCTTTTTCCTGCACGCTGTGCTCCTGTTCCCTGGGAGCAGCAGCAGCACCATGTCCCTGAGCGTCACGCTGTGTCGCAGCCTGTGCCACATCGCGGGGCCAGCTCCCGCTCCCAGCATCACCATTTCCACAACGGTCCCTCTAGGAAAAAATCTCAAGCAGTTCCTTAATAAACTAGTTCAGCATATAAAGTATTTAACTGTTGTGTAATTTCCTGGCAAGCCAGCGGGTCCCCTAATAAATGCAGGAGCGTCGTGCTGGCTCCTGGCCAGCGCTCCGGCGTCCCTGGCCACTTGCCCTGTGCCAGCTCGTAAAATCCTCCTGTGCTGGCTCCCCTTCCCCAAGCCAGACCCCTCTGGTGGCACAGCCAGGTTCTGTGAGCCCCCCGAGCCGTACTTGAGGCTCATTGCCCTGTCCTTGGCAGGGAGGAGGTTGGACAGTGCCACCCGGGCACCACGGCCCCAGCACCTGTGGGACAAAACCAGATTTTCCCCTCCCGTTCGCGCACACGGAGCCTTTCCCCGGGCTCAGATGGATTCTGGCGCCTGCAGCAAAGCCACAGGAAATATCACCGACTTCAGGGGTTTCTCTGGGTTTTAGCAGTTTCTCACCTTTCCGGGCAGGAGGAAAAGCGTGGCGAAGTGATTCATCCCACCCCTGAAAACCAAGCCAAAACCCACCAGGGAGCCGGCCGAGGCTGGGCCAGCGAGTCAAACCTCCCCGTGCTCTGACCCGGGGTCACGGCTCTGGGGCCTGGCTCACTTTCCTCACCCTTTAGGGCCTGATCCCAGGGGCCCAGCCCTTCTTTCTGTTTATTCATTCCCTGCAACAACCCCCAGGCTTTGCCTTCCCCACAGCCTCCTCCCTCGACGCACAGCTCGGCTCTCTTGGAGTGCATCTCTTGGGATGTTGGTGGGTCTGCCATAGTGCTGGTGGGTTTTTTGGGGTGCTGAGGGGTCTGTTGTGGTGCTGGTGGGCTGCCAGGGTGCTGCAGCTGCCCATCCATGTGCTGGCCAGCTGAGGGAGGCGTGCAGGGCACGTTTGAACCGTGAGGGAGGTGGGATGCAGCTTCAAAGGCTCTGAACCGGTTGCCAAGAAGTTCAAAGTGGCAGATCTGGGGTTTGTTTCAACTCTTGACACCTTATTTTCTGAGCTGTTGGGATGCTGTGATGGGGTCTGGGGGGCTCTGGCGGCCTGGCTGGGTTGTGTGGCTGGGAAACAGGTCCTGTGTTTGCTCAGACCCCTCCAGGCAGGGGATGCTGCTGACCCAGTGCTGCAGCCCCAGCAAGCCTGGAGGAGAGAGGGGGAGGAGAACCAGATGTATTTATGTGTGAAGTGAATCATCTGGCCACAGACAGACAGACAGACAGACATCCCACACTGGGCTGTGTGGGCCTGGGTGGGTGGCAGGGGCTCTCCAAGGAGAAGGATGGAGAGAGGAGGACATGGAGCTGGGCTGCCTGGAAACACCTGGGCTGAATGTGAGAAGATTATTGTTCACCTGGCTGTGACACTGGGCACACTGGGCACACTGGGCACACTGGGCACACTGGGCACACTGGGCACACTGGGAACACTGGGAACACTGGGGGCACACTGGGCACACTTGGGGCACACTGGGCACACTGGGTTTCCTGGGACACCACCACAGAGGACAATTCCAGCAGCCTGCATGCCTGCAAGGCTGCTGGAAGTCCTTCCTCTGCCTGGAACAGGTTGGGATTGTCCCAGATGATCTCTAGGGTCCCTTCTAATCCTTCTAATGATTCTTTGAGTCTGCATCTTGCATTTTTATTCTTCAGCTCCTCCACATCACTACAGAAACATCCATTTAGGGGTGAGCAAAGGTTAAGTCCCCACAGCCTTCGTGGGCCTCCTGTGTTCAGCCCCATGAAAAGAAAGAATGAAGGAGATCTGCTGGCACCAGGCCCTGGGCAAAGCTCACTGAGGCTGATGAGTTTTCCTGATAACTTTGAAGACTTTGGACCCTGCCCTTTGGCACTTGTGGCTGAGTGCCCTCAGCAGGGATTGATGCCCTGTGCATAAGAGAGGGAGCTGCTGGGAAGCCCCTTCCATTTTCTCATCCACAGAGGATTTTTTTTATTAACAGATATGCTTTGGGTAGGGCAGATAAAACACACGCAACGTCGTTATCCATATTTCTGAAGGAGAATCACTTACAGGCTCTCTCTCAGTGTTTGGAAGGATGTGCTGGCCTCAATCTGCTTGAGGGTGCAGTTATGCTGGGGATGGTTTGGATCAGTTTGGATCACTTGTGCCAAGCCAGAGAAGCAGTAAAATCATCATGCTCTAAATGCTCATTGCAAGGATTTTGTTCTTGTGAGATTCCTGTTAATTGTCTTAGTAGGGGGTGGCATGTTTGAGTTTGGCAATTCCTACACTAAATGCACAAGAGGGCAAAATCTACTGGCAGGCCTTCCCCTAGAAATGCTCCCAAACACCCACCTTGAACCATTCCTCATCAGTGCAGGTGATGATGGTCACATTTTACTCCTGTACTTGTACATTAGTGGGACTTACATGTGCATTCTCCCCACAGGGAAGACCCAAGCACCTGCTCAGTACTCTGCAGAGTCGCAGCTTCAGAGCACAGCTTGTGGCTGTGATACAAATTAGGATTTTATTCACTATTTTACACCAGAACTATCTGTACCTCATTGCCTAATGTGGTGTTTTTTCTCTCTTTCCAGGCCAATTTCAGACCAGTTTCTTCGCTTGCTTGTCCTGCATCTGTTTGCTCCAGCCAGCTTCTGCCATGGAAGGTTTTGTTTGGAAACACCATCCCACGAGGAAATAAATTGTGTTTTTCTTTGAAATTATACAGTTCTCCATATTTCCTTATCTTTAGTTAAGTGGCCATCACCTCCTAATTATAGTTTCTCTTTTTTTAACTACTGTGCTCAATGTACAGCCTAATTACTCTTACCTTGTTTGTTTAATGAAGCTTATATAATGATTCCTGTGATCTTCATGAAACGTTACGCTGGGATTTTACTTTTCACTTTATAAACTGTGATTTTGTATTAATGTTTTTAACCTCAGGTTTCTAATCATAAAGTCATAAGGAGTTTAATTGATTTGAAACTACCCATGCCCTGAAGTGTGTACATGTCAGATTGATTCAAATTGATCCAACGTGTTTGAATAAAACTCGTGCCAAAAGCCCATTGCACCTTATGCTACCAGATATTTGCCCAAAGCCCTCTGGTTACTTAATTATGCTGCCATCTCAGTGTAATAAATTATTGATTAGGATGTGGTTTTATGTGTGTTTGTTGCAGTTTGGGGAGCCAGAGAAGTCCCCCAGTCCCACAAGGCAGCACAGGCACATCGTGTTGGAGGGAAGTGGTGCAAATCCATGGTGGTGCTGGTACTGGAGGCTCTGATTGCTGCTCACTGCAGCAATTTGCAAGTGTCTGGTCACATCCTTGTGTCTTCTCACAGTTTGGGTCAGTCTGGGGGCTCTGAGAAGCTGCTCCTGAAGTTTAAAGCGAGGAACGGGAGGCCAGAGGGAGAATGCAAGGTGTGGACCCAAGCTGGCACAGCAGCAGTGTCTGATTTCAAACCCAGTGGTCTGCCTGGAAATCCTCAGTGTCAGATCTGCTGGGTCTGCTTTGCACGTGGACCTGCACAGTTTGTTGAGGTCTGACAGACCCAAATGTTGCCAGCTCACAAACACTCAGCTCTCCCATGACAGACACAGCCCTGCACACTGTGACCAGCTGCCTCCCACAAGATGCTAAATTTGGTATCTTTAGCTGAGGGATGCAGCAGCGCTTCCTGCCTTTGAAAATACCCAAAAAATACCAAAAATCACTGTTTCATGGTGAGCACCTTGAAGCCACGGAAATGCCTTTTGGAAAGTAAGATTTGATTCAAGAAGCCCAAGATGTAACCAGCAAAATCAAATGTGCATTTTCACCTGAACCTGCCCAAGCAGTGCTCAGGTCACGTCACCATCACCAGGGTGTCTTTCCAGGGCCCCTGTCACTCCCCTGGAGTTGTTTACATGGCTAGAAAAGCCTGATGAGCTGATTGACATGAATACAAATCTGTGACGCAAAATGAAGACAGTTCAAGCTAGAAAGATGGCAACAGATTTTTATCTTTAATTAGACCTCAGTATTACTATCGTATTTTTTTATTTATTCTGTAGTTGGATTAGATTTTAATAAAATAGCTATATGTGTCAGCACAGATGAGCAGAGACAAACCTTCTGAGTGGCCTAAAACATGCCAGAGTTGATTACAGTGACTGGTACAGTCAGAAGTAATGAAGTCAGTTTTGGTTTTAACCATCTTGGATTATTTTATTAAAATTTATGCCAAGAAGTATTGTCTGAGCTATGATATATATTGATGCAAACGTGCATAAATAAAGAAATAAAACCCCAACAGGTGGCTGTTGAAGCCCAGTAAATATTTCCTGGCAGAGCCCTCTGTCACAGCCAAGTCTCCTTCCCAGTCCCAGAGGTGAGAGGTTGTGCCTGGGGTGGAGAGTTTGAGTTGGGCAAGGAGAATCCCACAGAAAAATTTCCTTGGAGTCCTGGTCTTTGCTGATCTGCCAGGAGCAGCAGACAGCAGGGGTGTAGTAAAATACAAAAATGCTGTTATCAGTCAAGCACCCGATTTCCAAGTTTTGGGGTAGTTTTCCTGTGAGTTTCAAGTTTGTGCTCCGGAGTCTGAGCTTCAGAGTGCTCTTTTCTATGTAGGTGACACTAATTAACTAAATGAGCTCTGCTCCTCACAGACAGGACTTATGCATTCAAAGAAACCAGAAACTCAGAGCTCAGAAAAACCATCTTTGTTTGCTTTTATTTAACTGTTCATGCCCTTGAGACCGCGGGGAAGGAAAGGCTTTGTGCACACAGAATGCTCTGCAGGTGTTCCTGCGTTGCTTGTGTGCTCCATCTGCCACCTCGGCCCACGGCAGACACCCACAAAAATCCTGGCTCAGGTTGTCATTTCCCCACAGGCCAAGCAGAGGCGTTGTGCCTTGATTCCAGGGGAGAATTCCCCTTGGATCACTTGTGCTTCTGTTGCCCGTGCCGGGGCAGCCCTCTGCACACAGTGTGTAAATCACACATCTCTGCCTTGCCTCGCTAGTAAAAATACTGGAGCTCTAGAAATAATGTGCATTGCTCTCATGAGAATATTTTTTATCAATTGGCCCATAAAATCCACCAAGGAATTATGTGAGTACCAATATATCTCTACCATCCTCCCACTGATGAGAGCGTTTATTTGGTAGAGACGAAATTGAATTTTAATTTGTTCTCCTTCACGCAGGCAGTTTTCTTCTCTGGGTGTAAATACGGTGCTTAAACAAACCAATGAGTCTTCTGGGACTTCTCATGCCTTGGTGGCTGGTGGCAAACACAGCAGCCTGTGGCCAGCCAGCTCTGTTGGAGCCTCCTGAGCAGCACACTCCTCGTGACCATTGGACACATTGGAAGGGACAGATTTCCCTGGGTGGCCGTGGCAGATTTCCCTGAGTGCCCACAGCCCTGTCTGTGCCCACACTGCGGAGTCACACACGCTGCAGGAGGTGGCTGTCTCTCTCTGTGTGCACATCCTGAGATCTGCAGCAGGTTCTGCCACCTGAGGACATCCCTGTGCTGCCTTCATGGCTCTGGCAGTCCCCAAGTGCTGGTGGTGACATCGGCCATGTGGGGACTGGGCTGCTCTGACAGCCCTGACAGTCACTGATGGCCCAGATGGCCACTGCTGTCCCAGATGGTCACTGCTGTCCCCCACTGCTGTCCTCCAACCCAGGTTGTCACCACTGTCCCCCCTCCACACCGACCACAGTGCCAACCCTGCCAGCAGTGCTTTGGGCTGGAGCAAACCCTCTTTGCCACAGCAATAGGGGAGGATGATGGAATCCCAGAATTGTTTGGTTTGAAGAAGCCCTCTGAGATCACTGAGTCCAGCTGTCACCGTGTTCACCACTAAGCAGTGTCCTCAAGTGCCACATGCACACAACTTCTGAACACTTCCAGAGATGGTGAATTCGCCACTTCCCTGGGCAGCCTGTTCTAGTGCCCAATCATCCTGAAGAAATTTTCCCAAATATCCATCCTAAACCTCTCCATACATTTGGAGAGATTTCCGTTGGATATTTGGGATTATCCATTTTGGGAATACCTCGTTTTGGCCCATGTGGTTTTCTGTGTTTCACGCAGGGTCTGGGGCTGTCAGAGGTCTCAGGGGGAAATGTGTGTGATGGAGCCAGATTTTTCCATGGTGTCCAGTGGCAGAGCAGGGCAGCAGCAGGTGCTGGGGGAGCTGATGGACCTGGGAACCGTGGGACCTGATGGGCAGCCAGGTTGAAGGCAAAAAGGGACAGAGACACCCACGGAGCTGGTGATGGTGGTCCGCAGAAAAACAGGAATTGCCCAGCCAGCCCCTGGTCCCCAGCCTGGGGATCCAGCCTGAAATCCAGCTGATGCAAGCCCTGGTTTTCCTGGTGCACATCTTTCAGCTGCAGCCCCCATGGCTGTGTAGAACAGGGCACTCACAGCTGTGCTGGAAACTGCTTTCCCTCCCTGCAGGGAGAGCCCAGGGTGATGGGAGCAGCCCCAGGCACGCTCCTGGCCCTGGCTGTGGCAGCTCGGTGCTGTGAGGGCTGGAAGGGGCCAGGCAGAGGTTAGGGCTAATGGCAGAGCGAGGACAGGATGATTTATCCCCAGGCACCGTGGGCAGGGCGATGTCTTTATCTCTGCCGAGCCCCACAGCTGGCTGATAGAGCACAGCTCGCTCTCCTTGATAAGCATGTGGGCAGCATATATAATTCTTGCAGAGCTTTCCTGCTAACCTAAACAGAGATTCTGCAAACTTTATGTGCTGAGAAGATAAAAGGTAATGAGACTCCATACATTTCCTGGCTGAGCCCCTTTACCAACCTTTCAATTGCTTCCAAAATGCCCTGTCGTAACCTCTCCATTAGAAATAGATTGGCGGTCTTAATTCTCCTCTTATCGCAGACAGCGCCCAGGGGAAAGAGTCATGTCCTTCCCCTGCTGCTCTCGGAGAGATCTGCTTCCCCGTGCAGCCCGTCCCGTGCTGTGCCTGTGCCACACAGATGGGGAGGCTTTGTGGCAGTTCATAGATCTGCACTGATGGAGAAGAATTAAAGGAACAGGGGAGCATTGAGAACAGACAATTGTGTTCCTGAGGTCGGACTATTACATTTTATTTATCATTTAAAAGTACCGTGTCTGCTGCCCTTTGGAAGCTGCTGAAATCCAGCCCTGCTGGTGCTGTCCTGGATTTGCAGAAAAGAGCAATTTCTGTTCCTCATTAAACAAAGATGCCATCCGCTCCATCAGCTTTTGGGTTTGGTTCCAAGCAGCTCAAAGCTATTTTATGCCTCCTGATTTTTTTAAACGGTGGCTGATGCCCACTTTTTTTTTTTTTTGCTCCTGGCTCCCTGGTCAAGCCAGCGAGCAGAATCACATTGCTTTAGGCTGGTCCCATACTGGCTCAGGAATCCAGGGGCACTTGCCAGTGCTGAAGCAGTGATCCTGCTTCTAGCAGTGAATTCTGTAATTCCTGTTTTGTTTCTGGAGGTAAGTAAGCCAAGGTGAGGTAGATAAGCTGGTACCTGTGCTTTGTGCTCTGCAGTCTTTCTGGGTCAGCCTGTGGCTGATCCATGAGCTGGTCCTGGGATGCTCCCTGCCTGCTCTGCTCCCTGCCACAGAGGCTCCAGGTACCCAGGCTCCACACTGGGGCCACCCGTTGCTGGTCTGGGCTGGGATGTGTTCCATAGAAACCTGACATTTAAAGCTCTCAGGGCTCTAGTGAGGCTGATGCAAGGTGTGCTCCCTGTTTTCCAGGACTTTCAGGATGGGGGTGCTGGGGACAGTGATGCTCTGCCCAGATGGGGAGGATGCAGAGAGCCCAGGGGATGTTTCCAGGCTGCTCTCTGCCATTGGATGGGCTGGGGCAGCCCCTTGGACAGGCACAAAATGAAACTCCTGAAGGTTTGGGTGAATTTGTCAGGCTCTGCTGCACAAATGGCCTCAGAGAATCTGCCCAAGGCCAGTCTGACTCTTGCTGGTCTCTGCCTGCTCGGGAGGCTGGTGAATAGGAGCTGCTCCTCCCGAGGCATTGCGATGCAGCCAGCCAAGTGCCAGAATACCACCAAATGACTATTGATTTTCTAGCAGGGTGTCTGAGCTGCAAGCAAGAGAACTGCTCTTTAGCCTGGCTGCGTGTGGTGAAGAAGAGGAAATCAGCAAAGTGTCACTTACAGATGCAGTGTGCCTTGCTGACCCCACACACCCTGGGTGCCAAGGACAGTGTTACGTTACTCCCGGGGGTGGCAGCAGGCATTGGAGATGTTCTGCATCATGTGGATTGAACACTCTGAGGTCCGTGCAGACAAAACACGTGGTGTTTTGCTTTTCTGGGGGGCTGTGCACACAGGTGGCAGCGTGGAAGTGGCTGGGGAACTCCCAAGGCTCCTGAGGCAGGCGTGCTGCAGGAAGGGGGCTCATGCCACAGAATCACAGAATGGTTCGGGTTGGAAGGGACCACCTCATTCCAACCCCCTGCCACAAGTAGGGACAACTTCCACTGCTGCTCCCAGCCCTGTCCAACCTGGCCCTGGCCACTTCCAGGGATGCCCAAGCCCTTGCCTGTGGGGTTTTTGTGGCTGTTGCTGCTCAGAGGTTTGTGCAGTGAGTTGCACTCTCCGAGGAGCAGCTGGGAGTTGTGCAACCATCAGGACGGTGCCTGTTGCTATAACTACAGAGCTCAGGATCCTGCCTGGCCAGCAGCACTCCCAGCCTGGAGGGAGCAGGAGGCCTTGTTTGATTCCACATTTATGGTATCAGTTACGGTGCAAGTGCATCCTGAAATCAAATTCTAACAGATTTGTATCTGTGCTTCAGAGACCCCAGGAGGAGATTGGATCTCCAGTGTTTGGGTGTCCCACAGCCACGGTGTCACAGTGCTGGCAGCTCTGGCCCTGGTACAGTGGCCTCCAGGCAGGTTCATCCACCAGCAGAGTTGTCCATCTGGGTCAGGACGCTGCAGTGATGCTCCTCCAGCCCCTTGGGAACTGCTTGTGTTGCAGAGAGTGCTGCCTCAGTTTCCCTCCATCTCTCCAGTAACCTCACAGCTACCCACGGTACAAACACAGCTCCTCCTCCCTTCTGTTCGGAAAATGAGGTAAGGGCCTCTCTGACCTGTGTGGACAGTCCTGGCCTGGCTCCTCCATCCCCACTGCCCCCAGCCATCCTGGAGAGCCCTGCAGTGGGACAGAATTCCATTCCCCTCAGGCTGGGGGAGTTTCCCTGAAAGCCACGCTCCCAGCACGGTCTGATCACCATGCTCTGGCCCAGACTGGTATTTTTGTGTGTCCTGCTCCGATCCCTCAATCCCAGGCATCATCCAAGGGATGTTTTCCAGCAGAAAGAGCCTCGTGGCAGAAGGAAAAAGTCAGTTCTGCCTTGGCAAGTGCCCCAAAATCCACCACCATTTCTTCCACTCATTCTTGAAGCTGCATCATCTGGGGCATGATGGGGGCAGCAGGCAAAGCCCCCCAGGGCTGCTGCACCCCAAAGTGCATCCCTTGCTTTATTCCCATCTGCCCCAGAGCTGGCTGTGAGGGAGGTCAGAGGGCATGAAGCCCTCTGCAGAATGTGCCAGGCTGGGTCAGGGTGGTTTGGAGCAGGGTTTATCTGCTCCCATCAGCTCCTCCTGTGCTGCAGCAGGACGAGGTGGTGGCTCTGCAGGGCCAGTGGTTTGCAGCTGTGCTTCGTTTGGGGCACTGGGGGTTTCTGGGATAAATAAAGCCTCCTAGCAGAGCACCTTGAAGAGATGTGTGTGCATCCTCTGCTGCCTTGCAGTGAAGATCTCAGGCGGGTAATGACTTTGCTTGGCTAATTTAGCCCCTGCCCAACTCTGACTAATTACAAGCCCTTTTAGCTTTATTCTTGTGTAACCCTTTAAGTGTTTTCCTCGGAAAAGGCGTTGCTTGTGCTAAATGCAGAGCCTGTGAGCTTCTCAGAGCCTTTTTTCCAGGATAGCATCAAATGCAGGCTGCCAAGAAACCAGGCTGCAACACGTGTGGAAGTGCTGCTGAGCCAGCTCGGGAGTGCCCGGGGCAGGGATGGGGCCAACAGCAGCAGCAACTTAATTTTCCTCCTTTCCTTTAGATGGAGGGAGGGAGGGAGGGAGGAGGAGGAAATGTGTTGGACATCTTCTGACTGCACTTTGAACTGAGTAATAAAACTGTGCAGAGGGATTGATTTCTGGTGCCTCGAGGCACCTCTTGCAGGAGAGGTGTGGGATGTGCATTTTTTTGTTGGGTCAGGATTTGCAGCCAGGCAAGGAGGGAGTGTGGGGCTGGTGCCCTGCTCCAGCCCTGCTCCCACATCTGCAGGGTGATCCTGTGCCCAGGGCACTTGTTTGGGACTGGGTGGGGGAGTACCAGCAGCCTGAGAGGTTTCTTGTCCCCCGGCTGTGCTCATGCAGGGCTGCTCCACGTGCAGAGGTGGGGGCTGCAGATGTGCACCCTGCATTTGGCACTGTTTGATGAGCTGGAGGTCATTTAGATTAATTCTATAATTGAGATGGAGCAGGAAAGGGTCTCCTGGGGAATACTCCCTGGAGGGAGCAGATCTCAGCTGGGACTGCCTAAACCCAGCAGCCTCAGCAGCAGAGTCTGGTGCTGCCTCTTGCCCAGCACCCTGGCACGGCTTGGGGCAGGGCATGCCCACATCTGTCCCAATTTGCAGCCTGGGGAGGCAAAGGCTGGGCAGGGAGGGGAGCTGACAGTGCCCTCCTGCTGGGCAGGCTGTGATCCCTGCATAGCCCAGGAAATGCACGGGCAGTGAAGGTGTTAAAATAAAAACAAGTCGTGTGGCATGGGCAAAGGTGATTTATGGCAATAAGCAGCTACCAGAGTTATGAGAAGGGTCTGACAATGGCTTGGTGTAATAAGCTGTGAGGGGAAGACGCAGGGGGGAACACGTGGCAGAGTTATGCAGGGATCAGCAACCCCTTCAAAATTCATTAACGGCAAAGATTCAGTCTTGATGTTTTAATTATCTGCTAGACACAATGCCCTGGACAGCCAGTGGCTTATTTTCTCTCCTGGGCTCTAAAACAGGAATGATTCTCTCTCTCCCAGCTTAAGAAGGGATGGAGCACTGCTGGAAAAGGGCAGAATGCAGGCTGGGGAGATGGGGAAGCACCTGGGTGTGTTCCCAGCATCACAGTGCAACTTCTCCTGCAGCCCCACGGAATATCTGGCACCCACCACACTTACAGGACAGGGAGGTGTGTGTGGCATGGCCGTGACACAGGGGTGTATTTGTGAATGTAAAGGAGTTATTTAGCAAACTGCCAGAACTGGAGGCTAAGTGATGGTAAATGGAGCAGCTGTTGGCTTCTATTTTCCTCCAGCAGCTTATCAGAGATCATCTCTTCAATCAAAGGCACTTAAAAAATCTTTGACAATCAATTCATATTCTCCTCTGTGCCGGGGAGAGAAGAAATACTAATAAAAGACCTCCCATGATTGCCTCTGTAATTTCCTTTGTACAAGATAAGTTTAGGTCCCAGTTCATAAAGTACAACACGTAGGACATTAAGTTGTTGTTTTATTCAGAAAAATGCTGCCAGCCCCTAAAGAATTCAATTTTGTGATTCATAAAACCTTTATTCCACATCTCTGTCACGCTCTTTGAATACATAATCCCAGACCGACTTGATTGGTAAAAAGATAGTCCTATTTTTAGCTTGGAAAAACATCTATACAACAGCAAGGAAAACTTTCCTAGCAGAGCAAGATAAAATGTAAGGTCCTGAAACATTAGGCAATAACAAAACACTCATTAAAACTGATGGCTTTAGAGAAGCTACCTGGAGCCAGGGAAAAGCCTTTCACAAGTACTCGAATGGTTCTTTGTTGTGTTATCCCTTGTTATCCGTGTCCTTGAAGTGTCTCCTGCAGGAAACGAGGCGCACGTTGGGATCCGTGGAGATGTGTGAGCCTGGTGCTCGCAGTGCCAGGGGAGGATGTCCTGGGGAAGGGAGGGAGGAGCTGCTCTGCTGCTCACCCGGGCCAGCCAGGCAGCGCTTCTGCCCAAGGAGCGCAGGGACACGACCCCAGGGGCTCCGGGGTTGGGATGTGCCTGTGCTGCTGCAGCTCGCTCCAACCTTTGCACCCCAGTGAAACAGGTTTGCAGACTTTGTGCTGCTCGGGGACCTGAGCTTTCCTCTTGAAGAATGAGCTGGGGTCTGTAGTTTTATTGCCTTTTCCTTTTGGTTGAGGTCTGCACAAGAGGCTGGCTGCCCCAGAGCGCTGGAATTGGGATGCTTGGGATGCTTCAGAAAGCAGCTCCACTCCACTGGAGAAACGAGCCTAATAGGAAAATGCAAATTCACCGGAGAGCAGGTATCAAGTGAAGATATTCTCCCTGTCCAGGTGTTTGTGCTTAGAATACAGACATTAAATGAGCCAGCTTGGGTTTTGCTCTTTCTCCTAATTGTAAGTAATGGGAAAGCAGATGTTTAGGGCCATACTCAACAAGGCACTGAGGTATCTAATGGCCACTGAAGGGTTTGGAGCTGCAAATACACATATTCAACTCCCTTCCTCCAAAACCTCAAATCCCAAAATATTGTTTTTTTTTTTTTTTTTCCACATGATGCTCTTTCATCAATTTGAGATCAAACTATCGAGCAGATGGCAAAACTGCACCTGCAACACGTCTGCCAAAGCCCCCCCTGGACCCTGCTCCTGAACCTCCCTCCCCAGCTCCTCCTGACAGATTTGGGCTTTTACTTTGTGATTTGATTTTTTCCACTGGGCAGCTTCGGGCAGGCAGGTAGAAAGGTGCCCAGCACTCCCATCCTGACCCGTAAATCCCCAGGATGTGCCTCGCTCTCTGCCAGCCCTGCTGGGAACAGAGCTGTTTGTGTCTCCTGATTGATGGCAGGCATAAACCGCTGCCGCTGAGACGAGCGTGGTTTATTGCTCTGTAATTCATCCCCGGGGGGAGGTGGCTGCCCTGCGCCCCGGCCGTGATACCCGGCTGTGCTGATGGATGCCTCGAAGGCCACCGAGTGCCCAGCTGTGCCCAGCTGTGCCCAGCTGTGCCCAGCTGTGCCCAGCGGTGGGGCCGGGCTGGCAGCGCGGGGAGAAACCCCTGGCACTGCAGGGAGGGTTTGGTTCAGGCTGCTCGGGCTGGAGCCAGGGGGTGTATGTATGCATTTTTTATGTATACACATACATTTAAAGACCCTCTGCGCAGGTTGGGGGGTGGAAAATCTCCAATTAGCTGGAAATTAGCGCCCGGGCCATGCAGGGAGCAGCAGCCTGTGGGCATCCGCAGCTGTCTCAGGGCAACAGGTAGCAGAGGCAGCGTGGTGGAGGAGCATCCCATCGCCTCACGACCTTTATCTGCCCGAGGAAGGAGAGTGATAACTCACCGGCAGCGCTGCCACCTCCGGCTTAATTGGTCTCATCTCTCGAGTGAAGATAAAGGTCGCCTCACAGCCGAGTGCAGCCAATATGTTCTCCATATGGACAAGAAGTGTTGCTTTTGTGTTAGCCATGTGCTGAAGTAGGGCTTATTATTATTATATTTTTTTTTCCACGGGGTTTAAAACTTCGATGTAGCTAAGCACCAGTCATTAAAAGTAGGCTCCAGCTATGAGAAGAACTTCTGGTATTTATAGGCAGCTAAAAGAAATCGCTGCTTCCCATTTAATGCTGCGGTTCAGTAAATCACTTAAGTGCACGTTCAAATCGCAGCGTGTGATGAATCCTCCCCACGCTGGGCATGTGTGCACCTTCCCGTGCTCTCCGAGGGACTTAAATGTGCTCTTAAGGAGGGAAAAAACAATATTTAGGGGTTTTACTCAGAGCTGCGCTGAATCGAGGCCGTTTTATTCGGAGAAAAGGTGGCGGTATCACATCAAAGCTGATGTTATTTATAAAGAGATGCAGTCCTCTCCTGATGACAAGACAATTGCAGGGAGTGATCAAAGAAGGTTTGAAAGCTACGGCGAAGGCATTGTTTGTGGTACATGGGAGACGACTCCTCACCTCCCGCTTATCTGCTGCTGCTGCTCCCAAGCCAATATTGACACGGGCTCCCAAGCGCCGGCTGAAGGGCACCGCGTGTTTAAGTAGCGCTATTTAACATAACAAACAGGCTAATCATTGTATCAACACTCCTGCCTGGGGGATCTTGCATATCTGAGGAGGGCTGCAGCCCCCCGGAGCTGGCTTTGTCACAGCGAAGGGGGTGGCAGGGGCAGGGGAGCATCCTCTCGCAGAGGTGGGGAACAGAGGTGCTCCGCAGGTCTCCATCCTCTGCCACGCTTCTCCAGCAAGCCCTGGGTGAGCAGGGCAGGGGCAGCGAGGGATTTTGGATTCCTGACGCTGAGCACCGTGTCCCTGCCCTCCGAGGGGCATCGCTCCTCCGAGCTGGCACCAGCAGCAGGGAACTGGAGGATGCTCGCACGGGGTGTGACTGTGGGACATCTCCCACACCCTGCTGCCGCTGGGCACAGCTGAACCTGGGCTAAAAAGGTGAATCCGAATCCTAAAGCCCGTCCAAGGAGGCAGGGACAGGGCGAGGCATGAGTTGACATGGAAACGTGGGGTCCCTGGAGCCCAGCCTGGCAGGGACATTGCCTGGGGAGCCCCAGCTGCATGGGCCTGCTGGGACAGCAGGTGGGAAGGGTGGGAGAGGCAGGACAGCAGGTGGGAAGGGTGGGAGAAGGCAGGACAGCAGGTGGGAAGGGTGGGAGAAGGCAGGGAGGGAAGCCAGCCACCCTGTGCTGAGGAGTTCCCCTTCCATGTCCCAGGGTGTAGGTCTAGGGATGGCAAAGCATTTCTGAAGGCTGTTGTGAGCCTACCTGCCCTGATCTTCTCAATCCTTTGCACAAAAAATGGGGAACATTTCCTTTTTTTTTTTTATTTTTCCCTGCCTTTTTAAGGATTTTTTCCCTTTTCTTGGAGCACTGGCTTTCTTCAGAATATAAATGCCTGAATAATCTCAGCTGATCTTTCTTCACTCTCCTCTTGGGACTGAGGTGTGGAAGATAAAATTCCTCCCTCTCCTTCCTGGAGACACAGTTTATCCAAAGAAATCCTGTTGTTCTCTGAAGAAATGCTGCCCAGGGGAGCTCAGCACTGGTGCCCAGAGCAGGTGCCAGCCCGGGGAGGTGGGAGCAGGGCAGCATCCTGCAGGGCTGGCCCCGGCGCCAGCCTGGGCTCTACGGGGGTTGAGGTGAAATTCGATTGCTTCCTTTGCAGATGGCAGTAAGGCTGTGACCCGAGGGCTCGGGAACATCTCCGGTTCCTGAATTTGCTTCCCTTCGAATTCTCAATGCCAAAAAAAAAAAAAAAAAAAAAAAAAGTAGCAAGATCCCAAGACTTTTTGATCTCACAGCACTGTGAGCTCAGAACCATTTGTGTGGGAGATGGTGAGGGCAGCACCACAGGGGTGGTGGGGCAGACCCACCTGGGAGGAGAAGCCTGCATCCAGGACCACTCCTCCTTCAGATATCTGTGAAGGCTTTGAGCCCTCGAAATCCATTATTAAAAACTCCCTTTGGCTTCAGCAGGAGCCGGATTTCATCTTTAGTCCGAGTTTTGAGCAGAGAAGGGATTTCAGCTTGGGGAAGCTGGGCTGGATTAATCTTTTGTGTATGGGCTTCAAACATCTTTCACATTCACTTTAGCTTTACCTGTGTTGAACCAGGAAATAAATAATGGATATGGGAAGTAGGGTAATGCATTGTGGCACTGAAACCCTGGAGATGGCTGAATAATAAATAAAAGCCTTTTATCAGTGGCTTATGTCCTTGCTGGCTGAGTATCAAGCTGGGCAGCGAGAACAGCAGTGCAAGGGTGAAGGGAGAGGAGAGGAAAAGGCAGCAGGAGCACAGTGGCTCTGGGAGAAGCTCTTGGGACAAAGCAGGAGCAGCAAGAGGCTGCCAGCGCACTGGTGAGGATGGGGCTCTGTGCCACAAAGCAGTGTCCCCCTCTCAGGGGGCTGGGACTGTTCACAGGCAGGATTTGGGGAGGTTTGCTCAGTGCCTGGCTGGGAGGTCCCACCGAGCTCTGCCAGGGGAGCATCAGCACCTCCAGAATTTAGAGGGGAATTCAGTTCAGAGGGACTAGTTTAGAGAAGAGTGCTAACTCCTGACCTCCATCAAGCCTGGAGTCATGAATTGCAGGAAATGCTGGGAGGGACCATGGCCAAAGGGAGGGCTGAGGGGGGAGCCTGAGGCTGAGCTGAACCCCAGGAGGAAAATGTGGTGTAAAGACCCCAGGACCCTTTTCCAGGGCAGCCTGTGGTCCCAGACCATGCTGCTGGGAGCTGTGTGTGTATCCCAAGAGCCATCAGCTGCTTCACACAGAGATGCCTTGGAGCTGAAACCAGGCGTTGGCAGCTACAGGCGTGGATTGCTTCTCTCTCTGCACATCTGTCTCCAAACCCTGTAACTGCACTGTTGCTATTTGCAGCAAAATCCCCCTGTGTTCTACTTAATGTTTGTCTCTGAGCAGTGATCCCAGGGGGGCTGGCAGGTTTCTGGGGCCTCTTGCCCCTGTGTGTGCTCCTGGAGGGTTTGGGACACCTGAGAGCAGGAGCAGATGGGGACTCGCCCCGCAGCACTGCTCGGGGGAGGAGGCGCAGGGGCGTGAAACCACTTCCCTGCGGAGAGAAACACGCGGAGGAGTTTGTCTCCGTGAGACCTGCTGAATCCCAGATAATTCCTGCAAGTCTCCATGGCCGCTGGAGTTAATCGATGCCATTTGTTTGCCTTTGGGGCAGAGGCTATCGATCCCTTTGTCTCCCTCCCTGCTTGCGTGATGCCAGGTGTCTGAAACGCGTCCAAGTTGTGCCGGTGCCAGGCCGAGTGGCAGCTGAATTATCACCTGGGTCACTCGGTTGCTGTTGGAAATGCACAATAAGCTCCCAGCCATGAAAGAGAAAGAAGAAAAAGCCCAACAAAACCCCCAGCAGCTGCAAGCCCTCTGTGCGGGCTGGAGAAAAGCGTGGCCAGAACAATGCCCTGACCCGTGTGCTGGGCCTGCTGGCGGGGGTGTCCCCATTCCTTTGGGGCAGGGACCCCTCCAGGAGGGCTGCTGGCAGGGGCTGGCTCCATGGGGATGCTGCAGCCCTGGGAGGTGCCTGTGGCTCCCCAGCTGCCCCTTGGCATGGCTTTCCCTGCTCGGCAAGCTGCGGTGGCTGCGGCACAGCTCTCCCCCTCCTTCTCCTCCTCCTCCTCCTCCCTGCAGCTCTGCTCTCATCCATAAACAGCCTAATGCAATTCCCTCCAGCCTGGCTCTGCAACAGGTACCAGCTTTAATGAGGATAACTCGAGGGGCTGTGTGCTGGCTCGTGAGCCGACTGAGCGTTCTCATTGCTGGGCTACTGGAGGCTGTCCCTGCCGTGCCACGGGGTTGGAACTGGAGGATTTTAAAGGTCCCTTCCAAGCCAAACCATTCTGTGAGTCTATGGTTCTGCTGGCTGGCAGCATGACAGCTTCCCTGGCGAGGTTTGTGCAGGTGACGGGGTCCATGGGCCACCTTGCTGCCAGTGGAATTCCACCCTGTCCAGCCAGGAAGGGCAGCAGGATGAGGCCACCGGTGCTGGCCCCATTAATGAGTGCTGTCTGGGATGTGTGTGGCCAGCTGTACATCGGGGTATCTCTCTGTATGTGGGCTCTGTGCTGTGCATGTGCTGAGGGCACAGAGCAGCAGCAGCCTCCCCCCTCGGGCTGTTGGATCCAGCATGGTGAATTTTCCTCTGACAGTCAGGACTCGGCCAACTGCTTAAAACTATATAGTGGTTGCTAGAAATGATCTAAGATTGGGATTCCAAAAAAATAATGATTGCTGCTTCATTTTTTTGGTGCTGTGGTCAATTGAAGCTCTGCGTGGACCAGGCTTTTTGGGGCAGTTTGGAGAAGCAGAAGAGAACTGTACACAAGACAGCTACAGTCACAACACTGCCGGAGATGGAGGCTTGGTACAAGGTGATTAGCATTAATTTCTCAATCAGCTAATGAGAGACAATATTGTCAGTGCCTTTTCAATGCTAGCAGAGCTGGTAAGAGCCAGGTCTGGTGGCTCCTCTGGTGCCAGCCAAGCCTGAGTGACCACAAAGGCTCAGCCCACATTAACTGCAGCTGGAGTCTCACTCTTGTTTGGGCACAGGGATGATCTGACAGCGTCACAAAGCACCCAGCTTTGGATGCTGGCACCTCTCAAACTGGCTAAGGCACCCACAAGAGTGCTCTGAAGCCCATCCCTTGAACAGCCCTGATTCAGTGGGAGTTGCCCGTGCAGCTCTGGGAGCACAAATAAGCACTGAAGTGGCAAAGCGTGTTATTCCAGCAGAGCAGAAACCATCAGGAGTGCCCCTGCTAGGGCTGCAGAGGCAGGTTTAATGCCTCTTTTGATACACAGCAGAAGCATTAATAGGAAGCAAGGAGCATTTATCAAACACCTGAAGCATTCGCCTCTGTGTGGCTGATGGGAGCCAGCTGCAAATGTTTATATGTGTGCCCTTGTTGGGGAGCAGAGGGGTTTCTTCTGCTGCAAGGAAATGGTGTCAGAATTGTGAGTGAGTGTGTTTGGGCTGGGGCTGCTGGGCTCAGGGATCTGTGTTCTGTGACCCGTAACCCTCGGGCTGGGCAGTGTGATGGGACATTACATGAGTCAGTGCTGGACTGTGAAAAAATGGCCAAAGAAAGCTCAGCACAGGCTGGTTCTGGAGCTCTCCTCAGGTGTTACACCAGGCTGACTCCATCACCCCAGGCAGCAAGGGGAAATCCCAAACCAGGGATGAGTTTTCACCGCAGCAGCTGGAATGCTTGCACTCGCATTCCTCGATCGCTCCTTTTCATTTTCCTGTGGGAAATTGTAGAAAACGCCTTCTCCCTTTGCTGAGTGCCACTGGGGAGCTCCCAGTTTCCCTCTGCAGCTGGGAATGTCTCTTAGCAGTGCCAGGCACCTCACCCCCACAGCGTGGCCCTTGGGTACCCGTGCTGTGGGAGATGGGAGCTGCAGGGCCCTCGGGAGCTGCAGGACTCTTGGAAGAAGCATCTTGCAGATGTCATGTCAGCAGCCTGATCTGCACTGCCAGCTTCTGTGTCCCCAGGCACCTTCCCTGTAAGAGGACGTGGGGGGATGAGTGCCACAGGAGCAGCAGCCCCCACGAGTGCCAGGGGTGGTCACCACGTTTGCTCTCCTGCTGCTCAGCCAAGCATGGAGTTCCACAGCTGCTCTCTAGACAGGGTTTTAAATCCTGTGCACACGTTATTGCCATTCACCAAAAGGTATTTTGACAGGGCTTTGTGATACACTAATTAGAAACAGTCACTTAAAATCCACATCTGAAATGCATTGTGGAATTGAGGTTCAAGGAGTGCAGGTTTGCTACAGACACCAGATTCCTAAAGAACAATTTCCCACACCTAAATAATGATGTTTTCCATCATGTTACATCCATTAGCTATAACCTGGCAGTTGCATCCATCATAATATGGTATTTCAGAGAAATAAATGAGTGTATTTTTCTCTGTGAGAACCAAGGCAAAAATATCTGGCTGCTGAAATATCGAGCAGGTTTACACAGTGAGACCAAGTGCAGATTCCTGCTCTAATACATTGATTCAGCCATTAACATACAGCATAGACTAGTCTGCTTTCTCCTAATAATGTAACTTCAAAACTAACATTTTTTCTAGTTACTTCTTTATTAAGGCTGCTTTTAAACCATGCAATCAGCTTTCCAGCAATGTTATTAAACAATATCATGACTCTGCCAGAACCAGCCTGTATTTGTGGCTGTTTCCAGTGGCTGCAGTGCTTTTTAGTCTCCTTGTCTTGGGAGGGTGTTGGCTTTCCCTTCTCTTTTTAAAAGCATTTAAATTGAATTTTCCAAGTTCTTTCCCACCATACGTATGTGCCAGCAGGTCCTTGATTTTCTATTTCCAGAACGGGGACTGGGGTGGTGCATTTCAGGAAGAAGAGTGACACAGTTGCACACACATATGCTTTCCCTGTTTTCCCTGTGCTGTTGATGGGAAGAGCATTGACATTCCTGTCGTCCTCCGTCAGTGTCACCTGTGCTTTGCGTTGGAGCGGGATGTGCTGCTCCGGTGGGATGAGCCAAGGAGGAGGAGCAGAAGAGGGTTCTGCTGTGCCCCTCACAGCACCCCTCACGTGTGCTGCCCGCCTGTCCCTGGGTGCCTGTCCTCCTGCATTTTTCCAGCTGGAAACCGGGAATGAAGGCAGTCCTTTGCAGGAGGGATTAACGAGCAGCTGGCAGTGCTGGCGGCACAGGGAGCGCTGGTAAAAGCTGCACCTTGCCAGGCTGAGGGTCTTCTCCAGCACCTCTGAGGTTGGTGGGATTTGAAGGAGATTTACCACCCTTTGGAAGGAGGAGAGGGATCATCTGGGCTTCATTTAAAACTGGCCCAGGCTGTAGTTTAACAGCATCCATGGGACTGCTGATGTGAATCTGCTCATCTGGGAGGAGGAAGAGGAGGAAGCAGCAGATGAGCACTGCACATCCCCTACAAACCCCTGGCCCTTCAAGGGATGGTGCATCATCTGCTGGGCTGCAACTCAGTTGTGGGTGAGGTGAACAACACTGAACAGGAATGAGCAATCAAATATAGCGCTCCTTCCATGCTCCAGCCCCAGAATTTGCCAGCTGGGAATCCTTTCCCTGAACAAAAGTGGGGAAAAAAATGCATTGAGGATTGGGGATTGTAGTGGGGTATCACTCCATCTTGCTCTGGGACTGACACCCAGGAAATGTATGGAAACAAGTGTGTTGAAGGATGGAGAACCCTGGGATGATTGATAAACCACACACAGCAAACAGCACGGACTTTGGAAAATGTGCCAGTTAAAGATTTCCAGTGATATAATCACAGGATATTTAAAAAGCTTGATTCTCAGCAAGCCTAATAAAAGGGCAGTTCCTGAACTCAGCTACAAAGCGAGACCACATGCTGGAACAACATGAGCACTAATCTCAGGCTTTAATAGACTACAAGAGCTCAAATATGCTCCTGGGACGACAGCAGCAGATACCTCATGGAGCGAGTGAGCAGCAGAGAGAAACAGGTTCTGGAATCAGCACCTTCCTCTCTTCCACCGGGTGCTGATACAGGAGATGGGGAAACACCAATGGGATCTTCTGCTTCCAACAGTGCAGCCCCATTGATTGCTAAAGCAATAAAATCGGCCTTTAGTCAAGCACTGCAAAGTTGCATAAAGCATGTTTGATGGATTACACCTATCAAAACTTTTAGTGAGAGGAACAGTTACAATTAACAGGCTGCAAACAGGATCTTCTCTGCAATTTTTTCCTTGACATCATCAGTAATTACCTGCACTAAATGTGCTGCTGCTGCTTGGAGGGGGCTTGTCAATCAAGAGGCAGCTCAGACCCAAAGATCATAAATTTGCTGTCGTAAACTTTGCTGCCAGACTGAGAGAGAAGCACTGACAGAAGGGTATGAAGCATCTGCAGGGCTTTGCATCTCTCTCCATGTCCTTGTGGTTGAGGATGAGGAGGGAAATTACTCCAGGGCTGTGCCACACACACAGGCTGAAAATGCCAGTACTTCCAGCTCTCCAGAAGAGCCATCCCACAATTACCTTCTGTGAGCCTGGCAGTTCCCTCCGCTGGAGAGATACAAGGTTATTAAGCAAATATGATTAATGAATAAAAGAACCTCTGGCATGCTGGAACGAGGCCTGTTGGGCTCCAGGAGGATTCATCGGCTTGTGCTTTGGGAACTGCGTCAGATTTCTGCAGTAATATGATTAACACGCTGTGTAATGGGCTAAATCCATCCCAAGCGTCCCTCCGGTTAAGCCTCTGTGTGGACACCTGGGATGAATTTGGCCCTTTTACAGTGGATGCACTCGACAGAGCTGGAGGAAAGGAAGGTACTGAGTTACTACTACAGCTGGGAAAGGGATGGCAAAAAGGATGGAGAGGAGGGATGGGTCTGGGAAGGGATCCAGAGCAGCCCTTGCCCTCAGCACCCTCCTGAAGCACAGGAGGGCTGTGGGTTGGAGCAGATGCGTGTGGAGCTCCGTGCCATGCCTGCCATCCCCATGGCCAGCTGCCGCTCCGTGCCACCTTCCAGCCAAAGCCGCGGGGCTTGGCCGCGCTCTCGCCGGAGTCCGGGAATGCGGGGCTGCCATCCCCAGCCCCGGGAATGCGGGGCTGCCATCCCCAGCCCCGGGAATGCGGGGCTGCCATCCCCAGCCCCGGGAATGCGGGGCTGCCATCCCCAGCCCCGGGAATGCGGGGCTGCCATCCCCAGCCCCGGGAATGCGGGGCTGCCATCCCCAGCTCCGGGAATGCGGGGCTGCCATCCCCAGCCCCGGGAATGCGGGGCTGCCATCCCCAGCCCCGGGAATGCGGGGCTGCCATCCCCAGCCCCGGGAATGCGGGGCTGCCATCCCCAGCCCCGGGAATGCGGGGCTGCCATCCCCAGCCCCGGGAATGCGGGGCTGCCATCCCCAGCCCCGGGAATCGCGGGGCTGCCATCCCCAGCCCCGGGAATGCGGGGCTGCCATCCCCAGCCCCGGGAATGCGGGGCTGCCATCCCCAGCCCCGGGAATCCCGGGACCCCAGACCTCCCCGGCTGCGGGGACGGGAAGGATGGGGAGCGCTGCTTCCTTATCTGCGGGGCCAGATTGTGAGCAGCTGCGGGCGGATAAAGAGCGATGGAGATCGGCTGGAGGAAGGCGTTTGCTTCCCCAGCAAAGCAAACTCGCTCTCCCTTTTCCCAGCGTACTCTGGCAGCAGCCAGGCTGCCTTCTGGGCAGGGAATTTCTCTGCCGCAGGGGTAAAAGCAGGCAGGGGGTGCGTGGTGGAAGAGCCGGGACCCCAGTGACCGATCTCAGTTTATTTGCAGAGTGCTGCTTTATCTCGCCCTGTCCGGGCTGCTGCTGCTTCCTATCTGCCCCCGGCCAGGATGGGTGTCTCCCAGCACACTTGCCAGGCTTGGCCACAGGTTTTGCTCCAGTACTGGAATGCTGTTTCTTAGGTAGGCTCTGTCTTGCTCTCATGTCCTGCACTACATTAATTGCAATATGATATTTTTTACTCGTTCCAATGTACCTTCAGTTTTGGGTAAGTTCCATGGTTTTGTGCTGTTTTAATAATTTCTAGCGAGTACCTTTGTTTTCCATCCTTGGATGGTTTCATCTGTGTGTTCACTGTGGTTTCTTACAGTTCACTTTAGTCTTGTAATTCCTGAGCAAGGAATGGAGTCTTTAGAGGAGCTGCCTAGAAAGGGATTAATCGCAGCCAGACCTCGTTAAAATCCCGTTGCCACACCAATTCCCCACACTCGGAGAACCTGACCACAGTGTGAAAATTAATATTTATGCTGAGGAGTGTCAATGCACTGCCTGTGCACCGTTCCCTGATTTACTGTCCTCTGGGGGTATGAGCTCTGGGGATGCCAGCGAGATGTGCTGGTTCATTTCCAAGCCCCCAAAAATGAAATAACTGCCCACCTGGGCCCTTCAGCACCAAATGTGATCAGCACGTTAATGCTGCTGGATTCTGTGGATGATCAGCCTCCAGCTTTATTGCCTGATTTCTTGCAGCCTGGTTCCTGCAACTTGTTGAACTACTGTTGTAGCAGAACAGCCAGATTTTGTGATAGGGACAGAAAATCTGCTTTAATTTCTCTCAGCCTGTGGTCTCCTTCTGTCCTACTGAATAATGGGGGACAGCCTTGGCACATTGGTAATAGATTTCCAATGGGAAAGTTTTTCCAGAGGGGACATGACCCTCCAGGATTCCTGGAGACCTGTCTTTTCCCTGGGCACCACATCCCATGGCTGGCTGAAGAGTGCTCCTTCCCCAAGGTCTGCAATGGGTTTCAGAGCTTGTTGAAACTGATAAAAATCTCTCTTAGCTACCAGGATTATGACGCAACAAAATAGAAATTTTTGTGATTTTTCTCTGCAGTGGAAAAACTCTGCAAAATAAGTGTCTGTTGGCTTTGACAGTCCCTCGCTCCAATACTCTTACCAGATGGCCGACGGCTCACAGGGATGTGGCTGTGTTTGCAACCCTTTAGTTCCCGTGGAGATGTGGCTGTTTTGTCAGGAAACAGCAAGTTCTGCCTGAGATCGTGGCTGTGGCCTCTGTGGCTTTTTGGGGTGCAGGAAGAGAGTGTGGGAACCCCACATACCACACCTGGCAGGGCACAGCCTGCCCAGCCCCATGAGATACCCGAGGCACTGCTGTGGCAGTGACACCCTGCAGCTTTTCCATGGGATGATGCTGTGGCCTGGAAGAGCATCTTGCCAAAAAGGATGTCCAGGCACATGCACTGGAGTAGGGGCAATAGGTGCTGAGAGTTCCAATGGTCCTGGTGTGACCAATAATGCATATGTTAACATAGTGTCTGCAACCAGGAAAGATAGGCTTATTTCTGTACCTCCCAGGAGACAGGCTGAAGCTATTATAAAGTTATTAAGCTATTATTATACACAGGTATTAAGGCTGAATGAAGAAGTCAAGTGATAGGAGGGCATACAAAACAGAAACTTCAGAGGTGTGCAGCACAGTTAGGCAGAGAGATGGGGAGGCATTTGTTGTGGGAAGGGGCTGGTGTATCTGTGGGATCATCCAGAGCCAGAGGAGATAAACTGTAAGTCACTCAGAGCTCTTGACAAGGTGTGTAAACCATTTTCTTCTGCCATATGGCTGATTTGTGAGGATTCCTGCAGGGAGCTGAGCCAAAGGGCCCTTGTGCTGAGGACATGCTAGTCACCAGATCACTAAATGCTGTTGTGCTCTGCAGCATGAGCTGGGACCAGCCAAGCTCCAAAACCCAAGGGAAAGACCACCTGGGATTGCATTTATTATGGGCCTCTGAAAGGATTATGTCATGGTGTGCAAAGCTTGTGGTTTTGGTGTGGACAAGTGTACAAAGCCTGTAAGATCTGAATTCAGTCGGCTGGAGGATGGAAGCTCAGCAAGAAAGGAGGATGCCCCAAAACCCAGTGTGGGTAGTGTCCTGGATCCACTCAGAGCTTAGAAGCTCTAAACACAGTGGGATACAGCAGCTGGGTATTTTTCCAGCAATCTGAGCATCCACCACAGGAAGCAGAGCCAGGGCTGAGAAAAACAAGTGCAAAATGTTAGTCAGAAAGGACAAATGGAATGTGAAAAACTACCAGAAACTCCCAAAGTGGGTCAAATTCCTTGATGCATCTAACAATAGATGTAGGAGCGGAATGACAGGGTGGATTCAGTTGCATCCCCTCATGTGCCTCCTAAAAATTTGGGCTGCACTGTGGGCCCGAGTCTGTGGTGGTGAAGTTCAAAGCAGGTGGCTGAAATTGTGGAAGCTGGAGGCTCCAGCTCTGCCTCTTCCACCTGGGCCTGCCTGGCATAATATTATCTTCACGCCTGAGTGAGGAGGACTTGGCTTATTAAACTGACAAACCTGCCTTGCTCTCGCCCTTGGGTATCCAGGACTGCCGGGTCTCTGGGGTAGGATGCTCTAATGCTCCTTTTATGCCACGTCTACCACAACCAGGCCTCCTTAATTGGCTTGTGGTTCCCACCAGCACTGCCAGCACAGAGCGAGGATGCAGGAAAAGCTGCCAGCCACAGCTCCCGCTCGCTGTTGGTGCATCATTAGCTCGCATGTTGTCTCTCTCCCCAAAGACAAACACACTGTGTAGCCAAAAAGGTCTGTGGGGAGGATGCACGGCAAGATCCAAGCACAAGAAGTAGGGGGAGCACAGGTAGTTCTCGTTCCCCTGCCACATTTGGTTTCTCTGCTCTGCCAAATCCCAGATTTTCAGTAGCAGGGGGGAGACTTGCAGTGAAACATCCTTTTTGTTTTCCTCTCTTTTTTTAAAAGGATATCCTCCCCCTTCCTTGTTTTAATCACTTTAAAACAACCCTAGAGGAGCAAGACTTGGGTAAATAAATGTGGGAACCAGGGGAGTTCTTGAACTGTTAAAGAAATCAATATAAATCAGAGTAACCTTGCCCTGATGTCTTCCTTATCACCTCTGAAGCTCTACCTGCCTTTGTCTAACAACAATCTCAGTTAATTAGATAATTAATCTAATTATCTAATTAGGTGGAATCACTAATAGCTATTCCACCTAATTAGGCCAGTGGCTGTATCTCAGCAGTGGTGGTTCTCTCTTTCTGGCTAACCCTCCACCTTCTGCCATGCCTTGAAACCAGGCTCTGACACAATTCACAGCTCTTTGTTTGCTTTAACCAAAACCACCTGGAAGCAGTTTTACATTTTTTTACTCAGACTTTCCTTGAATGAAAGCAAGGTGGCCAGTTGGAAAGTAGAAAAGGAAGCTCTCAGAAGATTAATTTTTTTAGCAATGAATGCAGGAAACTCTTCATTGTTTTAATTCATTCTCCTGGTGTAAGATTAATTTTAGCTCTGAACACAACAACCTGTTATGAATTGATCTTAGGGAAGTATATTGCTCTGAGGCTGGGGAAACAACATAAGTAGCTTTCCCCCCCTTTATTTGGACAAGTTTAGCTAACTCATGGCTGCCATCCTAACTACAGTCTCTTCCCTGCAGAAATGTGGATTGTGCTCCTGCTGCAGCTTTCCCAATCCCTCCTCTGTGTGACACCACGAGGGAGCTGGCAAGAATTAAAGAATTAAAACCAGCCTAAGGCCATTGGTCCCCTGGCAGCAGAGTCCCACTGCTCCTCTCTGCAGGGATGCTGTGGTTGGCAGCACCGTGATGGCAGCTTGGTTTGGATCACCCCTGTCCCTTCACAAGCTGTAGGTGCCTCTGGGGCTGCAAAGCTGCCATGAGGCACTCATGGGGTATTTTCCCTTTAATGACTAAATTGGATTTAAGGGCGTTTTGGTGCATTCCAAAACAAATCAAAGTTTGTCTGTAAAACAGCCAGACTTGGCTCTGTGCAGAGATGGATGTGCTCATCTCTCACACCCAGAGCTCTGCTTCCTTGGGATCTCACCTTATGCATCAGGAAAAGCCATTCAACACCTGAGAGGTCAGGGACTGAGACTCCTCCAGCCCCAGGAATGATAAATGGCTCACTCCATCCCTACCTGGCACTGGAGAGCACTGCTGCCTCTCCTCTGACACCTACAGCCTTAGTGGGCATGACCTGGAGCTCCACTGTGGTTGGGCTCAGAGTCACAGAGACTGTGGGAACGCTGGCTGGGTCTGGATGAGATAAAAGGTCCAGGTAGGTTCTGCAAGAGCATTTCTGCAGTGAACCCCTTCTCTCACCTGGAAATGCTTCCTTTCTGCAGTGCTCTCAGGTTAATCCACTGCAGCAGCATCCAGATCTATGATCTGGTTCTGGGGAGAGTCTTATTCCTGCTTGACTGGAATGATGGGCAACTCACAAATCCACAGCTTTTAGTTTTGTTTTATTCTGTGTTTGGTTGGGGTTTTTTTCCTATATATATATATGTAACTGAAACACCATCAAATGTCTCCTTGGGGTAGTTGGATTTTTCTTTTAAAAAAACAAGTTATGTATTATATATATATATATAGAGAGAGAGAGAACTGCTTGAAGCAAAGTTGTCTTAGCATTCTCATTTTGAAACCCCCATATTGAGGTGTTTATTACAGAGTTGTGAAAACCCACATTTAGTTGAAACCTGGCAAATGTTTTTTGGCTTGAAGCAAGTTTTCTTTCGAAGGAGTTTACTATTAAGTGTTTAAGGGCTTTCTTCCCCCTTTCTCTCTATTTTTCTTTTCAAAAAGCAACACCTTCCAGAACTGGGTTCAGAAGCAGAAGGCCAGCTCCGCAGCAAGTGTGAAATCTGTGAGTTGAGCACAGAGCTGCAGCCATTCATGCTTTTTTCTGACATCTGTTAAGAGAATGGGAGGAAGGGAAATCAGCTGTATGAGAAAAGAGGCTTTTTTGTTGTTGCTGTTTTGGTGAGTAGTGAGTAGCTGCACTCCCCCAGATGCTGCTGATCCCAGTGCCAGCTGCACAGAGCACAGCATCTCTGGCTGCCTGGAGCTGGTGCCTCCACACACCCCAGAGCAAGCCAGATCTGCTGTACCTGGGAGAAAATTGAGGGTGCAGCAGGCTTGCTGCTGTTGTGTGACTTAGATGTGTATTGAACAACAGCATTCCTGACAGGGGCTGGGATCATGTTGTTACAGTTCCACGGGAGTAACAGAGCTACTGCTGCTCTGGTTTGTGCTGTGGCTCAATATCCATGACAGTCCATACTTGGCTTTATCCTCCCAAGCTTCTCTGCTTTTTCAGGTGTGCAGACCCACTGTTTGCAAAATGAGGCTGTGCAGGTGGATAACCAGGTTTATGCAACCCCTGCTAGCAAACTGCACATCCCACAGAGCCAGGAGCAGGAGTCACTGGTGGGAAATGGCTGCTGCTGTCCAGGGAAGCCCTGCCAAACTCCTCTGCCACTTTTTAGCCTGCAAGCTGGGAGATGGGAGAGCATGAGGAGGCCAGAGCAGACAGCCAGATCCCAGGCTGCACATCAGCAGGACCAGCCTTAGTGGCCTTGTGTTTGCTGATGGAGGTGGACAAACATCTCCATAGAGAGCCAGGACCTCTCTGCTACCTGAGCTGGTTCCTGAACTTGAACCCAAATGGGACGGCTTCTGAGATTCTGAAATACTATAGACAAAGCTGAGTGGGTTTTTTTCCCCCTATTTTTTCCTCACTTCCAGTTTCTGGCAGCAGCTAGAAGCGGGAGTACCAAAGTCTCCAGAGTGAGCCTGCTTTCTCTGGCTCTACCTTGCAAACTCAGGAAGTTTGAGGAGGTCTGATAATCACCCTTACCTTGCTTATTTATCAGCTTAGTCTCCACCCGAGGGCGTTCCCAGTGCCCTACCTGAGCTGGCTTTGCTCACACCACTGTGCTGGCTGGCTGCCACTGCAGTGCTCACTGTGGCAGGAATACACAGCATTGGTACTTTTGGTCCCATCCTCCTGTGCTTTTCCCATTTTTGCTCTCCTGTTGAAGATGCTTCAACAAAATGGGGTTTGTGCTGTGGAGATAGCAATGGACTGCCATCACTTTGTATCACAGCACAACTTCACTGCAGTATTTAAGGTGCCTGGCTCAAATACTTGTGGTTGGACAACTGTGAATTTGATTTTACCAGTACTGGGACTTTTCAGTCCCTTCCACAATGCATAATTCACTTAGATGATTGAATTGCAATGTTGACTTCCCTCGCTCATGTCATCCTAATATTTTTAATACATTTATCAGGAGTTATTTTTTGATACTGCGCTCCCACTGATCATTGCTATGCAGATGTTACACAGATCTAATGACCATTTGTGTGTTTCCCTATCACAGACTTCACTGTTCTACAAACAGTGTGAACCTAGGAGATCACGGTGCTTTTTCCTGGTTGCCAGCATCTAGCCCAAAGGGGGAGGCAGGTTTGGAGATGTTGCTTGTTTCTATGGATAATAATCAATAAGACCCATTAGGGAGACAAGTACATACATCACTAAACTTTGACCTCTGCACTCCAGATCAGTCCCAAGATGCCTATTCATATGCCGGTGACATCCAGATTGTGCTGTTGCAAAAGCCTCTTTGCTTGGGAAGGGATTACAGATTTAAATTGCACAGCCTTTGCTATCTGTAGAGTACAGCATGCAGGATGCTTAGCTAGAGCCTCTAGTTTTTGTTGGCTTTCTTTACTACTCAGCCGAGTTTTATATTTAACACTGTTGCATGCAGAGTGTTTTATGCTTCTCTACCTTTCAGGCTGTTTTTCATTCCAGTCTGTCTGGCATTTTAAGGGTTTACAGACCCTGGAGATTCCTGGCACTGGCTGCTGCTTGCATATTGCTCCTCATCTTTCAGATCCTTTTTCTCCTTGCTCTTCGACAGGCTGTTTCTGATAGAAAGTTTTTGGCTTGCTGTTTGAAGTTCCTGATAGTCGGCATTTGATCACTTGCTAATTCAGTTCTACAACTTTTTTTCCTAAGAAACTATGAAAGACTATCTAAAAATAGATTAAAAAAAAAAAAAAGAAGAAGAGATTCTTTGGTGTGGGTGGGTGAGAAGGGAGAGACAGGACTCTGGTGACAGCACTGGGGTCTGACCTCAGCGGGATCACAGGGACTGTGTGCTGCTCCGCCGGGTGATCCCTTCTGCAAATGATCAAGGTCCATCTTTACATTGAGTGCCTCTGCTCCTCCCACTGCAAAGCTGTTTCTGTTCCGTGTTCCTCTGAAGGTTAGAAACAGATGTCTAGTTTCCATCCCACATGTCCAGCATGGATCAGTTGCACTCTTCATTCTTGTCTAAGAGCTCTTTCATTGCTGCAATGTGCTGCCTCCTTCCCCAGTGTATTTTACAGTGCTTGTATCTCCTTCTTTGTTTCCCCAGGCTGAGAAAGTTGAGTTTGTAGAGACTCCTTTCATAAAACAGGTTTTCCATTTCCCTGACCATCCTAGAAACTCTCCTCCATGCTTGTCCCTGCTTAAAAGTATTTTTGTCTTCAACTGGAGAATTCCAACAAGATTTTGCCTGTGCACTGTTCAGTGGTGTTAAATGCTTCCTTGTCTCTATTTTTGGTACTTCTGACACCCGTTTGGCATTGATCTTTCCAGGAGCTAAGTCACACCAGTGGCACTCAAACACCTTAGGCAGGTGTTCTCCCTCCTGTGAGCCACACCAATGAGCTTCTGCTCCAGGAGAAAAAGGCTGATTACACGCATCCAGCTTGTCAAAGTCAGCAGCAGCATATTTCACCCCATTTCCATTTTGCTCTCTCAAAGTTGCTCTCTTTTTCCAGTGTGACATTCTCATCTTCAGGTTATAAGAACAATCCCTCCTTTTCCTAATGGAGTAATGAAAGGAAGTATCAAGTAATGTTCATTCCCAGGCAGTTTTATGAGGACCTCTACCAATTATCTCTCCAGTTCTTTCTTGCTTCATCCCTTGCCCACTTTGCTTTGCTTGGGCTCCCAGCACAACTAAAAATAGCCCATCTGACCTTGCATCCAACTCATTCCCGAAGTCTGGAAAATGGAACTCTGTGTGGTAACTTCTGCTTATTGTTTCCCCACCCCCCCCACTTATCAGTGAACTCTCTGAGTGTCCCTGTATTAAGCCAAAATGGTTGTTAATTCAGTAAATTTTGCTGGAGCATGCATACATCTCTGTGTTGCACCAGGGCCATCCATCAGCCAGCTCTGTGTTTACACAATCCCTAGTACATGGCTTTTCCCAAAAAGATTATGAACTCGGTCTGGGCCATATATTCAAAGATGTTGTCAAGTGCTAGGTGAGATTTCCAAGAGTAGTTTCCTCCTGACTTTTCTCTAGCATTGGTACTGGAACCCCATGGCAGTTAACGCTGTGCTTTGAAGCAGGAGAGGGTGCAGTATGCTGGCCACCAGTGCCTCTGGGCAATGCTTGTTTTCTGGTTTGGTATTTTATTTTGTGGTGAAGACTTCCAGGCTTCTGAGCACAGGCTCCTGCCTGCCTTGCCAAGGATGCTCTTATGTATGGCAAACATTATGCTGCTTTGTGTGAAGTCTGCCGGCTTTCACACAGCCTCTTTTTCTTCCACCCCTGGATGGTTTCTCCTCGTGCTGGAAACCTGTGGAGGCTAAACACATTTAACCCTCTTCAGGAGGACACAGCAAAATGAATGCTGGCTGTTAAGGCGCTCTTGTGTAGCTGGTTCACCGTTTCTACCCTCAATTGCTAATTTCCCTTTCTACCCACTTCTACTAAAAGGTGCTAATTGTGTGGTGATACACAACTTCCCTGCCCCGGAGAGCGGCAGCATCTCTTCTGATCCTTTTAGGTCTAGGCAAACTAATAGAGAGATCTGTGTCCTGAGCCTGATTCCAACTCCTCTATAACAAATTCCTTATTAAATCCACAGAAAAATCACTTACTAGTGGTTAGACTTTGGGCTGCTCAGGGCAGCAGCCACTTCTGAGAAATTACGCATGTCTGATGCAAAATTACAAAAAGGTGTATTTACCACAGTGACCAAGGGGGCTGAGAAGCTCAAGTTAATATTTATATTTGGCTTTGAACCTTATGCAAAAATAATGACTTTGGCTGGGTGCAGCATCCCCATTTATTTTTAAATCCTTTTATACCGATGGTCCAGGTGCAGGGAATTACCCCTGAGTTCTTGGCACCCCAGGTTTTGGAGGTCTCACTGTGCTGAAGAAGGTGCTAACAGGGTGTTTATCCCGGGAGTGCATCTTGGAGCATCTCTGGCCGGTTCTGGGGAGGGGTATGGGCTGCCACACTGTGGGTTTGGAGTGTTGCCTGTGTTCAGGGCTGAAGCAGGGAAGCAGGAGTAGCTGTGATACCATTGTCGGTGAGGGGGATGCTGAGCTGCAAATGGGGAATGAAGCTCCATCTGTTTCATCCCAACATCTCCCAACATCTCATCCCAAGAGATATAAAGGATGTACTGAAATAGTTTGCTCTGGACCTCCCAGCACAGGCTGTGGCTGCCGGGTTGGCCCAAGAGGTTTGTGGCCTGTGCTGTGAACCTGCCTTCCCCACTGCTGTGTCTCTTGTGCCCTGGAAACACCTGCAGCCAGTGTCTCTTTACAAGGGTTTTGTCATTAAAAATCCATGTGGTGAGGGAAGGGTGTGAAGAAGTGGGTTAATAGGGCCCTCTCACAGATGAGAGTACTCTCAAAAAACACACATTTGGCATCAATGAGAAAGTGGCATCTTCTGGAGGAAAGAGTGGGAATTCCTTCAGGCGGATTTAGGACCTGCTGAACATCACTGTGAAGTTCAAACCATTTAGCTGGAATGAGTTTGAAAACTTGTGCCATGTGGGAGCCAAGAAGATTAATTCCTTACAGTTTTGAAATCCAGACTACTGGAGTTAAGAAGTGTTAAATAACTTGCCCAAGGCTGCCTTGAGAGGACAAGAGAGCCCAAACTCCATTAAAAATCCTCACATGCTCACAGGGATGCACTACCTGTGCCACCTCCGTGAATTTTGAGGCTGGCAGGATAACTCACTGTGCTAATACCAGAGTGTGAAAGAAATACCCCCACCAAAGCAATTGCCCTTTAGTTTGACTGTATTTTCAGCCCTGGCTTCTGCCAGTGGTTCCTGTCCTGGTGTGTTGGTGTCTGGAGAAGGCAGCAGGGAAGTGCTGCTTGCAGGACACAGCATCCCAAAAGCTCTGGCTGGACCAGCCCAGCACGGGCCATGGCACTCTTCCAGAACCCTCCATGAAGGAAGAGACCCCAAACTGTGGCTTGAAGGGTGCTTAACAAATTGGGAATGATCACCTCCTGATGGATGTATGGGATTGAATGAAGTCATGCTGTGCTTGGCTTGCCAAGTTTTTAACACGTGACGTTATTTGTCAAGGAAGGAAGGTTTCCAGGGGAATTGATAACGAAGGATGTAGCAGGTTTTTGGAAAGAAAACAACTTTTGCTATGAAAACAGCAAGCCTGAAACTTCTTTGAGGAGATAAACTGCTTTCTAAAAATGGGCCACAGCTCCCTGCTGTTTCCACAAAAACTTACTTTATGCCTGTGGTGGCTGTCACTCTGCTTAACACAACACTGGAGCTAAGGGAAACACCTGTGGCAGAAAATGGGGGTTGGACCGTGCCTAAGTCAAAATTTCAATGCTTTCTGCCTTTCTGTGCTTCTCATGTTCTCCACCGACCTTGCCCCCAAGAATGGTGCTGTTCTTGTCCCCACACTCTCCATTGTCACAAAGGTCTGGAAGTGATTGCACACCAGGTCTCTGCTTACCAGACCCCACAAGCACTGCTGAGTTCCTGTTCCCACACAGATTCCCAAAGCAAACGTTACAGCTATAATCTAAAAGAGCAAAAATGTTTGGAAAACAGCAGATGCAATGGGAAAATGACACTTCCTACATGTGATAATTGTGCAACCTTAACTCTGCCCTTGGAGTATGTCTGCATCTTGCTGTATTGTTCAGGAACTTGTGTGGTGAAGAAAAAAGTCACTGGAAGTCTGTCTGGAAATTAAAGTGTTTGATGGAGGTGCCAGCAAGGGTTAAATTACCTAGGTGGGCATGGGGGGGGGGGGGGGGGGCGAGCTGGGTAGGGTAAAATGGATTACACAAAGCTCTTAAATACAGGAGGTTACTCTGTCAGCATGATTTGACCGTTAAAATGGGCATTGGTGGAGGGAAAAACCCTCTGTGGTTTGTGTGTCCAGATTCCTGAAGCTTTAATGCACAGGACATGGTTATGTTACCTCCTGCCATGTAGGTGCCTATCCTCTTTAAGCCACTTAGATTGGTTTGCTTTTAAGCAATAATTTTATTTTCTCCCCCCTTGTGCTCAGCCATGGATTAACTCTGCTCAGACTGTCTCCACGCTCTCCCTGCAGCCTCACTCCCCACTCTCTCAGGTGAGCAGCCCACATCCCTTCTGCCTGCCCCGCGCCTTGCCTGGGGATGAAGTTGATGGGAGATGTTTGCCTGGCTTAGTCACCCACTGAGAAAGTGGGAAAGCACAGTGAAAAACACAGTGGAAGAGCACAGTGAAAGAATGCCGTCACTGCAAGCCGTGTGGGGCTGTATCAGCTTTTTTTGCCTTCACTCATCGCCCCTTCCTCAGCTGCTCACGGCCCCCATCCCCTCGGGCTGCCGCGGAGGAAGCAGCCCCGTGTGGAAGGGGCTCAGCAAAGCCCCTGACAGCTCCCGCTTGGCGTGGCACCATCCCAGCCCTGCCAGCGCCTCCGCAGCCCCGGCGGGCCGTGGGCAATCTCAGGGCAGGACTGCTGCTTTTCGGGAAACCAGAACGCCACTTTTTAGGAACGCCACGTTTTGCCACCTCGGGAGTTTCGCAGAGCCACAGCTCGCGCTTGGTGGAGCCGATAGATCCCTGAGGGACTGACGGGAACATTTCTGGCAGCAGCGCTACGGCAGCGCTGTCGAAACACCTCGGCCTCCGGGCGGGCCGCTGCGCTGACCCCGAGCCCGAAGCCGGCTCACCGAGGCGGCGTCCGTGAGGGCACCGGGAGCCCGTCCCCGCGGCCAGGGCACGCAGCAGGAGCTGTCTGTCCCTGCCCAGCCGCTCCGCTGCTCCCAGCGCAGCCACCGGGCGGGCCAACCGGCTCTGGCCGCCCTTCCCCTCACGGCGCGGGCCTGCCGTCCCCCGTGCGCCGCCGTCCCGCCCGCGGCAGCCCCGCTCCCCGGTGACAGGCGGGCTCCGAGCCCTCCGAGGGGGCAGGGACGGGCCGCGGCCACCCGCGGGCTGCGCGGAGCCCGAGCCCTCCCGGCGGGGCGGCCGCGGCGGGGCGGGGACCCGGCGGGGCGGCGCAGGGGGCGCTCCCGGCTCCCCCCCGCTCCCTCCCCGGCAGGGCCGGCGGCGGGGCCGCCCCCATTGGCCGCGGCGCGGCAGCAGCTCCGCCCGCCGGAGCGGCGCGGCGCGGGGAGGGAGAGAGGGAGGAGGAGGAGGAGGAGGGAGGGCGCCGGGCTGCGCTGCGCTGCTAGTCCGGAGCGGAGCCTGGCAGCGGCAGGATCGGCGGCGCGGGGGTGCGCAGCAGCCGGAGCCTGCTGGACGGAGGCAGCCCCGTCCCCCCGCCCTCCCTCCCCTCGCCTCTTTCTTTGTGCGCAGGGCAGGGGCGGCCCCGATCCATGGTCATGGGCGACAAGAAGAGCCCGACCAGGTGAGCGGGGGCGCGGGGGCGGGCGGGGAGAGGCGGTAAGATGGAGGGAGCGCGGCGCGGCCGCCTGTGCCCCGGCCGAGGGGATGGCGGCGGGTAGGCCCTGGCTGGCAGCCGCCGGCGTGTGCTCGGCCCCGGCGGGGGGAGGCGGCGAGGGGCGCCTAAGATGGAGGGAGCGAGCGGGGAGGGGGCGGCGAGCCCGCGCCGCCCCGCCAGGTACGCGGGGGGCCGGGGCGGCGAGGAGGGGGGGGGCGCGGGCGGGGAGAGAGAGTGAGGGAGGCTCCTAAGATGGAGGGAGCGTGGAAGGGCAGCGGCAGGAGGAGGAGGAGGAGTGCCGGTGTCTCCCAGCCTGCCGCCGGTGCCGGGGCTGGTGCGGTGCGAGCGCAGCCATGGCGGCTCCGCTCGCTCGCACTCCCCGCTCCGCGCACTCGCCGCTCCCAGACAAAGGGAGGTTTAACAAGGTGGAGGAGGGAACGCGCCTCCCAGCCCGCAAACTCGCCCACCCACCCTCCCACCCTCCCGCCGCGGGCGGGGGGACGCGGGCGGCCCGGCCCGGCGGGTTCGGCCCGGCGGGGCCGGGGCGGAGCTCGGCGCCCCCCGCACCTCGCCCGGCCCCGCTCGGGGTTTGTCGGCTGCTCCCGGCCCCGCGGGAGAGCGGCGGTGCGAGCAGGCGCTGGGTTTCGGGGCTCTGTAACATGGTTTCTCATGTGTGTGTTTTCTTTCTCTCCTCCTCCTCCTTCTCTCTCTCTCCTCCTCCTGCCGCCTCTCTCCTCCTCCCCAAACACACACGTACACACACACGCTTCCCCTCTCCCTCCCCCTCCTCAAGGCCGAAAAGGCAAGCCAAACCTGCAGCCGACGAAGGCTTTTGGGATTGTAGCGTGTGCACCTTCAGGAACAGCGCCGAAGCCTTCAAATGCAGCATCTGCGATGTCAGGAAAGGCACCTCCACAAGGTACGTCCGCACCTTTGAACGCGGCTCGTGCTCCGCGCTGGGCTGCGCCGACTTGTTGATTTTTTTCGCTGTTGCCTGGATATCGGCTGGTTGCATCCCCTCTCTCGCCCGATGTGGTCCCTTCTGTCCCTGTTCAAAAGCTTGTGGATTTTAAAAATTCTCTTTCAAGCGTTTAATTGGAGCTGGAAGACATGTTTTGTGGATGTGGCAGCAACCTGAATCTTTTTGTTCTGTGCTTTTTTTTTTGTTGTTGCTGATGTACAGAGAACCTTTTGGAGATGCATAGCCAGCCAGAAACGCTCTAACTATGGTGTGGGTCAGATGGATTTTTGTGGTTTGGGTGGAGGTTTACCTGTGTTCTCTGCAGGAGTAGGAATGATTTAGGATTAGGGAGGGAGAAAGGAAACGGCTGAAACTAAAGATGCCGTGAGAACAACTCTCTCCTTGAGATGTTGATCTCTCGGTGACTGTTGTCATCAGAAAGGAATCGGCTTTGTGCTCAGTGTGGGAATGGTGCGGGTTTTTGAAAGCTTTAGCTGTCAGGTCTCTCTGATTGCCATACTCTGAGAAACTCTGGAGGTCTTTGTGAGGTGGTGAGTCTGACATGCAGTAGTTAATGTAATCTCAAAAAAGCCCCAACTTGCTATTTCTCAGTTAGAGTGTTTGGAAAGTTTGTCCTGGCGGTATCAGTTGATGGTAAAGCAGGCATGTGGTGCTGTGCCTTTCCTTTATTTCTGTGATTTGTTCTACCATGTTGATTTCTGATTTTGTTCATATTGTACCTTCCAAATTTGAGTTCCCATTGCAGTTCTCTGCCAAAGAAATAGTCTGTGAGGTTTCCATTGTGGGAGGCGTCGTTTTCCTTGAGTGCAGCTGTGTATTGAGGTGCTCTCATCAGCAGGCTGTTTGCATGACTTGGCTGTCTTGGCTTGATTGACAAAGGAGGTGAAAGCGTGTTGGATTGTTATTGTTCCCACTGTGCTTTAGACAATGTGAAGTGCCTACATTTTTAATGGGGAGCATGTTTGCGGGCCATTGAAACTCTCCGAGTTACAGTAACAGAGCTCTGAAGTGCTTCACTGCGTTTGGTGATGCAGTCAGCTACAAGTATCTGTGCTTTTCACAAAATGTACAGAAGTGTTGAACCTAAACCAATAAATAGCATGGTTAGAGCTTTGAGTTAGTGGAGCTTTGGGACAGCAGTGTTCCTTGTGCACCTGGAGCTGATTCTTGACTCGTTCAGTCTTATTTAGTGGTGCAGCTGAACCTTCCCAGCACGTTTGATTCCTGTGGATTTCTGCTTCCTCAGCTTCCCGGTAGGCTCCGGTGGAACATGTTGCTCCTGGGAGTCACCTGGTCCTGAGCTGCTCCTCTGGAGCATGGCCATGCAGTCCCCACACGCTCCCAGTGTCACACCAGTGCCTGGGTGTCACTGGGAGCAGAGCCCTGATGAAATGTAGGAGCCCAGATGGGATCTGTCCTGGATCAGACACTGTTATTTTCATTGGCCACCATGCTGCTGTTCATTTGGAGAGCAGCAGCCTGCTCACACAAGCCCTTGCATTTTTATTTTTTTTTTAAAGATAATTTTCAAACTGTTTGTTGCAGTAGTAGGATGGTTTGTCTTTTAAAGGGCCATTAAGAGCGATAGCAGTCGATGATTTCAGGTTAAGAGCTGTAGCCTTACTTGCAGATGTGATCCTCGGGTCTAGAACATTGTAATTCTGTTTAGCTTTTAATGGACTCTTATGAATGGCTTCTAATTTTAATTCATTTAATTCATCAGCTTTCTATTCATTTTTGCTGCTTTTAAAATGGCTTTTGTTTGTAGAATTTGAGAAAGTATTTAAAATATTCAATGGCCCATCATGTCTTCTTGCATATTTGTATAATTTATGAATAAATATAACAGAAAGCAGGAGTGATTGAGTGTTGTGAGAGAGCATTGTGTGTTGGGAAGTTCTGGGAGGTCAGAGCTATTTGTGGTGTTACTTTGAATTTTATAGTATGTGACGTACGAGTCAATGCTGGGAAATTATTCAGAATTTTTTAAATAAATGACTGATATAAAGATATTTAATCAGTTATGATTGATAATTTATTACTTGAAATATAAGGTGTCTGATGAGCTTGACTTTTAAGTTGCAATTTGACAAGTTGATGACGCTTTTCCACAGTTAAAACTGCCTTGCTTCATTGTGACTTACTTCAGTAACACTTACGGAAATTTATCAAACTCGCTTCAACAAAAAAACTCAACCAAGTAGTGAAAGACATGGTGAGGCAACTGTTTTTCATCAAATTATTGTGTGCAATCACAGCATGCCCAGGGATTTTTTAAAGATCTGGTATGACCTACTTCCCCCCTCCCTCCACTGTGAAGCCAGTTATTTGTTGTGGAATTTACTTTGGCTGATAAATATTCTCTTATTTAAGAACTGGTGAGGCCCTGAGCTAATTCTCACCGTGTGTATATTTTTTCAGACTCAATATAATCTGTTGGTGTGTGGGAGGGGTGGCTGGCAGCAGTTAGAAGTTTTATCTTCTCAGATCCAGCTATCTCCTTTCCCTAGGATCTCGTAAAAGGAGCTTCAAACAACAGTGAGTTTTAGAGCTGACCTGCCAAGTCAAGATCATTGTAGAAGCTAAACGGTTAAATTGCACTCGACTGTTTTTTTAAGGAGCTGTTTATAAATATTTCAGGTGCACTTTTAAATAAAAATTAGGTCAAATCCATCTCTGAAGAATTGTTGTGCAAAGATTATGTTAAACCTGTAGCACTTGAATACTGGATTTGTTACAGTATATCACTAACTTCCTTTTCTCACCTGGATTCTTGCTATTTTATAGTTAAATTTTTATTACTTTTTATTTAGGCAAGTATGATGAGCTTTTTTACTGTTTTCCTTCTGTGAGGATGATGGCAAAGACACCAGCTCTGTTCAACACAGAGCTCAGCTGGGTGAGATGATGATTTAGCTGGCTGCAGAGTGAGCAGTGGGGAGTTGTTTGCTAGGGCTTACAGTGCCTTATTCCTTTCCTGGAGCTTTTTATTGGTGTCAGAGCACAGGGAACTAGTGCTGGTCACCACTTTCACTTGTGTCCTGTGGCTCTTCTTGTGGTTTGCTCTGGTGTAGCAACACCAGCTCCTGCACTCAGGAGAAGACTGGAATTGAAACTTCTGTTGGGAAGTTTCTCCACAGACACACGTTCCTTTCCAATATCCATTACTTCTTCGAACATGGAAGGAAAGTTTACTTTGGATTTCCTAAGAATGTGAGGGCAGGATTTGGCCTCATATTTCCTGCGAGTTCCTATTTGAGGGTAGGTGATGGTGCTCTGTTTCTATTTGTTTTTCTTTAATGGCATTCTTGCTCTTCTTCTTCTTTGGTTCTCTGATAGTTTACATATATTGTGTTCCTGTACACCTCTTGTAACTTCCTCTCTCCTCCCAGGCAGGGCTGTAAGCGTTTCTGCATGGGATTGTTTTCAGACTTCATTGTGAAGGTGAATATTTGCTCCCCTCCTTAATGATTTCAGGGAAACTGGTTTTTGAAACTTTCTTTTTTTGATGAATAGGCAAGTGGTATAAAGTGGTGGAGCTTCTCTGATGTTAATTTTTCTCTAAATTTGGGATGAATGCTTTTCTTTTCCAAACTTCATATCCTCTTATCATGAGTTTACCTTGAGTACAGAGAAATGCCCTTAACGTCAGTGGAAAATGAGAAAGCAACAAATGGATGTCTGATATGCAAATTAACGAAATAATTGGAGCTTTTACTACAAAATTGAGTTGAAATAAGTATGTCCTCTGCAATTATTGATTGAGTAAGTATTTATGTTTTATTTGTTGCTAATATCTTTATGCTTGAAGTGCAAGGTTTGGAGTTTGCATCAAGTGATGTGAATATACACTTCACTGTAGAGTGCCCAAGGACTGATGACAGTAGTGCTTCACCTTTTTGTCATCCTTATTTTTGAGGGGAGACCGAGCTAAAACTGTTTATAAACTGAATTCTCTTGTATGGAACAGATGTCTCAGATACTGGCCTTTGTTTCCCTTTAGTTCTGCAGAAAAATTTCATGTTTGCAGGCTCTGAACTACCACCTTGAAGGATGCAAACTCCTGTCCATGCCACCATGAAAAACTATTCTTCATCCATGCTGGGCTAACCAGAATAGACACCAGGTAGTCTTTCTATTCCTGGAATGAGGAATCAAGCTTATGATCCTGACCTTCATACAAATAATATGTGCCCTGTTTATTTGCCCTGTGTTTGCAGGACTGTTCTGAAAACTCTTGAAGTGATGTGTAGCTGTGGTGTAGGTTGGAAGCCAAGTGGTTTAATTTGGTTCTCTCAAGTGAGTTAGCTTTCATTTGCATAGGTGGGCTTTATTTAGCATTATAGCTGGCCTTTAAGTGGCTTGATTTCTATAAAAATGGAATATGTAACTTGTCTAAAAAAAGTTGTTGTGGAAGCAGTGTTGGTGCTTTTACTCTGAAATATTTGTTTTACTATTTGGCTGTTTGAATCCATTGTTAAATCATCCCTGTTTTTCCTGTTGATTGCTGAATTTAAATGGCTGTTGGATTAGGAGGAGTGAGGCATGGGCTGTACCAGCCTGGAGTTGTGGCAGTGTTCCACTGGAGCATCCACATCCTGAGGATGTGTCCCCTCAGGGATTGCTGTTGGGTTAGGGGAGGGTGCAGTGTGACTCTGCCTTGGCACTGCTGAGTGCTGGAGTGCACAATACCTGCTTGCAAAATGTTTGCCCACGTGTCAGGAGTTCTCAAGATCCTTTTTGTCTCATCCCTTATTCACCAGCACTAAAAGTACGTGGCTGTTACTTTGTGGATTTGGGGAGTGCTGCTGCTAGGTCTGGCAAACCCAGCAGAGCAGAGGAGCCAAGGGCAGGAGCAAGCACCATCTGACAAGCAGACAATGCTGATGGTTCACAGCAAACCCTGAATTCTGGGGCTGTGGTTTGACAGCACACCAAGTTTGAATCTGTGACTTGTATTGCAGAACCACATGTGTCTCAGCCACATGGCTCGGAGTATTGATCCATTATGAACTGACTTCTGGTACAGATTCATGCTACACTTATTTTTTTAAACCAGCTTGCAGTTAGTCTGTGAGTCTTCAACTGAGCAGATGAAGCTGTTCAGCTTCAGATCAGCTATTATCTGTCAGCCTGGTGCAAGCATAACCCTGGCATAAGATCTGTGTCTTGTACTTTGGCTGTTTGAAAGAAGTGAGAGTTGTGTCCTGATTTGCTCTTTGCGGTGTTTGACTCTGATTAATGATCTCATTACCATCACCCCAGGATTTCTCTTAGATCTCAGCACCTCTGGGAAATCATTCTCAGCAGGGAGAATCCTTAGTGTTGATGTGCAGCACCAAGGCAATACCCCTTTGCTATGGTTGTCAGATTTGGGTACCTGAGAAGCTGTGGGTGGCAAATTCAGTAGGGAGTATGGTGGTTCTCGTGATTCACTTTTCTTCTACCACTTTTTTTCTGAATGTCCTACTAAGTAACAATAGCTATACCTGGTTGTTTTCCTTTTTTTTATTAGAATAAAAAGATCTTTTTGTTAAAATAAATAATCTTCAGCATGGAAAAGAGGTGTTGATAATATTTATGTAGAGTACATTTAGATTAATTGTGGGTGGTAGGGTTTAATCTCTGATTTCTTGTGGAGACTCTCTGAAGATCTAACGGATAAGCTGCAATACTGAGTGTGTTAATACATCACTGATAATATTTAGCGTGGATATTACTCATTTTTCCCTTCCTCCATAGGCTGCTTTTCTGGGAGACGGCAATCTAAATCAAAGTGTGTATGTGCATGTAGGAGGAGAGGGCATGCAGCTCTCTTTTATTGCTGTGAACAGACGTGGTGTCCACTGTGATGCTGACCCCTGGCTCCCTACAGGTCCTCGTGGGGAACTAGTAGGCAGAGGAATGCAGAGCAACTTTCTCTGCATGCCTTTCTTAATTGCCCCGATTGTTTCATGTTCCCATCAGCTGCTGCTGCCTTTGCAGGGCTGGTGGGTGTGTTTGCACCCTGATGTGGAGTTTGTCTGGTAAGAGGAATTGGTTGAACTGGAAATATGACAGTGTGCAGTGTTGCCCAGAGTGATAGTTGAAAGGAGGGAGGTGGTGGATGCAAAGTGTGGTTCCCTGTGGCATCCTGGCTGAGTGTCCTGTGCTCAGTGTTGGCGTTCCCCAGGAACATGCAGCACTCTGGGACTCTGTTTTGGCTGAATTCTTAGGTTCCTGAAGGAAATGCTTGAGACCCAAGACCCTCATGATGGGGTGAAAGGAGTCAAGAAATGTGCTGTGGGCTGGATGGATTGTTTTGGCTGGCTGCACCTGGCTTTTGTGCTGTAATTTGGACACCCTGCCATAACTCCAGGCGAGTTCACTGCTCATCTTGAATTGGGTGTCACTCATACTCCAGCTGCTTTGCATTACTGGGAGGCTTACTGTTCCTTGCTATGGCACTTCTCCTTTTCTTCCTGCCCCATTGCTCGTGAACAAGCAGACAGGTCCTTCCAGGGTCCCTTGGTGAGGAACACAAAAGTTCACAGCACTTCTGGGGAGTCCTGCTATCTGCAGGAATATGGCAGCAGAGTGAGACACACGGCTCCTGCGTCAGGCAAAGCGTGTGCTCTGCTTGTCCTTTATTGCACATGCATCTCTCCTTGTCTGGGGAATTCTTCTTTGGAGGAAACCCGCTGACCTATTTTTGGGGATTTCAGGTGATTCTGTAGGTTAGTGGGTTCCAGTCCTGCAATGTAGGTCATTTGTAAGGTGTGCTGGAGTTTTGTAATGCATAGCTTTGACCTGAAATAGGATTCATACAAACTCTCTCTGTGGCTGTGTTATGCAGCTGTACTTTGTCTCTTTGCACTGGGCTGTTTCTTCACAAGGTAAAAGGAAAAAATTGGCCATTTCCAGAGAGAAGGGGTCTTACAGGAGGGTTTATGAATGTTTATTTAAAGTTGTTTCAGACAGGTAAGGGCAAATTTCCCTTATTGCCACTTTATGTTAAGGGCACAGCAAAAAAAGCAGACCAGGAACACTGAGTAGCCCATCCATGCTACCCTAAGCAGATGTCCAGGATTACAGGATACAACAGAAATAAAGTAGAAATGCCTCCATTACGTTTATGTAAGTTCCTTTTACAGCTGACATATGCTAAATACATTGATTGTCTCTCTGTGCAGACAGATTTCCTTTACATCAAGCAGAGCTCCTTTTGCACTTTTTGGTGCATCTGGAGGTACAACCTTAACATTGCTCTTCCCATAAACCAGCTATTAATTAAGAGCTTGTTCTTTGTAGCAGAGTGCTAATTGGTACACCAGCAAAATCACTGCCTGTTAAACATGGGAAAGGTAGTAATTCTGGCTGGCTCAAATATAAGTGAGAGAGAAAAGCATCACTTGTTTTTGCTGGCCCACTGGGTTTTGTTTGACTGTTCAGTAACTCATTGTATTCCAAATCATGTGAATGTTAAATTCTCCCAAAATTAATTGCTTAAAACCTGGGTGTGGCTTTGATAATATTTTATTCCTGAGGTTTTCTCTGTGTTTCTGAAAGTTCAAAGTACACCCACAGCCAATCTTCTGTTAAATAATACTGGAAGTTCACAAGGAAAAGGGCTTGTAGGGATTTAAAATATGGATCATGAAACCAGGAGACCTGATTTGAATTGTATGTGGTCTTTCCTGAGGCACTGGCTGGGGATTGTGGAGCACACCCTTATGCCACAAGGATAAAGGTACTAAAAACTTGGAGAGGGAATTTTTGCAAGTGTGTGAAGGGACAGAATGAGGGGAATGGCTTCAAACTGGACAGAGAGCAGGGTTAGGTTAGGCATTAGGAAGAAACTCTTCATAGTGTGAGGGTGGTGAGGCCCTGCACAGGTTGCCCAAAGAAGCTGTGGCTGCCCTATCCCTGGAACTGTTCCAGACCAGGCTGGACAGGGCTTGGAACAAGCTGGGATAGTGGAAGGTGTCCCTGCCCATGGCAGAGTGGTTGGAACAAGGTGATCTTCAGAATCCCATTCAAACCCAGGCCATTCTATAATTCTCTGTTCAGAAGTTCCAAAAAATTTAGTTTTAGGATCTTACCAGATTGGTTGTCTTTAAATAAAATGGAAGCAAAACAAGTCAGTTTTGGATTTTGTTTAGGGCTAAACAAGGAATAAATGTTTAGACATGTTTTCTCGAGCAGATTGTTTATGGGGATTTCAGAGTTATAATGAATTGTTTGTAACATGCAGAGGTGCTAAGTGAGATGAAATATCTTGCCTGAGATAAAGCTGTCTTCTTCAGATTTATATTTTTGAGTAGACAGAAGTGAGACTGATCATAATCTAAAATATGTTATCTGAACTAAATTATTTTTGTGCATGTGGAACTGTGTCTGGGTAATTAATGTGCAGCTTCACGTGGTCAATTTGGGGAGGTGGACAGAGGATTCAGAACTCCTGGGATTTGGTGGCTTCAGTGGTGTAAAGCTGATCAGAAAACTGCCCCCAATGAGTGGAGAGTGTGGGTTACTCCCTGCACCCTAGTCTCATATGTGCAGTGTTTTATAAATTATAGGGGTATTTATTAATGGAATAGAATTGCTGTATTTTTTTTTGTTGTTGTTATCTATGTAGTAAATGAATTAATGGAAGGATTTATATTTTCTTTCACTTCTGTTTGCAGGCAACAGTGGGGCTTGTATGATGCTAATGTGATTTCAGCCTGTGTAAGAGATGCTGGAATTCGCCCTTTAGGAAGTCAGCTAGCTAAATATCCTCAGGATGCCATTTTTAATCTGTATTATTATATTCACTGTCGGTATTATTATTTGATAAAGAAATTTATGTCTGTGGTACGTGTTTCATTCCTTTGTTTAATTAAAAAGATCTAGTTTAGCAGAAGGACATAGATCTTACTTGTCCTGGGTGGACAAAGCATGCTGATCTGTTCAGGTTGCTGGAAATGTGTGTCCCTGCTGAAATATTTGGCTCTCATTACATATCTTGGAGCTCTTATTCTGAAAGTGCTTTCACTGTTTTTTTCGGAAGTGGCACAGAGCACTTTCTCTTCCTGAGATGAGATTTCAATAAGAGAGGCAATACATTGATGGATGATGGCCCTGTGATGGAGTCAATCAGCCAGTGCAGTCATTTGTCTCCTGGGGATACAGGGTAGAGCACATCATTAGCAGCAGAAGGGGAGGCTTTCCTCTGTAATGCTAATAGGGCCAGGGAGCTGGTTGGTGCCTGTTTGCTGCCATTGCTGCCTTATTATAGGTGCCTTGAAGAGAAATAAAACCATTTTCATTTGTTATCTATGGGTGTGGATCGGTTTAACAGAAATATTTAATAAGCTTCAGGAAATGTTTGTGATTCAGCATAATCTTAGCAATTTGTAAACCTGCATCATGTAAAAATGCTGCCCATAAAAATGGTGAATTATTCTGGTTTTACACACAGGTAGCTTGACTAGTGGAGAAGAGACAGGCAGCTGATTTGAAGGGCAGTGGGACTTAATTGGAGGAGAAGTGTTGAAAGGGAAGCCCTTGGGTGGCAGAAGTTACTGCAGCAGTCTGGTGGCACTGGGTTTCTTTCTGTCAGAGCGAAAGACAAAGCATTGAGGGAGGGTGGCTTGCCCAGGGACACCTGGGGCTGCCCAGGGAGGGTGAGTTAACCTGCAAACTGCTGTTCCTCCATGGCTACTTTGCTCCTTTCTGGGCTCTTGGGAGCCACAGCAATGATCCCATCAGGAGCAAGCATGGATTTCCCTCACGGTGGGCAGGAGTGCTCCCGTTGTGAGATACAAGGCTGCAAACCTCATGTAAGCAGAATCTGTGTCCAGAGATGGTCAGTTCCAGCAGGGCATACACAGAAGGTGGAAATTTTGGGAGGGCAGGGTTGTTCTGAGTGGCTGGTGGGTGTTTCTATACCCTCCTGCACTGTGAGCAGGGGCCTGGCAGCTTGGACATGACTTTTTTGGGAGAAAAAAAGCTTTAACTTGCTGTGAATCTGGACATTTGGGTCACTCACCTGCATACACCTGGCTGTACAGTAAATGCACTACAGACTGTGTAGGAGGTAAAGTTCATTTTTGGGAAGCACTTTAGGTTCTGAAATGTCTTCTCAAAAACTGCATGCGAAGTCAGATTTTGAACAAACAGTATTTATCTTCCTTTCTCTGAACTGTATAGATAATGGTTAAAAAAAAAAACAAACGAGGAAGGGCAGCCATAAAGCAAGTGATGTTGAGCTGCTGGAATGGTTTGGTGGGTGCTTTTTGTACACTTCTTTTCTCTGGAGTACAGTGATGTTTGCTCCCAAAGAGGAATGGCTCAGCTGTGTGGTACTAAAGGCATGGGGCCGTCAGAGTTGTGCAATTTTACATAGGGGTTAGCAGAGCATGCTTTGTCATGGGTGTGGGAATACAGGGCTCTGGCAGCAATTAAGAGTCAATAATTAGGAGTGCTTATTGCCGGATGTGAATCAAGTTAGTTGTAAGTTGCTTAACTTCTGAGGTCAGGAAGATCAGATGCATCTGAGACAAGCTTTGTTAGCATCCATGGGACTGTGGGGTTGTCCACAGGGACTGGCTGGAATAGCAGAGCTCAGGCTGAAATTCTGAGCTTCATTAGATGACTTATTGACAGTGACAGTTTGGCAGCACCTCTGCCAGCTGGGACCACACATTTGCATTCAGAGCTGTAGACCTCTGAAGGGTTCCTTGAGGTTCCTGGCTTCCATCAGCTGAGAATGTACAAGGAATTCACACTGCTGGGCTGAGACACCTGAATCAGCATTCAAGAAAGCAGCAGTGAAACTTTCTGGTGGGGAAAAACTGTTCTGTCTCTGTGAAGGGGATGAAATTTTTTCCAATTACAAGTTAACAAATTGATAGAAAAATCAATGACAGAGCATGGGTAGGATATCATGCCCGTGTGCTGCATACCTACTTGGTGAGTGCATGGGAGATCACACCTTCATGTTCAGCTTGTGCACTTAAAAAGATGTAAAACATGAGGACACTCTCCCTTCTTGTGCCTGAAAGAGGCATTTGTGCTGCCAGTGGCCCAGCATGTCAAGCAGGTAATGAAAAAAGATCTGTAATAATGTACCTGTTATAGTTTTCAGGGTTTTCCCTAATGTGCAGGGACAGTGAAGGATAGCTCTGAACAGTAGTTTGGTTTTATTTCCATCTCTCTAGTTTTTCCTGTCTTGCCATTTTTTCTGAGTTTTAAGCCAGACTAACTTTCCCACTGGCACTCTGAATTCAAAACTCTGAAGTTGTACAGCTGTGTACTGCACTTACTTGTTTATAAAAGCTGTCACAAGCATGAGTGGTTTATTTTTTTTTTCCCCACAAAGGTGTAGTGTGAGGAGCGGGTTCATTTAGTCACGGGTGTGGGAATACAGACATTGTGCTTAGAAATAAATTTAATAACAGTTGGTCGCTTTATTTCCGAGTGTGCTGGCATCTGCAAGTCTGTCTTGGTTCAACAGGTAGTTGATGCTTGGGGAGAATGTGACCTTTTGCTCCTTGCATTGATTTTTTGAGTCATGTCCAGAGGCTGCAGAAGTCGGCGCAGCACTTTGCTGTCAGCTGCAAGGGCTGGATCAGGCCTCTGGGATTGAAGCACTGAGAAGAAAGGGAATAAGTTGAGATTAAACTTAACATGGTTGTCTTTTGTGATCTTGCTTTTTTTCCCCAAGACTGCTTGTTCAAGTAGATGTTTTTAATAGATAAAAAAGATTTGAGAAATGTGTTGAATAAAGCCCTAAACAAAGACTTCAGGAAATAGCATTTTCTGTGTCCATGTAAGCAGATCGCTCCTCAGACTACTCTTTGCTCTTGGTCTTCCTGGAGCCACTAAAGTCTGAACAGGGCCTGAGACTGCTACAATTCTGGATCTGGTTATTTTGTTTGGTTTGGGGTTTATTTTTTTTTAAGAGAGCACCTCTGTGACCAAACATTTTCTCGTTTTCAAGCAGAATATAACAAAATACCCAGAAAAACCCAAGAGATTCAGCAAATTTTGCAGAGCTACAGTTTTCAACGAGCCTCATCTATGTGTTCACTTGTATCAAAAAGATTACATTCCTTCTCCCTGGAGTTGTATCCATGTCTTTGCTTGTATAGCCAGCAGATTATTAGTAGGTAAGACAGGTCGATTATCGTGACTTGCTGCTTTCCCTGCTTGTGCCAATTCAGAGTATTATTGTTAACAGCTTTTAAAGTGAAGTTCCTCCTGGAAGAATTGCTGGCTTCAGGCAGAAAAAGTTTTCCAACCAGTTCTGAACTACTGGGACTGTTGAATTTTTGGAAATACTGTTAACTGCTGCGAGTACACCTTTAATCATGCATAGCCTGAAGAGCATCCTGGAGGTAGGGAGACATAAATAATTGTTTAATTGCTCTGCTGTGTAGCTTACATCATGTTGAGTATATAGAAAAAACTGATTCTAAACAGTATTTTACGGTAACACTTCTCTGAGTCTGAAGATGAGCATTTATCCCAGTAAGTTTAATGTGGTGGCAAGCAAGACATGCAAATGTGTCTTGACTTGAGTTTAAGTTCGTTAATAAAAATGTTGCCAGTCTCTCAGCTTTCAGATGTTTCGTAATTATGCTAACTGAAGTCTTGAAGAATTTTAAAAGGAAAACATCATTCTATTAGGAGGAAAAACTTTGTCATTAGCATGTACAAATTGTTAATAACTATTTTCAAATTTCATTAGATTAATGAATAAACATGTCTTCTGTGGTTGTTAGCAGATACATCAGAAATCAGGTAATATACTAACATTGTTTTAATTAAGAATACATTGATAATTCTAAAAATTCACTTTTGACATCTAGCTCTTAGGCTTGAAATGAATCAGACTTGGGCTTTTTTATACTCCAGGAAAATATGCTCTTTTCTCAAAACATGCAGCAAAAGCAAGCTCATGAAAATCAGTATAACAGTACAGCCATTGCAAAATATCATTACAATAGTTAAGTAATTATCCCACTGCATGACTTAGCAGGAGGGATAAATAATGCATGTAGAATTGTGTTGGAGCTTGCAGGGAAGGTCCCAGCTGGCAGAGTGGTTGGGAAGGGCAGAGTCTGTGTCCAAGGAGGGTGTCTGCTGGGTCCAGGAGCTGATGGCTGAAACCTTTCAATGCCTCTGAGGAAATGCAAACCAGACCAAATTTTCTCTTTTCACTGTAAATTTGAAGGTGGCCATTGGGAAAAAATCTTCTGCTGCCCAGAGCTGTCCTGTGGACAGCATGTCCCAGCCCCTGATGGAGCTGTGGGTCTGGTCAGCAGGAATATTGGCTCTTTTTGCAGCAGACAGATGAGGAGTTTGATTTGTCTTCCTTTCAGCTAGAACTGAATATTCTGAATCTGTCAGTTGCTGTCAAGAGGATTGTACTTTGGATTAGTGAGCTCCTGGAAGCAGTTTGAATCATTGCAGTTAAAAGCACTCCGAACAGTGGTGTAATTAATAGTTATATAATGTACCCAACAAGCTTAGGAAGCCAGGATGTAACTTGGAAAGAACACAGACCCATGGAATCCCTGCATTGCCTGAGGACCACTGCATTTAAAGGGTGATGCTTTTTGTCCCAGGACTATTATGGTCAGGGCAGGTTTGTTGCTGATGTGTCAGTTCCCTCACGAGACTTCTGGAGAAATCTTCCTGCACCTTTGCCCTTCCCTTCCTTTTCTCTGATGTCCTTCTCATCAGGCCCTGGTCAACCCAAGAACATTGCTCATGTTAAGCTTGTTGGAACTATTCTTTGCTTCTGTGTTTGCAGAAATCTTTGGCTGCTGTGTAATTATGAATGCCACATGAAAACCTCCCCAGCTCCTGAGAATAATGCTCATGTCTGTTGTGGAGTTTTTGAATAGACGTTTCAGGGCAATTATGCAATACCTTTCTGCTATGCAGTACCTGTCAGCCCTTAACCACTTGTGTTTTTAGGGGAGCTGAAATGGCTATTGAGCCTTCCAGAGTAATTTCTGCTTTGTGACAAGCTCAAACCTGTCAGGCAGAGCTGTGTATTTCAGCAAGGCAGCAGGAGAGTCTGTGCACCTCAGACCTCCTGTCTTGTAGGGATTGCATTGGAGATGTAATGCTTTCAGGTTTTTTATATGTGAATATGTTACATACACAGAGATGGTGATCAAAATTCTGAGGTGTTGCTCTGGCTGCTGAACACTTCAGTTGTCTTAAACCTTTGCACTCCAACATCTAAAAATGTTCTTTTTCTCTTGGCTGATGTGTAGGTGTGGTGTTTGGAGACATGGTTTAGTGGTGGACCTGGCACTGCAGGGTTGGACTCTATCTTAAAGATCTATTCCAACCTATGTGATTGTGTGGAAAAGGTAGAATTTTTCTGGTACAGAACTTAGTATTTCTGTTTCTAAAAAGGTACCTTATAAAATGTGATTGGTTGGTTGTTGTTTGATTGGTGATTAATTAGAAAGTAATTGTCCTCTCTAAAAAGAGCTACTTTATTTTAAAATGAAATACTATTGCTAATCAAATGTAAGGTTGCTTGCTCTCCTGGTTTCTATCTATATTGCTTCCCCAAGTCAGTTTGCTCAATATTCACTGCCACTGACCTTGGATAATTAAGAAAAAAGTCTGCTGTTCTGAGATGATAAATGCAGCTTCTGTCTGGAATAAGACTGATTAGCTCAGTTGTGAACATGTCATTTAATGTCTGTAGTTTCTGGAGGGATGGATGCTGTCTCTGCCAGGGTTGATGTCCCTCTTCTGCTCCCTGATACCCAGCTGAAGCTGTTGCTGAAAATCCCCTGGGCCTCCAAGATCTGAAACTTGCAGTGGACCTCTTCAATTTTCAATGAAAATGAATTGAAGGCTTCTTTTCCTTTCTGGATCCCTGACACTTCCAGCATATTCCCAGTGCAGCTCCAAGGCTGCAGTTGTGCTCTGGCTGGGGTTTGAGATTCCTGCTTGGAGCAGGGCTTGGTTGTTCCTGTTCCACAGCAGGGTTGATGTCACTGCCAGCCCTGTGCACTGGGGGCTGAGTGGAAACCAGAGAAACACCAGTGGGGAGAAAAGACCAAGTCACAAAAACAGCAAAAAAAGTTAAGGAGGAGAAAAATTTTTTCAGACCTGTGAAAATATTTGTCAGAATTTCTGTTAGAGAAGTCCCTTGCCTCTCTTATTTTTCTCTATGCTGCTGCTTGGGCTTAATCCTTTACTTCTCTGTTTTTGCTCTCTGAGTTACTTGGATTGTTTGTGACTTAAAATACCTGCTTGTTTACAGTGTGAAGGCTGTTTTTTAAACATCTTCTTGTTGATCATTCAGTTGCATGGTATCTTAGTGGGCTTCTTTCTTAGTCTAGGCTTTCCCCATGAGACACTCTCTACTGTATTTGTTATGGCAAAGTACTCCAGGCTGAAGATGGCTCATAAAGTTGTGCTTCAGTGATATTTTTTGGTTTTGTATTTCTTTAGCTGGTGTCAGCCTCTTCTTTAGAGATTATATTCTGGTGGTAAATTGTGTATTTTGTGTATTTGTTATTACACAGTGGATGACTGTTTGTGATGGGATCTTTGGGTGCTGATGTGGTAACAATAATTGTCAGTAAGATTTTGAATGGCATGTGGACTCTTAGCTTTTGAACCCAAATCTGCAGCCTTGAATATCTTCAAGTCATCTTAATCTTCCCCCACTACAAACACAGACAATTATTTGGGAAATTGCATAAGACTTGTTATGCAAGCAGTCCCTTTTTAGCCTCTGTGTAAAGTGTATTATAGAAAAAGGTGTTATTTCTTTTTTCAAATTCAGGCAGCAAGTGGCACAAAAATCTCACAACTGAGATGTTTTAATGAAGAGAGGTTTTAATGAAGGTTGTGTTGTGTTTGGAACAGAGGTTGTGCAGAACTGCACACAGCTCCAGCAGATGCTCACACCTGTTCCACAAAGAGATTCAATTCCCACCGTGCATCCAGTTCCAAGGAACACTGAGTGGACAGACTGTAGATAAGATCACCACAGGTCTGTAATTGAAGTACATTTTTCCTGGAATGCTGCTAGTAAACAACTACTTAAATGAAATCTATCCATACCTTAACTTTACATCTCATTTAAGGATTTGCTGCTTACCCTAAGTTCTAGGTAATTTTTCACATGTCTGTGCGTGTCCTGAAGCAACTCATTTTGTAGACATCTCTCCCTTTCTTCTGCAGGCTGATGCATGGCTTTGTTTCTGAGTTTCCCTGAGAACCTGGTTTTAAATAGAATGAGTGGATACAGTGAAGTATTGCTGGGGTTGTAGGAGGACACCGGACCCCTGGTCCACTTTACCCCTTTAACTCCACAGCATTAAAACACAGTGTGGCTGCTTCCCAACATCAAGGGCCTTATGGGTTTTACATTCAGGTTGTAGCTCTGTGCCTTGAATAAATCTGTTCAGTTGAGGAAGGGCTGTTTCATGTAATATGTCTGAGTGGAAGAGTTACTTGAACAAAAGAGACTTAAAATGAAGCTGTTAATTGTCACAGCCGGTGACTTTTTTCTATGCATTGCTGCCAGCTGAGAGCACTTTAAACTCCCATCTGAGGTATGAGAAGGCCCATGCCTCTTATCTGCACCTCCCTGAGTAAGGAAAGCAGTTGTTCAATTATTCTCTATAATTAGTGTGCTTCAGTGGGTGGGCAGGTATTAGTTATTCACAGCCTCTTTCACTCCTGCTTTTCCCGGAGTGTTTGCCTACCAGTCTTCTCCCTTCTCTGTCCTGAGGCATCTGGAAGAGCCATACTGCCAAGACCTGGGTAGTGGGTGGGCTGTTCCTAACAGCTGTGAAAAGGAGGAAGTTCAGATCAGTACAAAAATCAGTCCAGCTGATACAAGAATGTCTTACCTAGGCTGAAAGAATTTGAGAGATGCTATGATTGCAGTAATGAATGAAATATTTAGAATAACTTTTCCAGTTTTCTGTGGTTCCTTTGCAAGGAGGCATGCAAGTCTGAGGGCCTATTTTTCAACTTCATGGGGTAGACTTAGACTAAGCTTGTATCTTCCTGTAGATATTATTGAACTTAAACTTGATCATCACAACTTCAGCACTGCTGTTGCTGCTGCTTTCTGTGAAATGCTTGTTACAAAGTATTGCAGGATCCAAAATGTTTCTCATCACTTGTAATCCAGACAGATTTGTTGTTCACCTGTGTGTGCTGTGGAGGGTTTGTGCATACAGGATTAGCATAGTTTTTCTGCAGAGAGAACTTTGTGGTCTGTAAAATTCTGGCAGAAAACTCAGATCCTGTGATATGGGAATGATACTCTACTGTGAGTGGACCAAAAGGGAATGTATGACCTGATGTTCTTGCTGGTGTGAAAAAAAGAAATACAGAAGATGTTTTTGTTGCTGGAACCTGTGTTATGAAAGAAGCTGAGTGTGAAGCTGTTGTGGTGTTTTTTTTATTTTTTAAGCAGTGAAGAAATAGCTTGTCAAAGGCTTTGTGTTCTGGTTTTGCAGTGGGCATTGTAGATGCTGCCCATTTACAGGTCAGCTTCTTTAGACTTTATCATTCAAGGTTCTTTTATAAGCATATCAGGTATTTCATGTCAGTCATTGAGATGGTATCCTTTGACACAACATCTGCTTAGATTAAAAATCCACTTTCCTGAGAAAACCTTTTCTTGGAGACTTCTTTTACCAAGTACTTTGATGGGAGTCAGTCTTTGGTGAAACTTGTGTTTCAGCTCCTACTGTAAAGAAAAGGGTACTGTTGGGGCAGAGCTGTGATGGCAAAGCACATTGTGTTTTTGGTGGCTGAGTGTACTTGAGATTAGGAGAATGAGGGTCCCAGATTTATATCTTAATGCAAGCACACCATTCCCAAAGGAAGCAGAGCAAAGAAGAGCACTGCTGTGGATGTCAAAATGAGCAAAAGATGTTTAGTATCCAGATTTTCTTCTAAAAAAATGTGTTTAAATGTTCATGTTACTCTTCCTTCTGCCCTGATCCCTCAGGCAGTCCACTGACTGTGTAAGGCAAAGAAGTTTGCTTGAACCTGATTGGTGTCACTGAAGTTAAACTTCATTTTAGGATGTATTATCTGAAACACCACCCAAGTGCATCTGTCTGTGGGCAGAGAAGCCGGATGTTTCCCAAGCATTTGGTATCTGTACCAGCATCTCTGGGTATGTCTGCAGCCTCCAGGGAAGAAGCAAAGGATCCTCTTCCAGCTCACACTGGTGGTTTCTTAACCACCATGTGAGTGGCACTTCAGCTACATCAAGCTTTGACTGTGTTACTTGTTGGCTTTTCCCTCTTCACCTCCACCACCTTCTTTGAGCTTAATGTCACACTTGGGGTCAAACATAGGAATTCTTTTCAAGGAAGCTCTGAGGTGTTTTGCTGCCTTTTCTTTTAGAGGACACTTGAAGCTTTTTCCAGGTTCACAAGGACACTGGCTATCTGTGTTTCAAAGAGCAGCGTGGAGTGGCTGTCACGATCAAGGGCTGCTTGTTGGTCCTGGATGGAGCTTCCTGCCCTGCTGCCCTGGCTGCCACCGGGAGAGGGAAGAAGCTGAATAAACAGGGAAACTGTGAAATAAACAGAAACAAAACCAAACCGAGCCCCTGCCTCGGGGCGTGGGCTCAAGTCAGTCAAGCGGACTTTCTTTTGTTAGAAGGAGGCACATAAAAGCTTTTCTGCTTTTGTTTTTGTGCCATAATGATAATTTCCATGTGTTTTTCTGTGGTATTTGATTGCTTTCCATTTCTTCTGAGGAAACTTAGTGGAAAAGCAAAAATTTGTGTTGGTGCAGATGAAGGGATTGCTTCAACCTTTTCTGCCACACATACCCCAGTTTTTAGGAGAAGTAATCAATTTCAAGTAGACACCTTAAGCCTACATGTTTTTCCAAGTTGCTACTCAGCTTTTAAAGATGTTATTAGACGTTTTAGATTCCAGGTCAGGCTGTAAACACTCACTCTGGGGCTTCAGTACTCAGAACCTTCCTCACCGTTTACCATGAATGACAAAGCTGCCACTGCACTGGTGCCAAGCCCTGTGGCTTTGTGGGTTCATCAAGGGGGAATAGGTGGGTTTGGGAAGCAGGAATGGCAGGAACAGGCAGGGCTGTCTCATGTAGACAGTGCAGACAGATGGGGGAGGTTTGTTTGGTTTGAATCCTGGCACTTGCTGCTGCTCTAAGTGACTCCAGGCATTACGAAAAGAGATGGTGATGAAAAATATTTTCTTGTTTTCCTCTAGATGGTTCATATGTGTGTAATTGCTCACAAAGCTATGCTAACCCCAAAGCTTGTGCTCTTTTACTCCCCAGTTTTGGTGCAGAGTGCGGGTAGGAGCTCCTTAGGAAGTGGTTGCTCAACTGTGTTTTCCGCAATGCGTTCGAGTAAAAACAAGGTTCTGTTTTTAGCTTGCTTTAACTTGGAAATTCTAGTGATAAACATTCAGCTGCACAAATCCAGTAAGAAATTAGAGGAAGAAGCAGCATAGCATAGTAGAATCCCACTGAGTCATTTTTGTAAATCTCCAGAAGCGAGTAATTTCTCTAATCTGGTAGATGTGTATCACCAGTGGGGTGTAGTCCCAGAGCTCAAAAAACCTTCCCCTGTAGTTAAATGGAAATAAACCCTAACCAAGGGATATCTTAATAAGTACACCTGAGATTGAGGTGCCTGGGTATTGTAACACTGGGAGCTGGATGATTCACTTGAACCAAAACCCAACCCAGTGTAGTTTAGTAGTGTCAAGCATTTTAGATTAGCAAACATGGTAACAAAACAGCTTGTTTTGTTAACAAAAAAAACTTTGATACCATGTTTGCTAGTCTAAAAGAACTTGTATGTGTTTATTAGCACCAAAACAAATTTGTATTATGTTGTCTAAAAATCCCTCTATTTAGTTATATAGTTGGTAGTTTTATCTTTCTTTGCTCATATAATTCACAAAATATCTGTAACATGACATCAGATATAAAGTAGAAAATGTTGGTGTGTCAGGGCAGTGTGTGTTGTCTTAGGAGGTTGTAGAGGATGTGCCATGTGTTCTTGAGCTTTCTGTTCTCTTTTGTTGTAACAAGGAAATGAAACTTCAGCTGTGTTCTGAGTATTCTTTTCTTCAATTTCCAAGTAAGGTCTCTGCAGGCTTCTGTATTTCATTCATCTACAAACCAGTTTCACTTTTCGTTACACTTCTTAGTTACACATGATGGTAAATTTGCATTTATTTGCTCTTTGCATGTTGCATGGTATTTCCTGTTGTATATTCATCCTGTCAGAATTTACAGTGGGTTTTACAGGGCTGATGCATTGTCTCGCACCTAAAAATACCTCAGTATGTCTTTTATACAGAAAAATGCCCAAGTCTCATTTCTTTCTGTCCTGACTAATTGGCGGGCATAGAGGCAGTTTAACAACAAGACCTTCAACTTAATGAGTGGCAACTAACTTGGTCACAAGTAATTTTTGAGTCCATATTTATGAATTTACACTGTCATTATTTAGTTTAACAGAAGGTAGGTTATATAAAAAGAAATTATTCAGATCTATATTATTGATGTGCAGATTTTGAGTCATTGCAAGACAACAGTCAAGCAAGGACGGTATGTTTTGTATGAGAAAGCCTCGTGTTGACTCTCCAGCCTTTGGTTAAAGGATTGTGCTGGATCTGCTGTTCTTACCTCACGTATTTGCCTCTCAGAAATCAAACGGTGGCAAACATGCAGACACTCACTTCTTTTCCCACCAGGGCTGGGAAGAGAAGTAGCTGGAAGTGTTGGGAGCCGTGGGGGCCTGCTTCGCCCCGAGCCTGTGCAGATGACAGAGTGCATTAGGCTGACAAACCCACACGTGTTGCGGGTCAGGCAGGCTGCCAAGAGCTCCGTGCTTGGCCAGCGGGGAGAGAAGCATTAGGAATCCCAATAATCCACACATCAGTCTCTGTGTGCTGCCTGGTCAGTGGAGACCGAGCGAGTGAGCTGTGGAGAGATTGTGGGTATTAAGTGGGATGGGTAATGAAAGGCTGTGCTGGTGCTGATGTGAGAGTCTTTAAATGGAAAATGACTTTAAATGATGGTGCCAGGGCAGTTGGAGTGATTTGCCGCTGGCGCAGGATCACAGTGTAACCTGTAGTTTTCAGTGAGACTAACCGCTGCTCCAGGGTGGAACACCAGAGTTGTTTGAAGAATTAAGAAGCGGGGAGAAAAGAACTCTTCACTGAATTTGCCTGCTTTCCCTCCCTGGGACTTGTACCAGACTGATGGCAATTCAGGTTTTTGGTTGGGTGTGTTCATGTACGTACAAATAAACACAAGCTGCAAAGTAGGACTCAACAGGATGAAAACAGTGGTAGGACAATAAAATCAGCATTTAGGCTCAAGATTATCTTATCTGAGAACTTTCTTGAAAAACGATAGTTTGTCTGGACAAGTAGTTATCATTGTTATCCGCAGATCAGAAGTTGGCTTGCAGAGAACTCGGAAATGTTTCTGTTGTTGTAATTAACTATTCCTTGCTTTTTGTTGTGCAGGAGAGCACTTTCTGCTAGTTTTATTTGTAAAGGTAGCTGTGTTGGCCTGTCCTACATCATCCTAGGCACATACAGGTAACTCACACTGGTACTCCAAGTGGGAACCAAAGTTTACTAAGTAGCTTCTTCTAAGGCTTTCTAGCTAGTGGGAGGAAGAGCTTTTAAACTAAGTATTGTAATATTGTTTCCTGGCAAATTTTGAAACCATCTTGGTCAGTTCCTCACGCCCAGGAGTAATAATTCTGAAAGCAAAAGTTGCAGTGCTCTGGGGCTGTGTTGTTCCCACGGTGCCTGTGCAGCAGCTATCGACGGCAGCCTGATTTTCCCTGCGGCTTTCCCAGGCAGACACAGCGTGTGCAGGATTGCTGGAGCTGGACACCCCCAAATGTCACTGGTACATCTGTGTTCACTTATCACATTGTGTTCAGAGAACACAATGGAGAAAAAGAGCTCCTCTGAGCACATGGTGGCCTTTTGAAAAGGCATGTTGCCTGCCCCATCCTTCAGAGCAGCTTTTATTTCTTGGCGTGTTTAGAAAAGCAAGCTGGGTTATTGAGCAGTGAGGTTTTCTCTAAACCACTTTTCACTGCTGATGGTGCTGGGACAGAGGTATGAAGGAGTAGCTGGGGTACCAGTGGGACCAGCTCCCTGTGCTGTTTCCTGGGCAGTGTCTGTCCACCTTGGAGCAGCCCTGGTGTCTCTCAAAGTGCACGGCTGCTGCAGGCTGGGGCTTTGTCATGATCTGCATTCCTGGCTCTTCAAGGGCTCTTGAAATGCTGCTTTCATATGAAAGGAAATCCTATCATTGATGTTCTTTTAATAAAAAGGAGGTTTGGCTTGCTGAAAAAGCCCAAGTTTTGCTCATTTAGGTAAAGCCTGCAGTGTCTGATGTAGCTGAATTAAAATTACTGCCTTGCTCAATTGGCGCTTTTTTTTTCTTTTAGTAGCATCCCTAGAGATTTAGGGCCTATTAAGTTTATTCAGAATCTGTGGTAGAAATGGTAGTTTGTAATTTTGCTTCTATCTGGACTTATTCTGGTTGGTAAATGATAGAGAAATCTTCATTTTAAAGTGTAAGGTATTCCAGTGTCATGCAAGTGTAGCAGAATTTTGCTCTGATAAACCAGCCCACATATTCTGAGGGCACTTTGCAAGAGCTGCTTAATAGAAATTCTTTCATTGTTTTTAAGAAAAGCCTCTCTATCCACTGGTTGGGTATTGAAGTGATTTGCATTTTCCCACAGTAAATATTATGTGCATTTAAGCACTATTCTCCAAGTTCTGGACTGGTGATAGGGGATCAGCTTGACAATTTAACTGACATATCTTTTTTTTTTTTTATAGGGAGCATATTTTCTCTGCATCTCTTCTTTTGTTCCTTGTTTCCAAGTTTGGTGTCTCTCCTGGTGTGATTTTGAAGTGTGAGACTTGAGTATCCCAAAACCTGGAGGCAGATGCTCACAGATGGGGCATGTCAAGCTGGATTATATGTGACAATTTCCATTATTGGTCAGGACTTCAGTGTCTGAAACAGAAATACATATTTTGGGTCCAGTGAAAAGGCACTTTTATAACACCAAGCCTGGTATTCCTGATTTCTAGCTTCAGTGCTAAAAACTATTATTTTCCTCATATTTTTATTAATTGAATTTATAATACAATAACCACGAGCAGTTGCTTTGGGGAATCTTTATGTTAAATTTTTGTCAGACTCATGCTGCCCAAATACATTTTGTTACTCACCAGGAAGTCTTGAGCCAGTGTGCTTTTCTCAGGATTATATGTAACTTAATAGACAGTTAAAGAAGTATTTTAAGTAATTGTTTTTGTAGCAAATCTGTGTATTTTATTATACACATCTTGATTGCTGCCAGCTTTATGAACTCTTTTCAAATTTTTGCTAGTGAGAGCAGCTTATTTTTGTCAAGCAAGTAAAATGGCCTTAGTTTTATCATCATTCTGGTGCTTGTAGGCAAGTAAATTTTGTGCTGAGATCAGTGATTTTCCATAACAACTTTGTAAGTCCCTGTAAATCATGGAACATTTGGTATTTTGCAGTAAGGTAGGGCCATAGATGAAAACACCAGAAGCAGCTGCATGATAAATTCTCCTGTTTGGGAGTGTGAAGTAGTGATTGGAATTTTCAGTGATGGATTAAACTGAAGCTCCAAGTGGAGCTGTGATGGGTCAATAGCAGGAGCAGGGCAGTTGCAGTAAGTTTCCAGAAATTAAGCTTGTGCAGCACAACATAGAACTAAAAATATTGGTGACCAAGGAAATTGGCATACCTAAGTGGAATGATTTTGGAATCTCAAGGCCATCTTTTCAAGTTTGGGCTCAGGATGATCTTTATGTTTCCAGTTGCATCTCATTTCAGTTGTGTTTTTTGTGTATTTTCACACAATTTTTCTGTTGCTGTGGAACTTCTTCCCTGTAAATGCAATAAATGAATAGGAAGCAAAGCTCTTTCTGGAATGCATAGGCCTGGACCAAACCACTGCTGGTGGTAGAGGGCAAGAAGGAGAGTTGTAAAGTTGTTTTGATTCAGCTGGAATTTAGGGTGATGTTGCAATTGGGAGTTGATGCCATTTTAATCTATTACATATTGCGAGTTTTGTTTTAAGCAGAAGAGATGTATTGTGCTGTATTTTCTTAATTTATGATTTTATTTTTAAATGGATCATTAAAAAACCTAATAGAAACTTTTATTTTTAAGTAAAATAATGGAGCAAGAAACCATCTGAAAAACTATATTTCTGGCTATGTACTATAGTCTTACCGAGTCACAGAATCCTGGAATGCTTCGGGTGGGAAGATACCTAAAAGGTCATCTTGTTCCACTCCCCTGCCATGGCAGGGACACCTTTCACTAGGCCAGGTTGCTTAAAGCTTTGTCCAACTTGGCCTTGAACACACCCAGGGAGGGAATATTTTGTATATAGTCATGAATCAGAAGTAGTAATTTTATAGTATTTGTAAGCATAATGAAGTTGTGATCACTTGGACACTTCTGCTTCCCCATCAAACGAGACAAAAATGATCTTAAAACATGGTAAATTTGGTGTTTTGCCAATTCTTTGCTAATTTTATACTTATTTAATTAAGGATGTTAAACCCCTTGTTTAAGGAAATGTTACTTTTTAAATGAAAGCAGAAAAAGCTATTTCACACATTTCCCCACTCTAGTCCTTAAAAGATATTCCTATTGGAAGTTAATTCCAGCAGATGAACACTGAAAAATCCTTAGTTAGAGTACACAGCTCTTCAGCACTGTCCTGCTGCGTGTGGTGTGTGAATATATCTATTTATACGCACCCAGAGCTCCTGCACTGCCCACTGACAGGGAGCAGCTCCAGGGATGAGCTGGGGCTGGCTGGGGCCATCCAAGGAAGTGTTTTCCAGGGATTTGGACTAGTCAGAGGCTGTGGGATGAGCCTCTGTTGGGCAGCCTCAGGGCTTTCACTGGCACTCATTAGTACAGATTAGATATGAAATAATCAGCTTAGATGGGTGCTGCAGGTGAGCAGGTGAGGCTGCCAGCACAGACTGTGCTTCCAGGCAGGCTTTTCCTCTGAAAGGAGGAACTGCAGCCTTTCTTCCAGAACTTCAGTGTGACTTTTGTTTTGCCTCCTGCAGACACAGTAAGTTAAATTTCACGGTATTAGCGCTTAAGTAAACGTCAGGCTCTGTTCCAATAGCTGATACTCAGCGTTGTTACTCATCATCACTGCTATTTGCAATCCTCACTCCAGTAGCAGAGAAGCCTGAAGAATGACTCCTGCTTAACTCTTGCTTTTGGCTCTCTGTTCTCCAGAGTGTACAGAAGCTGCTGTTTGCTGCTGTCTTGAAACTGTTTGTTATCAGGACCCCTCCAGAGAGGATTTAACAACACAGGGTTAACCCTCCACAGGCTAAACCTGTGCTCCAAAGCACCATAGAGTGTTAGGCATCTCTTTGAATGATTTTATAGTGTTGTGTGATAGGCATGGGCAAGGAGCAGAGCCCATGGGATTTGGTAGAGCAGACCCAGGTTTGTGGTCACTCAGGTCCAGCCCTTTTTAACCAGAAAGCCCACTCTGTGATTATCAGTTTCCTGGTGGGGAAAAAACCCCAAAACAAACAAAAAGAGAGGCCAAACACTTGCAAAAATGCAAACAGTGATGCTTTGCTGAAAGTTTTCCAACAAAATCCCAAAGAGCCTAATTTTCTGGCTCAGGGCTCCTTTCTTGCTGGCTGCCCACCAGGTCCTAAGTCCAGCTGTGCAAGAAGCACCATATAAGATGTTTCTTAATTTGATAGGAGTTGAATGGTCCAGATTTACTTTCATGTTTGCATTTTGTTTGCAATTTGTAGTTCTGTACTGTATTAGAGTGGATGTTTTGGGGAGTTTTGTGACTACTTCGTTTTTGGGTGGCAAAATTCTGGTCAAACTGCTTCCAAAAACATCTTACATCCCTTTTTTCAGATTTTTGTAATGAGATTATATGGAACAATGTATATTAAAAAAGACCTGGAAAAGTACAGAAAAACTTATTACACTGTGCTGTTGAACAGTCATAGTGGAATAGTTTATAGAACAGTTCTGGGACTCTCTTAGAACTGTTTTTGCATGTTTTCAATTAAAAAAAAAATCAGAAACGTGAACTGCAGAATCTGTGCAGTGACAGCTCCAGGAATAAACCTCTTTTATTTATACACCTTTATTTGTAAACATGCCCAAATATTTTTGGAAAAGTAGTGCTGAGGCTCCTGTAACAAGCAAGAATGAAGAATTTTTTTTACAGGCATCATTCAGCATCTCGACTCTCCTCTGGTGGCACTGACCAGACACTTCCCAGTAACCAGAAATGCCTGTCCTGTTCTGTATATGCCAGTGGCAGCTTTCATTTCATTTAATAATGTTCTCATTCTTATTTGATTCAAAAGAAAATTGGGGAAAATAGAAAAAAGCAGGTTTTCATTCAGAAAGGCAAAAAAAACTGGCAGCTATGTGTGAGCCCAGTAAATATTAACTACTCCAAGTAATTTTGAACTTTTTAAAGTTTACAAATATAAGTGCGGGATCGTGTGGGGGCGGGGGAGGATTGTTCAATCTGAGAAGTGACCTGAAGTCTAAAAACTTCTGGTGGAGAGACAAAAGGTTTAAAACACTCTTCTGAAATGTGAAACAGCTCAAGGTTTTTAGTTGTGGCCAGGAATAGTTATCAGCAAAGCTGAGGCTTCTTTATCTCCGTTGCCTGTTCTTTACTCTTTAAGGAGGTGGAAGATAGGGACTGGATGATCAAGGAGAACTGAACATTTAAACAGATTTTTGGAGGTGGCTGTACACTTTCAAATGTATTTAGCTTATTTTGTGACAAATAGTTGCTTTCTTTATGTGAAGCTGTTGTTTCTTACATGTTTTTTTCTAAAATATTCAGACTTACACTCGGAGTCTTGTTGCTGTGCCCAACACCTGGGGCCCACAAGTGGGTGTTCCTTAGATGAACTTCTGTATTTTTAAATGTTTGTCTTCTAAATAAAAACACAGTGCTAGTTACATCAGTGTTAAGGAAAAATCTGTTCTTCTACCAAAATATTTCTCAGCCACGTATTTCTTGCAGTTTGTCCTTCTAGTCTACTATTGTTATTGTTGCTTTGTTTCCTGGGTCACATGGAGAAGTGGAGATAAATGTATATATCTTCCATGCTGCTTTGCAGTTCTGCTCTAAGGACAATGTGTCCGTTCATCCTTGTTCTTGTTGCTAAAAAGGACCCTGTGGTCATCACAAATGAGCTGGAAAATATTCATGTGGGAATGGGGGCTCACCCCATCATGTTTACAGCTTAATTTCTCCAAAGCTTTGGTTCTTCTGGATGTAAAATTCTTCCGAGGAGATGTTAATTTAGTTTGTGCTCATGGGTTAGTTTCTAATCCTGCTTCATGCTCAGAAGGATGCTTGTTGTATAAGTGTTTTGGCACTAACTGTTTTATAAACACTGTAAATACTTTTAGTCTTGTTTTCTTGTTTTTCTTTGAGCAAAGATATATTCATGTGTGACTGGGGTTATTAAAATAATCATGTACTTCACACTGCACAGTGCATGAAACACGTTTTCTCAAAGCACCACGGAGCCGCGCAGAGGTTGGCTGGTATCACCGCGTGCATCAAAGCCAGAACAGCATGAAATTATCCAAATCCTCCCTACTTCACGTTACACGAGGCTTTTGACTCTGAAATCCCACTCGATGCCACTTTCATTCTTCTGATAACATAGTTGTAGGGAAGTCAGAGCAGTTGTAATTAGATCCATGTTCCTGGGGATTGCCGACTCCCTCCAGGTCTGTGGTGCTGCAGGGATACAGCCCAGTCGCTTCCCAGTTCTCTGGTGCCTTCCCTTTTCTCAAGGCAGCGGGGCCAGACAAATCCCAAACAGATACAGAAATTAGTCACATGGAAAATGAGGGTCCAGCTTATCCTCCTAGATCCCTCTTGAAATCCAGGACAGAGTGACTCCCGTGTTGGGTGTGTGGTGATTTGTGCTGCTGCACTCCTGAGCCTGCTCGCAGGGGTTATGAGTGGAGCAGCAGAATTCCTTGGTGTCCACACTCTTGGATTTGGTTCTGAGGTATGCTTTAAAGGGAAGCTTTGAGCTACAGAAAGAAATGCATGTAGTGAAGCACTACTTACCAGAACCTTAAAGTTACACTTTGCTTTTTAATTTTCAATTTATTAAAAGAGAACAGCAGTGTAGGTAGTGAACCCCTCAGAAAAGTCGTGCATTTATTCCACTTCCCATGAGTGAAATATCCCAGTGTCACTTCACATGGCAATCTGAGGGTACAATATTTGCATATAGTGTGTATATATATATATATGTATGTATGTATATTTGCATATAGTTTATATTTGCAGGCACAGTGTTTCTGTGAAGCCTGTTACTAAAAAGTAATAAAGATTATTTGTGTGCATCATTTACTGGAGTTGATGGTGAAGAGACCCAGGTGCCAAGCCATTCTTAGAGGAGACATACATATTTCAGCTTTTTCATGCAGAATTGTGTCCTTGCTGCAGAGGTCATGAGTTGTGCAAATGTCTGCTCCTGGGATGTAAACTACAGTTCAGTTAATGTGAAACGATTTATTTTTCTGTACATAGCTTTGAAAGCACAGTTTAATTTTGTTTAATTGCTCTTGGTTTTAGACGAGGAGAAGACAATCCTCTTCATGTTGTAAAAAGAAAAATTATGTGCATTTGTTTGTCACATCAGTGTTGGATCTTTACTCAGGCTGTCACCTAAATTAGGGGAAAATTTCCCAAGCAAAGCATAACTTTACTATCCTAAAGAAGTTCAAGTAGGAGAGAACACACTTATTGCATTGAAAATTCAAGAACTAAGTCTAACACTAAGTATTGTATCTCTTCAGGTAGTATTTGGGAAGTTGAGGCTTTTTAGCTGTGAGTTGTGAGTGGTGTTGATACTTCCAACCTTCACATAGTTGTTCCTTAAGCATGAGTGCTGGCTAGAAACCCTGAAGAGGCTGAGCTAGGGTTTGATTTTTGTCACTTAGGTGTACTCTCTGTGTACCTGAACACTTGAATGTTGCAGAAAGTAAACCAGGGAGAAGATTTGGGGATAAGAAATGCTTAATACTTGTTTCTGTAGCTGCTTATTTTTTAAGTTTAGAAGTAGTTACAACTTTCTGTTCAGATTGTTCTGCCTAGGTGATAACTACTTTAATATAATAGTGGTGTATTTGAGTTGAAGCAGTCACTTTGGAGGTGGCCAAATAAATGATTTTTGGTAGGCAGGGAAACTTGGAGTAAGTTTTGGATGTTGTAGCTGCTTTGCTCAATTGTGGTTCCTATGGTTATAGTTTGCTGTGGTTAAAAATGTGCTGCTCAACTTGCTTTGCTTGGCTTTTTAGTAAAGGGCTTTTAACCAGTGTGTCCTGGCTGTACTGGCAGTGTGGGCCTTACTTGAAGGATTTTATTACTGCTATAATTATTACTATTTCTCTGCCAGTTACTTAAATTACCTGGTTTTTACCCTTTTCCTAAGCTTGCTGCTGGCATGGGTGAAACAGTCAGATTAGGAACTGGAACGCTGTTGGGTTATTTGCATTATTTAAAAAGAAAATCTATTCTAATAGTGCAGCAGACCTTGAAAGATGCTCAGTGTTGACCAAAGTCACAGCAGCTTTGTGCTTCCTCCCTCATGGCAGGAGCAAACCCATGGGCAGGGCTGGCTCTCCTTCTCATGGGACCCTGGCTGCTTCCTGCTCCCTTCCCTTCCAGTTTTGGCTTTGCCCTCACCAGCAAACCATCCTGGTGGAGAAGAGGGAATATGTAAATATGGATTTTGGAGAAGCTGTGCTGGTTAGGTCAGTGACCAGTGAGAAAAAGATCAAATTTAATAAATGCGGTGTGCTGTCACAGGTACAGATAAGGAGCAGAAGAGCACGGGGCAGTGTCTCCACAGGAGAGCTTTAAGTGCTTTTGCCATTCCAGCCTTCTCTAGGGAAATACAGTGGGACATATTTATGTAGGTTTGGTTTTTATTTTACTTTGCATTTTAAAATTTGCATCTCTCTTCAAACAGTGTGGCAATTCTGCAGCAGGAAGGGCAGCTGCACAGGTTGTGCACAAGGCTTGGAAATCACATCACAAGGATCACGTCAGAGTTGTGTAAAGTGGGAAAACTTCTCAGATTCATGAATTGGGATTTCCCATGAATGGCTCAGGTTTCTGATTTAGCTGGTTGTGTAAACAGCAAATAACTAAGTCTGGGCAGAAGTGGCAGCGTCAAGCAGTGAGGTAATCATGCAGGGAGATGTTATCTGCCCTCTCTTTGAAGACTTCTTGACATTTTATCTTTTTTTTAGTAGGTGGTGAGCAGGTTGCTTGACACAAGTTACTGTTGTCAGCTTTTAGTGTGGTTGCATCATCAATCTGAAAATCTTTTCCATGTAACCAAACCACTTCTTTTTACGTGTTTCTTCTCAGTCATATGCACAGAAATTGCTCTATACTGGATTTCAAGGATGCTAAATATCTTTACTGTTCTGTGGAGCAGGTAACTGCTTGATCTGATCTACAAATGTTCCAGTATCACAGTTATTTAAGGCTGAAGACCAGATCATTGTTCACTCAGATGTGTATGCAGATTGTAGCATCACCTGAGTTATAGTTTATGTGTTGGGTGAAAAGTCCAAATGCCAGACGTGTTGAGATGGGTCAGGGACCTGATTTCAGCTTGTTGCATAGACTTCATAATAATCTGTGATAGAAAAATTAAATACTTGGGTATATCTGGCTTTAGTAAAAACATGTTGGTACCATTATACAGGAAACCAGTACCAAGAGAGGCTTAGCAGATACTTGGATTTCCCCATGAAGGGTAGAAATTCTCTGGGTGTTCCCTTGCATGTATAATCTCTCAATGCAAATGTCATGTGTGAGCAATTAATTGTTCTATACTTTTTTTCAACACATTACACCCCTAAGTAGGTGCCTGAAACCTCTCTGGATGTTTGTAGTAAAAGCTGAGTGCAGAGCCCTTCAGCACAAACCCCTGGGGTTCCGTGTGCCAGCTGTAGAACTGATGGTACTTGGGTGCAGCTTTCACTGGCAATCTGTTGTGGTCTGATCTCTGTGCAAAATTTGAATTGTATTTATGAACAATTTAACAGCTCTGGACAAGCCTGGGCAACTGTTGCAATTAGTATTTGGTTTATTATGGACGACTAAGGGAGTTGCTTACCTGTTTTTGTTCCTCTCCCATGAGCTGTGTTCACAGGGAGCATAGGTCTTTCTGGAGTGTTGAAGGGATCAAACTGATCATGAATAGCCAAAGTATTCAGAGTATAAATTGCTTTGTGATATGCCAGGAGGGAAAGTTTTTGAGTTGTCTAGAGAGAACATTAGAGAGACAAAGGTACCAATTCCTGTGAGATAGGAGAGGATCAATAACCAAGATATTGGTTACATGCAAAGCTCCTCTCTGTGTCAGCCATAACTTGCAGTGGAAGCAGCCTTGGAAAGGCAGCTTGCTTGTGTTTTTTGTCTGAGCACACTGGGGACTGGGGACAATGGCGTGAGGACGGTGTGTCGGAGGCTGGCACGGCTGTTCCCAGTGCCAGTGTGAATGCCCACTTGTCTCCTGTGCTCCTGCCAGCCTGGCCCTCGGGACAAAGTCATCTCAGTTACCTTCTCTTGTTCTTTGTTATTTGTGCAAGGTTTGCTGCTGCTGACCCAGAAGCTTATTTGAGAAATTAAACTGAAGGATATGAAAGAGGCTGATGTTTATCAGGAAACTTTTTTTTTTTTTTTGGTCACATTCTGTTCCTTTTCTTAAAATGTAGCCACAGTGTATGGCTGGCAGCTTCTTGAAAGCTGATTTTTCACTATTGTCCCCCCACCAAAATTGGCTGTGATTTCATGACATAGAGGAAGAAAGGGAGCATTACACTTAATAATGTTAGATGCTAAAACCTGATGAAACAGCAGTTCAGAGTATTTCTTTCTTTTAACATTTCTGTCTTGTTTGGCAACAGCAGTAGTACTTCACATCAAATAAGGGCATCCATTTGGTTCTTTAAGTGGAATGTTCTTCCCTGGTTGCTGAAATAAATCGTCATACTGCTCTCAGTGTAGTTATTTTTACTGTGTAAGACTGACTGTAGATCTCTCTTTTCCTTGTCATTATAGAAAACCTAGAATAAATTCTCAGTTGGTGGCACAACAAGTTGCCCAGCAATATGCAACCCCACCACCACCTAAGAAGGAGAAGAAGGAGAAAGTGGAAAAACAAGACAAAGAAAAACCTGACAAAGAGAAGGAAATTAGTCCAAGTGTTACAAAGAAGAACACTAACAAGAAGACTAAGTAAGTTTGAAGGATGCAGTATTAAATGTGATGTGATTTCAGTAGCACTGTGCATTGGTTAATTGTGCAGTTAAACCAACATTGTAATCTCCCTCTTCCCTCCAATTCTCACAGACCAAAGTCAGATATTGTGAAAGATCCTCCTAGTGAAGCAAACAGCATACAGTCTGGGAATACTACAACAAAGACCAGCGACTCAAATCACACTTCAAGGTAACTCTAGACTAAAGTTGAGCCTGTGGTATCTGAGAACTGTATAAAAAAGCAAACGCTTCTTTTTTTGATGTATGAGCACTTGAACAGTGAGGACAGATTCAGGCTTTGGAAATAGTAACTCTGTTGTCCATTCTGTTTTCATTTCTCTGCTAAAATAATTGTATTGTCAGTTGGGTAGTAATGCTTTTTACTGTAGACACAGTGGGGGAAAAACATTAACCAGCAATCCTATCAAATTCTTATCATCACTCGATAGCAGTAACAAAGGTTACTTTTTTACTTCCTTATCCGTAATTCAGTCACTGTAATTGTCAAGATAATTTTCCAAGTATACACAGGAGCTAAGCATACATGAGTAGATTTGCTGGGATCTTGCTATCAACAAAAAGCACAAATGGCTGGTTTGATATTTGTCGGAGTTTGAAATGAGTGTATGGAGAGAGGTTTATTCCTAGTCTTGCCTATACTGTTCTTCCATTTTTTTAAATCAAAAAGCATCACAGAACAGTTTTTTTATTATTGAACTTGAGAGCTACAAGAGGCAGCACTGAACTGGGTGCTTTGCCTGTGTGGGCTGTGTAAGAATTGCATCTGTCTTTAAAATGAGCTGCAATAGGTGTTTTATAGTGAAGCCCATGACCTGAGGCAATATTAGCTGCAAACATTTGTAAAGCACATGGGAAATATGGTTGGCACTGCTGATGGCATTCAAGTTGGCAAGGTGTGACAGCAGAAAACTCTTATCTTGGAAGTTTTTCAGTTATCGGATGAATATATTTAAAAAGAGGGAATATCCTTTGCACAGTAACCCACTGGAATGTAGTAAGGGCAGTGTGAAATCTGCTGTGCTACTGAGCTCTTTGCAGAGACTGCTGTTAACTTTTCCTCAGCCCCCAAAGAGAGAAGTGTCCATTCCTGATTTGATTACAGAGAGGCACCTTTATTGCAATGACTCTTTTCTTGTCCTGTTCTTCTTTAAATAGTACTTATTTTGAGACTTAGGATGCAGGACACTTGATGTACTTAACTAAAGGCATAGTATTAAATTGAGAGATTACATCAAGTAATTGTTTTTGCTTATTAAAGGAGTCACTCTGTCTACTGCAAAAGTCCATGTTTTGTGGCAAGCTTTTGCCAGGCCTAATTAAGCCTTAATAGTACCAGGTCTAGCTGGGTATTTTTAAAGGATACCTCATCTCCTTTACTACTTAAACTTTTTAAGTGTTTTATTTAGTGGAACTTTTCTTACAATTCACTGTTCTCAGGAGTACTGTCAAGAGTCTTTTTCTGATTTTTACAGAATGCTAAGGTTTTTTCATGCCCAGATTGCTTAACAGTTTTTCTGGGTATTTTTGTAAATTGTCTTTTAGGGCTCTCTGGATTTTTAAGAAATCTTGTTTAAATTTCTTGGATACCATGCCTGTTTCTGACAATATGTCTTAGTTTATACCATGCCTTCCTGTGTGCTTTCAGATTGAATGTTTTGAAACACTTCACTTATTTGGCCATAAAACCCTTTTGCTATAAACCTGAAGCATCAGGGTGTTTAATTTTGCAAAATAACATGAGTGGGCCAATCCCTTTCTTCTGTAAGAACCAAAAATTGTATGCATGTGCTGAAGAGATTGGTGGCTTCCATCTGTGCTTAATCAACTCTTTGTACAGGGGAAACCCTGAAAACCTCCCAGAGAAATGGCTGGGAAGCTCAGTTCTAAAAGTGATAACGTAAATGTTTGTGAGTGGGACTGTGGGGAAATCCTGTACCTCAGCCCTGCTTCCCACAGCCCTTCCATGTTATTTTATCCTGGCATTTAAAGATGCATGGGCAGTTCCATTTTTTTCTTGTTTTTTAAGCTAATTACAGCTCTCAGAGCTGCCTTTTAATGAGCAATAGCCGGAGCTCACGTCCAACCCTGTAGGAAGGTGGAGGCAGCAGGCTCTGTTCCGGTATCTGGGCCAGCATTTTGGCTGTTTCTGAGTACAAGAGGAAACAAATGACTGAGGCAAATTACAGGAAGAACTGGGTTTCCTAGAGGAACTGGGGGCTCGGGGAGGAAAATACGTCCTCGTACTACGCTTCCGGGAACGCCGGCGGCCGCGCGGGGGATCTGCCGGGACGGTACCGGAGCGCCGGCGGAAACCACAAACCCTGCTGAGCCAGCCGGCCTTTCTTGCAAGCCACAAACGAGGTGGCATCATTTCATCTCCCCGTGGTTGCCTGTACAGCTTGGCAGCTCCTCTGAGTGTGTCTGTGCAGCGTGGGTGCATCTCCCTGCCCTGGGATCCAGAGCACAACTCCAAGCTTGGAAACGCCAGTCCTGGAGTGAAGGGGCTGCTGCAAGTAGGAGTTGTACTGAGTGTTAGCCCCATGCCAGTAGTATTTTGGGTTTTTGTTTGTATTTTCTGTCTATTAAAAATGCTTTTCCTGTGGTACTTGTTAAAAATCGCAGCAGCCTCCTAGGTTAGATAAGAAAATACTATTTTTGGTGCGGTAACTTTATTTTTGGTGAGGAAGTTTGCAGAAATACAATTGTTCTATTTTGGAAGCTGTACATCTGTCCTCAATGCATTTTGCTGTTCTGATTCTGGAATACCACTTGGATAACTGCTGCTTGAGGACTTTCTCCTTGTTAACTTACCACTGCAAGCCATTGAGTATTCATGGCGAGTAGAAAATGAGCTTAATTCCCTCTTTTTCTGTTTTACTGCACTAGCCTTGTGTGCTGCAAGTGAGGAGGAGAAAAGGCAGAGTGGTTTAAAAGCTGGAGCTTGATCCCAAAGTAAATTAACCTTCCCTCCATCCCTCTCAATAAGGCAGCTCTCAGCAAGCTACTTTTCACTGATGTATAAAGACTCTCCTTTTTAATTTCCCTATTGGGAATATTCCGCTGCTTAAGTCTGACCCTTAATTAGGAGCAAAAGCTGTAAATTACAGCAGTCTCTGCAGCTGACTTGGAATTTGCTGGTAGCTGAAGGAGTGTCCAAGGCTTGTTGAAGCAGAGCTTTGGACCAGCCCGTGAAATGTGCTTGAATGTCAGCTTCCTAGAGCTTCGACCCTTATTAGCTACATTACTAATTGAATGATAGCACAGCATGCAAATTACCAAGATAATCCTGAGCAATAAGTACCAGTGGGTTCTTTTTGGGTGTTTTGTGGTTTTTTCTGTCCCCTTTTCTTTATCCCTTAACCAAGAGCTCTGGCTGCAAAAAATACTGCTGTACATTTTGGATTTTATTTACAATAGCCTCGATTCCAGAGGGAACATTATGAGCTATTTTATCCATAGGCTGATTGGGCATCTGATTTGTATAAGCTCAAAGCAGCTGAAAGAGAAGCCAAGTTGTCCCAATGCCTGTGTTGTTTGCAGCTGCAGAGTTCCAACATGGGGAATGAAAGAGCCGTGGCCGAATGCTTTCATGTGGTTTTGTATTGCAGAGTCACAGCCTTGTCTCATAACATCAGGGCACATGATGAGATGGTGAATTTAGATAAGAGAAGTCTTTCATCTGCCCCTTGGGGAGGAGATCCTTTGCTCTGTCTGGCTTGGCTCTGCTGTGTTGTCCTCCTTTCTGGCAGGGTTGGATAGGGAGAAGCCTGCAAGAGGCTCCCTGTGCAGAGCTCTGTGAGACAGGTTGTTCTCTGGGGCTGAGTGAGCCCAGCAGCCCTCAGAGGCACAGGGAGCCTGGCTGGCAGGTCACACCTTCATCCTGTGCTCTGCAGCACTCTGCCTGCCTGGGTTCTCCTCCCAGCCACTGCCATCTGCACAGGCAAGGCAGCACGAGTCACACCGAGTTTGTTTCCAAATGCTTTTCCTAATAAACTTTCCCTTTCTCCTTTATTTTTATCCTTTTAATAAATGTCTTCTCATTCGTTTTTAGGCCCAGACTGAAAAATGTGGACAGAAGTACCGCACAGCAGCTGGCAGTCACAGTGGGAAATGTCACAGTAATTATCACAGACTTTAAAGAAAAGACTCGCTCTTCATCCACGTCGTCTTCTACAGTGACCTCCAGTGCAGGATCAGAACAGCAGAATCAGAGCAGCTCGGGCTCTGAGAGCACAGACAAGGGCTCGTCCCGTTCCTCCACGCCCAAGGGGGACATGTCGGCAGTCAACGACGAATCTTTCTGAAAAATTGCACATGGAGTTGTGGAAACTATGAATCAGGGTATGAAATTCAAACACTCCACCTGCCCACGCTGTTCAAATCCTGGAGAGCCTCTTCTGTGCTTGAACACACTTTCTTTGGACATCGACCTCTTACTGATGCAACCAGGATAATTTCTGCTTGCCGTGGGCATCTGGCCACCAAGGAATTTCTCACCCTAGCGATTACTCTTGACACTTTTATGTATTCCATTGTTTTATATGATTTTCCTAACAATCATTTATAATTGGATGTGCTCCTGAATCTACTTTTTTATAATATCTGCTGTGCACAATTTTCCATGAACATGACAACTTTTTGTTTTGGGATAGGGAGTGGGTGGGTGGGAAGGGGGCTTTATTTATTGCATTCACAAACTCCATCCTCTTTCAACATATCCTTTTTAAGTTCAGTTCTTCTTCCAGTTATACTGTGTACTATCAGTTTTGATATAAATTATATATAAATATATATATAAATAAATATATATAAAGGGTTATTTGAAACCAATACATGGAAACGCTGGTGCTTGAAACACTGTGAAGTGGTAAAACAAAATAATTGAACAGTTCAAGATCTGGGACAGTCCCCTTCTGTGAAAGTACTGAAACTGAAATGGAACTGGTCTTAGGTGAAAAGTGTTCCTGAAGGTTTGAACCTGGATGGGACCTGTTCTCTCTTGTTCCTTCCCCATTTCTTCCCTAAGCGATGGCTAAAATGTACTGGACACGGTTTTAATTGTTACAGCTTGGGATCTGAGATGAGAGAGGGTTGCTCCAGGTAGCTGGTGTTTCCCCTAGTGTCACTCAGGTTGGTGATGTGCAGGTCCGTGCCCAGCTGAGCGGAAGCATTCCCAAGCAGACTGCTGGTGTTACACCCCAGATCCATGTGCTTGCTGACATGAGCGTGGCTGTCATGCACAGCCAGTCCCACACGTGTTGGTGTTGTTATTGAATTCCAGCCAGCAGCCTCAGTGCCCGAGGTAACTGGAGCTGGAGTGGCTGCTGTGGGTTGAAGGCAGCCTGGGAGCAATCCCTAGTTCAGGATCCGAGCTGGTGCTCGCTCCAGCCGCAGGTGGGTCGGTGCTTGTCAGCCCTGTTCCATCGGTCCTGTCCCTGCTGTGGGGGTGGCTCTTATCCTTGAAGTCCATCTATGTCCCAAGAGTGGTTTCTGAGCAGCGTCTTGTCCAGTGATGGGCTTGTCAGCGTTTGGACACTTCCGAGTCTCCTGCTGTGGGAGCAAAAGTAGGGAAAAGTTTTCATGCTGGCAAGTGAGCGACGTGTGGCTCATGCTCGTGACCAGCATCTCCTTCATTCTTACTCTAAAGCTATCCAGACTATGATTTCTTTTCCTGGCCTGTTAGTATTGCTTTACAGTTTACCTTCCATGCATTATCCTGCTAAAACACTCTGCTGAAGAGGTAAAACAAACTTTTTTTAAAAAGCAAAACAAACCCCAAACCTCTTTGGCTTTTCATCTTTATTTAGTGGCCCCAGGGTGCTTTGCAGTAATTTTGAGTGCAGAGGCTGTGGCTTCATCTGACATCAAATGCATAACTTTTGGGCATGATGAAAGAGGGCCACATTTTGACAACTTTGTGCCTGCTTGTTATATTGTGAATTATTTGCTTGGCAAGAGAAATTTCTCTTTGTGGAGGCAACTGATTTAAGATTTCTTTTAAAATCTGTGTGGTTTTGAGTAGCAGATGTAGGTTCCTTTCACACTGGCAACAGAAATGTGTGAGTAAGGGAACTGGCAGGGCCCCTGCTTGAAGGCATGTGCAGTGGCAGTGCCTCGGCAGCAGTGGTTTTATTCTGAACATTAGCATGGGCACCCCAACTTAATTCTGCTTATATTCACAGTATAGGCTGTCTTTTGTAAGCATTTTTAAAAGTATTAACCAAAGGAAAACAGATGCTTCCTATAAGCATCAAGACAATTTATTATACATAGTTTTAAATACTATGAATATCTCAATCCACATTTTAACATTAGTGGGATATTGCAAAGACATTCCTTTTCCAGTTTTTACTATTCCTTTAAGGGTCTCAGGGAGGGTAAACTGGTCAGCCATATTTATTTATTTTACTGAAATGTATTGGAATAATTTTTTAAGAGAGATTTTTTGAAGATGCCCCTGAACTTGTATATTTTGCACTGCTTTATAAATGATCCATTATCAATTAGGCTTGCGTGCATCTCGGCCATGATCCAGCCAAGAGCGTGAGCGAGTGGCAGGTCCCGCTGGCCTCAGCAGGGCTCATTCTGGTGCTTCAAGTCAATCCACATGCTCACCTTCTTTGTTGGATCTGGGAATTTGTGCAAAAAAAAAAAAAAAAAAGCATTGTGTGTACCAGGAAACTGCTTCTTTTTCAAGTGAAACTAGACCTGTAGATCAGTTGAAAAGCTTTAATGCCGTACCCAGCTACTCGTGGTAAAGTCGGTAACATCTGTCCCTTTGGCGTGCCTCCTCGGTGAAGTAGCTGGCTGTAAACAGATGGGAAAATTTCTTTGGAACGAGTGACCTGTAATTCTGCAATCGGTTAGGAAGTGCTAGCTCAGCATTGATCCCCCAGCCTCATCCGTAGCTGTTGTGTTGTGGCTTTGAAGGACAGCGTTTGCTTTCACAATTCCAGGAGCTGGCGTTCCCGCGGCGCCGTGGCCGTGGGCCGGCCCGCCCCTGGTGGGGAAGGTGTTCCAGAACCAAACCAAGCAAACACTAGTGTAGGGAAGGACCAGATTCACGGTGTTCAGTGGCACAGAACGCAGGTAAGTGAAGCACAGTGTTACAATGGCAAAGTTTCGACTCTTACACAGACACACAGACACCGACACAGCTTGCCTGACTCGCTCAGTTGACGTAGTTCTGCAAAGGAAAGGTGACAGCGTTTTACACCACCAGGCTATTTATTTCAATTGGAACTTTCCTTCAAATTGGACAGATCCAAAATTTGGCAGCAGCTTCTGTGAGTTTATTTCCACTGAGATGTTTTCACCTGCCTTACCAAGATCATTCTCAGTCTACTTTTTTAAGCTCTACCATAAACTTAAATTATTGAAAATTTATTAATTGCTGACTATATAATAACCTTTGCTTGTATGTAACCGAATGGTTTTAAGAGCCAACATTTAGAGTATGACAATGGAGCTGAACAGTTTTTAATGCGCAAGCAGTTCTGTTCTTGTGTATGACTTGTAACCTTAATTTACTGTGTAAAGATGGTTACATTATTTCCTTAGCTTTGTTTGTTGGAGACAAATATAGATTGCTTGTTTAAGTATGTCAAAACATAATCTTATCTTGTGGATTTTTATGTTAATGTATTATACGAGCTCTATTTTTCATTTGCCCAGAAAGACAGCTTGTATAACGCTTCTGAAAGTTTTTCCGCTCTGTAAAGTCTTTAGAGCTGACAGTCCTGTTAGGTTTGTTTTAATCTTCATGCTAAAGTGTCAATGGTGGTTTTGTGAACTGGTCAGAAATTCACAGGTCTTAAATGTTTTTGGGAAATTTATATTGGACACTGCTCTTTGTCTAGCAAATAAAAGATGTTAATATATTCCTGTTACTGGCATGTGCACGACTGTTATTAGAAGCCACTTTATCATTTTCCTGCTTTAAATAGAAATGTCTATTTATGAATTCTGCTTGTAGTTTTTTCACAAATAAAATAGTAAAATTTAATTAAATCTGCAAGCTCTCTTTTTTGGGAGATGCCAGTATTCAGAAAAGGTGGAGAGTCCTGTTGTTGGAGCAGCTCCTCATTGTGCCTCGCTCGTTCCCCCACTTCTGCAAACACCAGTTGTGCCCATGGAAAACCTCAATCAAGTGAGTCAATCCAGTTTGTTCCCTGGGACTCATGACTTGGGGAGACTTTGTGGCAGATGTGTCTGCAGAATTTGGGTTTCTGGTCCCTGGAAATAATAATTTTTCCCCTTTCTGTAGCTGCAGGAGTGGCAAGACTGAGTGCGGAGGATTTAGTGAGACCCCTTGGGAGTTACTTTGCCTGTCTTGCACTGACAAAGTCCCAGGAGTAAATTTAATAAAATGTAATTGAGAGTCTAATTGTATTTTTGTAGCATAAAAATACTGGTATTTTGCAAGCAGTGTTTTGGTTCTCTGCCTAGGAAATGAGGTGATGTGAATTACTGTGCTCTTTCTAGTTTGTGTTTCCCCTCCACCGCTGAGATGGGAGATGTGTGATGTAACTGTTCAAATATGAAGTTGAAATTTGAAAACAAAGCAACGGATAAAATGCCAAGGGGACAGAATCTTTTCCCTGAGAATAGGAAGGCAGCTCCTAAAGGAAAAGGCACTTGGATACTTTTAGGTATGCTGAGGGAAGTGTGTGTTACAAAGAGGTCGCTTTAGAAAACCCCATGTGCAAACAGACGCTTGAATGCTTTTAACCTCAGTTGGAAGCAATTCAGGTGCCTCTGTGCCAAGAATGAGAAGAAACAGGAAAGGTAGTGGTTGTTTCACAGCCCTGAAAAGCACTTGCTTGGCATGCTGAGGACTGAGGAGAGGAACAGTCCTTGCCTTGAAGAGTGTACAGTCCCTGTCCTCAACCTGTGACCAGCCAAAGCTGCCAGAGCCACCATGGGGGCAAAGCATAGGAGCTGCAGGGAGAGGAGGAGGCAGCTCATCTTCATCACCTTGATGCTGAATATGAAGGTAAAAGCTTGAATGGAGCCAGCAGAAGACTTCCATGGCAGTGTTGTCTCCCTCAGAGCCTGCCCAGTCACCCCTTTGCTGGGATTTCAGGTCTGGGAATTCCTTGCCTTGGAGCCATGTGAGCCAAGGGCCACCTCCAGTGCTGGGGCTGCAGCTCTGCCTGCCGCTGGCTGTCACTGGGTGAAGAAGATGCGGTGCCACACTCACGGATCTGTGGGTCCCTCCAGGATGCACATGTTCACACTCAGGCTGCTGGCTTGCCTGGCAGCAAGCTGGATGGATTCCTACAGCCCCACTTGGTTATTTAAAGGTAAACCTGAGTCTATAATGCTTTAAAGAGAGCAGAGCTGTGAAACTTCACTTGTGATTCGCAAACAGATCAGATTGAAAGAAAACCAGAACAAACTGATCTGGAGAACCAGCAGGATCTGGAAGGAAGAGGGAGACTGGCTGCATTTTGTAACACCTGGGTGCCCTCATGCCTTTTGTAGTTGTAACAAGGAGGGGGAAATGTCAGGTCTCTCTGCCTGCCTTTCTCTCAGCCGTGTTTGAATGTTTACGTGCCCAAGTCTTGCTTGCCTTTGCTCCTGCTGTCAGCACACACAGCAAGGCTTGTTCACTGTTTTCCCTTGCAATGATGGATTGCTTGGTATTTGTGTGGAGCCTTTTTCCAGCCAGGCTTGGGGCCGATGCTGATTCCAGCTGAACCCATCTAATAGGAAGACGCTGGAAACTTCAGCTGAGTTTTCTCATTGCTTATTCTCAGCAGAGAAAAACCTGCATGCAGAGATCACCAATAACATCAAAAGCTTTTTCAAAATTTCCTAATCAAAGCACTTCACACCACTGCAATTATCCCACTTGCAAAACTTCCCTGTGGCAGAGCAGGGAAACCTGTGACAGCGAAGAGCACTCTGCCTAACTCTGGTGTGCAGTTAGTATTGATAGTGAAGGTAAAAATGCTCTTCCTGCAGCCAGTGCTGCACATCTCAGCACTAGCCTGCAATCCCCTGTTGCTCCCCAGACAGGGATCACTCCTCACTCAGCAGGAGCTGATCTGGCAGCCCTGGCTGTGCAGGAAGCACGGAAGGCACGAGCCAGTTGTGCTTCCTAGATGAGGAATCAAGGAACAAATACTCCCTTGTTCTCCTCTGTCTCCATACAAAAGGAAAAAGAAAAAAGAGAGACATTGCTCTCCACCATGACTATTTATTATTCCCAGGATACTGGAATTTCATTACTTTCTAACATTCTTAATTTTTTCCAACTTCTTTCCCTTCATTGTTAGGAGTTGTCAAAAGTGTTCTGACATCCTTAAGAGGCTGTTCCGTTTCCCCCCTTCTCCAAAACCATTCTGAGAATTGAAAATGTCACAGTGGCAACCAGAGAGTCCCAACGTGAGAATCCCTGCTGCTCCACATCCCTGCCTTGGCAATCCTCCCTTCCTCCTGCCAGCAGGTGAGGCAGAGGCATCCAAAGCTGATATTCTGGGAAATTCCCCATGTATACACACTTGATAACAGCACATCAAAAGCCTTTTAGGAAGCTTTTTAATTTGCCACAGCTACTGGAGCTGGACAGAGTTTGAGGGGGGAGATCTGAAGTGTTTAAACTGCTCTAATTTTCTCTCAAGTGTTGGAAAAAACCAAGTTTGGGAGCTGAATTTGGGTACAGAATATCCCTGTGAGCTTGAGGAGGCTGGAATGCTGCAGCAACAGCACGTAGTGGCCCAGGTAAGTAGATTGGGAATGGATAAAGCTGATTTTTGTTCCTCCTCATGCTGTGCTGTCTGATTCATGTTGCCCAGGAGGTTTGGTGTGGAGTTGGCAGGAGGAGTTTTCCATGTTTGTGTGTGTATTTTAGGAGGGATTAAAGCTCACAGTAGAGAAGCAGAACCATTGAAATTTTAATTCTGCCTTCACCCAGGAATTGATACCTATCTAATATATACAAGCTATAATCTTAAATATATATGGTATATTTTTACATAGGTCGTAGAGATATTCTACAGGATAGGCTAAAAGTGCAGTGAAGTTTAAAAGCACAACTTATCAAAAGTTGTCTCTGATAGGAATTTACTCTTTTTCTGAGTCTAGGGGAATCACCAGCATAAGCCAAGAGTAAATAGGGCCAACAATCCCTCCCACCCCTTTTGGGTGGTTATTACTGTCTTACTCTGCAAAATTGGCTTCCACAGCATGTAGGCTGTCTCTGTTCATATGCTTTACTTCCCTATGGGGTTTCTAAAAATAAGATGAAGAAAGGGCAGGAAAAAAGTAGCTTTCCATTAAATTGATTTCATTCTGATCCAAGAAAGACAAAATCATGGAGCAGCAGAAGGAACTGCTTAGGGCTCAAGGCTGATGCCACTCTCCAGGTGGGTTAATTTATTGATACATCCAGATTTTTTTCAAAGGTTTGAAGAGACATCCATCAGCCTTGAGCCTCCCAATGGCTTTGGAAGAGGCTCCTGGATGGAGAAGCCCGGGGAAGCCCCGGGGGTTCCTCTGCCCAGGAGCAAACCACTCGTGCCTTTCAACATTTCTCACATGCTTAAGTCCCTTTTCTTCATTCCCAGCAAGGAGAAGCCTCTGAAATCTCAAAATCCCTCTGCTCAGCCTTTGTGAGAGGCTGGGGCTTTGGCTGAGGGTCAGGGTTTTAGCAGAAGTGGTAGCAGAGCCTGGCAGCATCCCTGCATGCCCAGCACCTGTGCTTGCTGCCAGGAGGGCGGGCATGGAAATGTCTTCAGCCGCTCCCATTGCTCCCCTTATTCAAGGCAAGTTTTGTCGGGGTGAAGTTGAGGGAGGGAAATGCGGATTGGAGTTACGGAAGCGTTTTCTGGAAAAGGAATCGGTGGTTCTGGGGCCGGCATTGTCGTGGCAGCGCGGGGTGTGACAGCCCTGCCAGGGAGCGACCTGCGACGATGGCACGGGGAAAGAGAGTGATGGGAACGTCCCCTGCCTGCAGAGCTCCCGAGCTGTGGTGGCACTCACAGCCTGGCGGGGGTGCCAGGTTTTGGGAATTGCTGCAGGCTGGTGTCTCTGACTCAGCCCTGGCTGCTGGCTGTGCTGGCTGCCCCCACCTTCCCACTCATCCCAGGAGGGTCTGCCATCCCCCTGCCATCCCCCTGGCCTTGGCAGGGTCTGCCATCCCTGCCATCCCCCTGGCCTGGGCAGGGTCTGCCATCCCTGCCATCCCCCTGGCCTGGGCAGGGTCTGCCATCCCCTCTTCCATCCCCCAGTCTTGAAAGGGTCTGCCATCCCCTCTTCCATCCCCCAGTCTTGAAAGGGTCTGACATCCCCCTGCCATCCCCCTGCATCCCCCTGGCCTGGGCAGGGTCTGACATTCCCCCTTCCATCCCCCTTCCATTCCCCCTTCCATCCCCCTGCCATCCCCCTGGCCTTGGCAGGGTCTGCCATCCCCCCTGCCATTCCCCTGCCAATCCCCCTGCCATTCCCCTTCCATTCCCCTTCCATCCCCCTTCCATCCCCCTTCCATCTCCCCTGCCATTCCCCTTCCATCCCCCTGCCATTCCCCTTCCATCCCCCTTCCATCCCCCTTCCATCCCCTTCCATTCCCCTTCCATCCCCCTTCCATCCCCCTTCCATCTCCCCTGCCATCCCCTTGCCATCCCCCTTCCATCCCCCTGGCCTTGGCAGGAGCAGCCAGGCTGCAGCAGCAGCAGGGAGCAGCCTGTGCTCTGTTTCTCCATGCAGCAATCCTGGAGCAGGCCTGGGGGGATGGCCCTGCTGGACACCCCTCACCCACAGCTTTGTTAAGTTTTACACTCGTTTCCTGCATCAGTTTATTCTTACCATGCAGGACCAGCTCTGCCTTTGGGTCCTCATGAACATCTGCAGGTCCTATTAGAGATGCCAATGGCATTTTCCTTCTGTGCCAGGTTATAAATCCCACAGATTTATATCCCCAAAGTCCTCGTCAATCAAAAGATTAGGTGAAATGCAACGAGTTAAAACAAGTGGGAGGTGACTGCACTGAGAGCAGTGAAGAGCCTCTGTGGAGCTGGTGGTTCCCCTGAGCTGGGTGTTGTGGGCTCACTCTGCTCTCTGCCAGCCAGAGCTTCACCAGTGGAGAAAAGGGTTTTATTTAAAGGATTTCCTCAGAGTGCTCCCTTTCCTCTCCACATCCATGCACTGTCTGAGAAGCAGGAGCTGGATAGAGCAGGATGTGAAGCTCTCAGACCCCTGGTGTCCTGGCTGAAACCAAAAGGCGGACCACCATCCTTCCCTGTCCTGGGGAGGAGCCTGCACTGAGCCACTGGAGTTATTCCTGCTGATGTGTTGAGTGTTTTATTTCACACATGGCTGGGAGTGACTCTCTGTGCAGGAGGGGAGTTTGTGACTTGTCCTGCTGGACACTGGGAGATGTTTTTCCCAACAGCAGATCAGAAGTTTATTTGTAGTGGGTTAATGACTCTCCTGGTGCTCAACAGGTTCTCCTTCATGTTGGGTTCTGCAGAGTGGGGTTGGCATTCCTGAAAGCAGGGATGGTGGAGTGGATCTCAAACAGCACTGAAATCCAGTGATGCTTTTCTCTTTTCTCACCTTTATCTGACATTAACAATACTCTTGACATCTGGACTAGGGTAAATAGAGATTTTTTGATTGTATCTCTGCATCTGGATTATTTCCATGCTGCTGGCAAAGCAGGAGGTAATCCATTCCTGCAGGACAGGAACCTGGGATCTGGTCACAGACACGGTGACACACAGAAGCAGAGGGTGAGCAGGGAAAGCTGCCTCTCTTCTCCAGTCATCCCTGGCTTGTCCTGTGTGTTTGGACCTTGAGATGCTCCTGCTGAGGCTTTCACAAGCTCTCTCTTGGGATTTTGACCAGTGCAAATAATTCCTCTTGGGAGTCTTAAAACTGCTGTCCGGGGAGGCAGAGCTCAGCCTGCAGCTCTGAGTGAATATATCCTTGCTATTCCACGGATTAAAAAAAAAATAATAAAATAAACAGTGGTGCTCTTACCTCAGGCTATCCATTAGGAGTGTGATTTAGTGCAGGGAGGGCTATAAAGGCAGTTGATAAATCTTCTGTGCAGCACAAATAAAATCTCTTGCGGGAGGAGGAAGGGCCCTGGATAACGGAGCAGGGAGGGAACAGCCCTTTCTCCCTCGTCTAATTAGGCTGTCCAGGAGGAGTTAATATAAAATAATAGATCTGGAAAGCCCAAATCTTCACAGCCTCAGGAAGGACTTCATCCCCTTAAATTACGAGGCTAAGACCTCGCTGCACAATGCTTTGAAGGAGATCAAGTGGCAGCGCTATTCACGGCGGCTCCGGGCGCGGGTGCTGCGTGATTGCAGCATCTTCTGAAGAGAAGAGCTCGCTCCTGTTCCCAGTGAATGCTACTATTTTTATCCTCCTTAATTTCTAGAAGGTATTTCCAAGTGGGAAGCAGAGCAGAGAATAGCAGATCTTCGCTCTGCTCCGTGTAACAATTGCTGTAAAAAGGAGGGAGAAATGTTTGAAATAGCTGGGCTCTATTTTTGGTGCCACTGGTGTGGTAGCAAAGAACCTGTGGAGGTGTTTGCAGCCCTTGGCACCCTGAGGGTGAAGGGGAATGGGGAGAAGGGGTCGCTGCTGGCCCTGTCTCCCATGGGGTTCACAGGTTCCTGACTCTGCCTGGAGCCAGGGGATCCTGGGGATGTCTTGGAGGGGCCACGGGTGATGCTGTCAGGGAAAAGGGGATGTCTCTGCTTGACTGTATCCCCCCCAGCCCAGGAGACCCCTCCTGTCTCACCCCTCCTGGCCCCCCTTGCCTTTGGAGGGTGGTGGGAGAGCTTTGATCCTTTTCCATATGGGAGGCAGAAGAGCAGAGGGACTTAATTAGGTGCAGTTACCTCAGCCAGCGCAGAGCAGCCAGGCCTGCTGGCATGAGGTCAAAGAGAAAATCCAGGGCCCACCAGGGCCAAAGTGGAGTTCTGGGGGATGCCTTGGTCCTTGTGCTCTCTCCTGCTGAGCTGTAAAAGGCTCAAAGTCTTCCAGCATCATGGAAAGGCTGGAGAGCTCAGGACTGACCAACACTGAGTCCTGGATCGCTGCTGGAGCTGTGGGGTGAGGGGACTGCTTTGGGAAGAGGATGAAACAGGATGGATCCTGCCTGGAAAACAGCCTGGGACTGAGCATTGTGCAAGGGGGCAAATAGGGACAGTGGTTTGTGAGTCCCCATTTCAGTTTGTGACCCTGGCCACGCAGTTTTGGATGTGTAACAGGGCTTTTATCTTGTGCTTATCCCTTCTGCAGCCACAGCTTTTGCTTCTCCACATGCCCAGGCTCTCTGAAGCTGCTGAGCACAATGTTGGCACACACAGCTCTTGTGCTGGACAGAAGCGTCCTGCTTCACTTGAACATGAAATATAAATCAGAGATCAAGTGAATTATTGTGCCATGCTGCTGCTCAGGCAATAGGGAGTCTTTAAATCAATCAGGCCCCAAATAAATAAATAAACGTGCAGCAGACATGCTGGAGTGCATGTCTGATTCCTATCAGAGGCAGTAATTCAAGGCAGATGCTTGCAGTTCTCTGCTTCCCGCTCTGTTACCTGGGCTGCTGGAGTCACAGGAGACAGAAAGCAGATTTTTTTTGTCTAAGCCTTCATTATTGTTGCCAAAGAAACCATTTCATTTGCTTGCCACGTGTGCAGCAAATCTGGTTCAATCCATCTGGATGCCAAGGGATGAAGGAGAAGGGCTCTGGGGAGGAAAGTCTGCAGAGTCCAGGCACCTCAATGCCCGTGATGCTCCATGACCCTGGGGATGGGGCTGGCAGCTGCAGGAGGGAGAGCTGAGATGCTGCCTGGGGAGGCTGCAAGGGTCCCACTTCAAGGGCTTGACCTGCACGAGCATCCCCAGAGCAGCGTGGACAGCTGGGTGAGCTGAGGCTGGAGGGCTCATCCCTCAGAGAGCCTCCAGACACCAGCCCAGGGAGCAGCACCACTGCTGGGAGTGCCTGCCTGGAAAATCCTTCCACCCTCCAGCACTAAAACTTCCCTGGTTTTCCTTTCAGCTCCCACTGGCACTCGAGAGAGAAACATCTGAAGTGTTTGATCTTTCTGGGCTGCTCTTTCCCTCCCGCTGGTGCCAGGATCAGGAGCAGAAATCCCTGGAGCTCTGAGTCTGCCTGGCACCATCCTGCTCCTCACATGCCCAGAATCATCCTGCTGCCCCCATGACCAGCACCATCCTGGTCTCCCCATGACCAGAATCATCCTGCTCCCCCCATGACCAGCACCATGCTGCTGCCCCCATGACCAGAATCATCTTGTTCCCCCCATGACCAGAATCATCCTGCTCCCCCCATGGCCAGAATCATCCTGCTCCCCCCATGGCCAGAATCATCCTGCTTCCCCCATGACCAGAATCATCCTGCTCCCCCCATGACCAGCACCATGCTGCTCCCCCATGACCATCCTGCTCTCTCTGTGCTGGCAGCCTGGGCAGGAGGAGCATGGAGGTGCCCTGGGTGACTCTCTCCATCACTGTCCAGCCCTGGGGATGGTTCCCACACCAGCAGTGAACATGGGCAGCCAAGCCTGGGCTGGAGGGGACTGGGGTGACACAAGCTGTGCCAGCCAGGCAGAGCAGAGGCTGTGAAGTGTGTGTGCTGCCCCAGCAAGGTGGCACTGGGGGCTGAGTCCCTTTTCCAGGGCAGTTTTTGTCACTTGCAAATGGTCCAGGGTCCCCATCACCAGCCCCTGGGGCTGGAGGTGTGTGTTTGGATCTCACAGGAGCTCTGCTTGCAGCTGCAGTGTCTGCCCTTGTGTGCCCAGTGCTTTATAAAGGCAAATGAGCCGTGATGCTGCTGGGAGGCTGCTGGCACAGCAGGGCACTGCTCACACCCTTCCATCTGTCCTGAGCAGACCTGGCAACATCAGCCCAAGGTGCTGACATTTCACTGAGCCAGGGCCTCTTCTCCCCTCAGTTCCCCCAGGAGAGTGCTGGAAGTGAACCTTGGACCAGTGGAGCTGCCACTTTGTGATAAAAGATAAAGCTGTTGCGACACTGGGGATTCAGCCTGGATTTCTGAAGATTTATCCCCAGGGGAGAGCTGAACTGATGCATGGGTAAGGTTTCTCCTCCTAAAACTCCACTTGTAACCCCAAGAGAATAAAGGTCAATCAGTTAAAGCCACTCAGCACATAATCCTGTGCTCCTCTGAGTTAGCACAATCTGTGTAAGAACAAGGCAGGCTGATACACATATTTGTGCTGGATTTATCCCACAGCAGGTTTAGCCCCCAGCCCTGAGTGCCATTTCTGGTGTGTTCCTCCTCCAGCAGCTCATCCCAGCCCTGGACAGCAGTGTAAATCCTTCTTTGCAAATCATTGACCCAATAGGTCATAAAAGTTCCTTTATGGCCTGTCAAGACAAGCGAGGTTCTTTACGTGCACCCTAAGTCAGCACAGTAAAACTTTTATGGTGTTTTCAATAACAAGAGCTACTGCACATGAAGAGCTACTAATTTTTAAAGCCTTGGTATTTCAGCTGAGATGAGGTTTTTTCCTCCCTTCTGTTGGAAAAACACTTAGATTAGTGTGCTCAGCAGTCAGTGCCTGGAGCTGACCCCTCTGCCTGACGTGGTGCTCCAACTTCCACAGTTCCTGAGCACCCCTGGAAAGGAACTTCTGCAAACCAGGCTGCTCTTCTGGTAACACCTGTGCAAGTGGAGAAGCTGAGCTTCAGGTTCCCAGGTGCCTTTGGGAAGCAGGAATCCCCAATCCCAACCACGGCTGCACCCAAGGGTTGAGTGTGGAGGGGCCAAGGGGCACAGAGGGGCACACGCCACCCTGGGACACCTTCATCAGTGAATTAACAGGGTTTATTCAGAGTGCTCAGCTTGTTACAGTCATGATTTCAGGCCTCTGAGCGTGCCTGCTCCATCCCTTTGTCCAGCCTGGGCAGAGGTGATGGGCTTTGCTGACCTGGACAAAGGAGTTGCTTTATTTGTGGTGGTGTTGTTGTGTTTTGTTTTTTGGGATTTTTTAATAAGAGAATGTCATTCTTTTCTGAGCTCTGCCAGGCCTGAGCTGGCTCTGCGTCTGACCTGAGATGTCCTCAGACGAGGTGTGATGGATGTGCCCTTTAATTACCTGGTGGGAACGGCCATGCCCTAAATTCACACTGCAGCAGCCAGGGGTTACAACTTTTCTCCTCTCCACTGCAGCGTCAGCCACTTCAGTGTTTCTCTTCACTCCTTTGCCCCAGTTACAGCCTTTGCCTCTTTGGACTCAGGCTTGCTGGGAGCTGTGCTGCCCCATGACCCCAAAGTGGGGCTCCACCCGTGCCCCTGGCCCCAGTGGGTGCAGGATTGGGGTCTGTGGTCCCATGGCAGCAGTGGGGTCGCTGCTGGCTGCAGCCTCAGCCCTCAGGGCTCTTCGTGCAGGATGAGCTGAGGAGCTCCAGGCACCAGGGTGGGAATCAGTGCTGGGGCACTCAGCACTGATCTCCCAACCCTGAGAGGAGCAGGGAGCAGAAGGTGAGAGAAGTCCTGCTGCTGGGGGTTGGTTTGGATCGATTTTACCACATTTTCATAGATAAACTCTCTGGGTTTGCTTTCTTTTTTTCTTTTTAAACAATCCTCCTCTCAAGAGATGTGCAAACACGTGGAAACCCTTCCTCTCTCAGGTCTGTCCCTGGACAAAGGACGTGGCACCGTTTGAGTGCTCCAGCACAGCCCAGAGCAGGATCTGTGGTCTGGGGTGCAGGGGATGCTCCTGGTGCTGGTGCCAGCTTTGGGTGGGTGTGCTTGTGGTCCCTCAGCTGGGTTCAGGAGGCTGCAGCCAGTGGAGCCCCTCCACCCCTGTGCAGAATTTGGTCTTTTCCCCCGTGTCAAGAACGACAGTGATGCTGGAGCAGCAGCACAGCAAAGGCTGGGAATGCTCAGGGGAGCTCCAGGGAGGAACTGTTGCTGTCGATCTGTTAATTAAGATTAATGTGCTAGCTGATAAGGATGACTCTGCGCCAATTGCTGCTGCGAGCCAAGATCCTGCGAGGCAGCGAGCAGCACATTCCTGCTTCCTCAGCAGCTGGAGCCTGTGCCTTGCAGCAGAGGTGCAGGGCAGGAAGGGGGATCTGCACAGCTCCCCACGCTCTTGAGGAGCCCTGGGCTCACTTGCTCTGCTGGTGGGATTCTCCAGAACTTGGTTTTGTGCTCTCTTGGCAAAGGAGCAGTTTCAGCTTTCCAGAGGGTGTTAAAGCAGAGCTCTGCATCCTCTCCTCCAAGATTAGTGTTGAAATTTCTCCACCCAAAAAGTGCATGAAATGAGAGGCATATATAAAAATATATGTGTGAATATATAAAGTTTTTTTGCCCTCTCAGGTGGGATGTCTGAAGAAGCTGGGTGTGCCTGCTACAGTAGGATGTGATGGATTAGGACTTGGTTTGCCTTTGTCACAGCAGTCAGTGCAGGATTTTGGAGCAGAGGCTGCTTGCTGAGCACCACAGCACCCCATCCCACCTTGCTGAACCAACACCTCCACAGTCCCTGAGGGAAGCCAAAACGCCAGCAAAGCCACTGAAACTGAGCAGCTGCAGGTGACCGTGTACTCAAGGCTTCAGAGCATCACAGATTGTTGAGGAGCTCATTTTAATGTTCCTTACCCACTTTGCTTTTCAGCCTCCTCATTGCCTTGGTTTCTGTGTCTGGTAGCAACTGCATTTAAAGGCAGAATTTGGGCAACCGGCCTCATTAAAGCAAACAGGTTTGCCAAAGCCTCAAAGTTCACCTTTTTTATTAGTAAAGGGTAGCAGTGGAAGGAGTGTTCCCCGAGTTCCAGATGAATTTCCCCCTGCTCAGTTCTCCTCTCCCCTTCCCACCCTGGCAAGCTCCTGCAGCTGCTCTCCTTTCCCTGATGCTCCCCACAAAGGCACCAGCCCTAATGAGTGAGTGTAATTAACCTGTGACACATCCCAGTGCCTGCCAGCAGCCTGGGGGACAGGGACAGTGGCCACCCTGCCCTGCTGCACTGGTGGAGATGCAGCCAGGCAAGAACCATCCCCGGCTCTTTGGGGCATCACCTCAGGCCTTGGGCAGTATCTGCTGTCATGCAGAACAAAGATTTAGCTGAACTAACACTGCCCTGGGGGGGGAAATGCCATTTTCCCTGCCATAAAAGCAATTCATCTCACATCAAAGGGGTAAGCTAATTTTGTTTTTTAAACTTCAGAGTGGGATATGATTTGGAAGCCTCTGCTGTCCCACAATTTGTTTTTCCACACTGCTCAATGGCCTCGCCAGCATCCCCTTCCCACCCTTCTCCTGAGCTCCATCAGTTTCAAAGTTGAGCCAAAGTCTTCTTGCCCTGTGAGTGTGGAGCCCACACAAAGATGCCCAAGTCACACACGCAGAAGGAGACAAGGTTATCACAGCACCCTGCACCCATCAGTCACTGCCAGCTCCTTACAGACAGAGGAATCTCCTAGCAACCTTGCACTGGCTCTTTGGATGCAGCCTAATTCGGTTTCTGGTCATCCAGAACAAAAACTCATGAAGGCATCTGGCAGCCAGAGGGACAGACAGGCTGTGGTGGAGTGCTGGAGCATCTGGCATGACGATTATTTCAGCAAAGTCCCTGCTTGGGGCTGATTTTGAGGTTTTTATAGTGAGCCTGGGTGTAACACTCAGGTGAGGGCTCTGCAGCATGCTGCTGAGTGCTGGTACCACCTCCCTGAGCTGAGAGGAATGATCCTGGTGCTGGTGAGGGTGCTCCTGCTTCTCTTTCTGTCATCCTTGTTTCCTGGCAAAAAGGAGTGAGAGAATGTGCTGATGGTTGTGATGGCAGCGAAAAAAGAGGAAAGAGAGGAGGAGTGAGGAAAAGAGTGGCATTTCTCTAGCCTAGGGGAACAACACATCCAGCTCAAAACATTTGAAAAATTTGGCAGTCTTCCACTGCCAGTAGATGTGTTTGTGAATTGCAGCAGTGGAAGGATTTTAGGCACATCTGCTCTCATGTCTGTAGGTGAGTCACAGTGATGCCCAGTAACATGCTGGGCGCTGGGAGCTGCTTTAGTGGAAAGTTTGAGCACTGCTGTCTTATTGTGCCAAGCTCTGACTTGGCAGGATGGCTTGTGGAGCCCAAATTTCCAGCATTTACTGACTGGTGAGCATTTGGCTCTGGGAGCTGAGTGCTGCTCTTTACCCGTGCTTCCCATGCAGAATCCACACAGGCAAAGCAGTAAGTCTTTCTGAAATAAATTAAATGCTGATGCTCATTTAGAAAGGATTTATAGGAGGCAGTGTGTAGCTCCAGCTGGCAGTGCAGGAATGGAAGTGGAGCAGGAGGCAGGGATGGGGGCAGGATGGGGGGCTCGGGGTCACCCCGTACCCCCCGTGGCTGGAGGGTGGCTCTGTGCCCCTACCCTGTGGGGACACAGCTGTCCCATCCCACAGGGCACCCAGCACTGCCCAGGTCCCTGGGAACTGCCTGGGCCTGAGTATGGCCAGTGAGTGCTCAGTCTGGGGATGTTAAAATTTAAGTATGAGCCATTTCCAGTGAGGGCATTTCACTGAGCTCAGTGACTGCCACCAGGGATGGCTGGTGCCACTGGTTTTACTTCTGATCCAGAATCCCTCCTGAGGTGTCCAAACCCCAGCCTTGGAGCCAGCCCTCTGACCCAGCATCAGCTGAAGATCTGGATTTCAATCCAGACACAAAATTTGGGACTGAGGGGTTTCCTGTGGGCTCATCATCATCCCAAACCAACCTTCAACCACCATTCCACCAGTTCTGGAGAGCTTTGTGCCCCTCTGCCCCAGCTCTCCCATCCCTCCATGAAGAGGCTCCAGCTCCAATCCTGCACACACAGAAACCTCTAGCATCAGCTGCTTCTCTGCAGGGCAGGGTTTTCCTCACTGCTGTGCTCTGGGGCAGCTCATTCTCTGCTTTTACCCTGCCCTGGCTGCTCACAGAGGCTTTCAGACAACAAGGGGCTGGTTTCAGATCTTGCTATTACAACCTCACATTCAAGAATTACTACTACTATTATTTCCAAGGAAACAGGGACTCACACTCGTATCTTTTATGTGATTTCTCACATCCGGAGGTTCTCACGTGACTTTGCTGCCTATTTTTAGCTCCTCAAACATCTCTGCCAGGATGAAAGCTTTAAAGAAAACCCACCCTTGAAAGGGATGAAACAGGCATTTGCTTTAATGGTAAATTTGTGACTGTGACCCCCCGAATCCCTGCATTTCAGCAGCCTGTGGAGAGCAGGCAGGAACATCAGGCTGCAGTTAACTGTTTCTGTGTTTGCTGTTACACCCTCCTTCTTCAAACAGCAAAGACTTGTTGTAAAACAGAGCTGTTTCTAGAACCAGATCCACCTACAAGTCATTTAAAAGCCTCCTACCTCAATTTTGCAGGTAAAATGTTAGTCTAGCAGGAATTGAGAGGAGGGATTTTCCCCTCCATCTGCTTCTTGGCTGGTTTGGGGGAGAAAAAAAGACGCCCTGGCTGTTTTCACTTGCAGAACCCACCTTGGGGTGGGATGGGTGAGGATGGGACCCCTCTGTCCTTATGGGCTTGGAGTGGCTGTGGGCACCCACCTGGTCCTGCCCATTCCAGCACATTGGATGCAAAGCTTGGCATTTCCTTTGGATGCCTCACAGGAAGCATCCTATTTAAAAAACCCAGCCATAAATAACACATAGTTGTACCCAGCTATTAGAGCGAGAGGAAAATTGTTCTCTTTGTCACAAACTTTCATTTCCATTTTTGTCTCAATTTCAGCTTCATTAACACACGCTGACCTGCCTTATCCATTACAGCTATTTCTGGCGTGGGCATTTTGGTAATTGGCATCAGAATGTCAGGACAGGCAGTTGGAGCTCTCTGGATGCAGAAACCTCAGCAGTGCCTCTCGCTGATTACAAGCTCCAGGAATTAGTGATCAGCGAGTCCCACCCTCGCTGCCCCAGCTGCCAAGTCTCTGTGGTGCCACACTGGAAGCGAAGCCCCAGTGCTCCCTCCTGGGACACCACGGGACATGAGCACAGCTCAGGGTGGCACCCATCCCCTCCCTGACACCCCAGAGACACACAGACGCCCTGACAAGCTCCGCTGGAGGTGGCAGATTTATCCCGGATGAGTCAGGGCTGCATCTGTTCTCCTTCCCCAGCTTGCAGCCCAAGCTTTGCTCTGGCTGCTCCTGCTCCTTTCCTTCTCTGGCTTCAGGGTCAGAGCCCTGGAGCTGTCTGGGCTGCTGGGGTGATGGTAGAGCCCGTTCCTGGAGGAGGAGGAGGAGGAGGCACGGAGGGGTTCAGCATTCCGAGAGACTGGCAGCTTGGGGATGCTGGGCTGTAGGAGGGATGAGCTGGGAGCTGCAACAAGCTCCTGCCAGACAACTCATTGAGGCTGCTCCAGCAGTGGGAGGTGGAGATTTTATAGAGCCTCTTGGTGTTTGGTCTCCTTTTAACGGCTGGTCTCCAGGGCAGAGGCTCTGCTGCCTGCAGAAAGCGCAGCAGAATGAGAGCAGCAAGGTTGGCACCCGCCTGTCTGCAGCAGGGCTGTGGCTCAGGGCTGCCATTAACGTGCTCTGGCTAGGTCACTGCTGAGCACTGCCTCTGCCACATTTTCTTTTCCTTCGGGAAGCTGGGATGAGGAGAAGCCTCTGCCTCCCTCTGAGGGGTTCCCTGCTCCGTGTCCCTGCTCTGGGGCCAGTCTCCTGCAGGGAAGGGGCAGCTCTGAGCGCTGCTGGGCGCTGCAGAAACATTTACCTTTGCATGCTGAAGCTGCAAAGCTGTGGAGACCTGGTGACCCCGTGTCACACGCTGCCCTGCCGGAGGGACAGGCCTAATTGAGATGTGACAGCCTGCGAAAACAAACTTCTCCTCAGAGGTCAAGCAGGCAAAGCTGATGAACAGATGCAAAACCTGACACTTCGAGGAGCTGCTGGAAGAGCATCACAAACAAGTGAAGGTGCATCCCAGCCGAATTTGGGCAAATGCCTGGAAAAACCTTGGAGTTTTTGTGGCTGGGATGGCCGATTCCTGGGAGATGGGCATGGAAGAGCTGCAGAGGCACCGGCTGAAGCAGGCAGATCACCAGGTGATTGGGAGGGAAGATGAGTGTCAGAATCTGAGCTATTGATGATTCTGAGATTGTAGAAAGTCTGCAATTCAGCCCCGCTGCCAAAGAAACAATAATTGGTCTGTGCTGGTTTCCAGGTTGTTTATTCTGTTGATCTCTCACATGTTCTGCTGCCCTGCCCAGCTCTGTCCTGCAGGGCAGCGTGTGGGGCTCTGCCCTCAGTGGGATGTGACAAACATTAAATACCAGAAACTCCCTGGGCTGCATTTACAAGAACGTGCCAATATCTGTCACCTACGTTGGACAGTGTGTCCCCAGCCTGAACCAACAGAAAAATGCCAACACCACAGTGAGACATGGAGGGCATGAAGAAGGAGAAAAAGGACAAGGCACACCCAATTTCCTCCAGCTTGTCCCCTTTGGACCCCTTTTCTAGAATCCTAAAATTTTACTTTTGCACCCGTGCCACACTTAATTATTACTTCTATCAAACACTCAGAGCTTGTAATTCACCCTGTAAGATTGAAAACTCTTTTCCATGGCCAGAGATCACAGACAGTGTCTCTGGGGCTCTGTCCAGGGGGTTCCTGACCCCTGCCAGGGTCCCAGACCTGCCAGGGCAGCCAGAGGGATGCTCTGGATTCCCACAGGTGAGCAGGTGATGGGAGAGCAATCCTGACCACCCAGAGAAACCCTGAACTCCTGTCTGAGCTAAATTAAAATGGAACGAGAAGATCTGCCTGGCTGAGGTGGATTAAGTGTTTGTGCCTGTACTTCTCTTCAGCAGAAAAAAAAAAAAAAAAAAAAAAAAATCGAGTTAACAAAAAGCTGCCAAAATTTTGAAATGAGGCAATGCTATAATTCTCAAAAAACAAGCCGACCCACAGGGTGCAGGGGACCTGTGCCAGCTGCCCTCTCCCAGCAGCAGCAGCAGCACTCCAGCACAGCCAGCAGCCTGTTATCAGGGTGACATCCCAGAGATAAATGACTCCCATTATTCCTCCATTCCCGGGCAGTCCCTGGGGCCCCGCACAGCCCTGGCAGCTGTGGCAGCCGTGACAGAGATGCTCAGGGCTCTTCCCAGCAAATCCTCCCGGCTCTGCCTGTTCCTGCAGGTGAGGCTCTGAAAACCTGAGCCACGCTCCGGGGCAGAGCTGAGGCTGCTGCAGAGTTTTACCAAGAGCTGCTGCCAGCATCCCCTGGGCTGGGAGAGAACATCTGTGTCTGGCCCTTTTTTTTTTTTTGGCCTCCATTCCCCACCTTGTCCTTCTGTTTGCTGTGCCCCACAGTGACCTTTCTCACCCACTGGGGTAGGAGAGCAGGTAAAACTCAGCAAGCCACAGCAGAGTTTGGGCTTGTTGCCATCAGCACGGGTGGAAAATGGCTTTGGGGTTAAGTCATCCTCACAATGATCAGGTTTCACAAATATCCCATCGTGCCTGGAACTAGCATGAATTAATTTGTACAAAAAGTCCTTTATGGAGGTAGGTGCTACCTGGGCTTTCTAGAAACAGAGATGCTTCCTGCACAAACATGGGTACAAAGATCCTGAGTTCCTGATCTCTCCTCAGACACCCCACAAGAGGTTGTACATGAGCAGGCTGGGCTCAGAACCAGCACCCATCTCTGCTGCCAGCTGGGGGTGCGGGCTTGGCTCCCACCCCAGGGCTTGGCCCCACATCTGGGGGATGCTGAGAGTTCAGAGATGTGATCTGAGTGGTTTAATTCTATTACTCATGAGCTCTGAATAGCTGCTTTAGACACCCTTGACCTTCTGCTGCAGAACAGATCAAAGCAAATCTGTCTGCAGTGATATATTTTATCTGATTCAAAGGGGAAGCATCCAATGAAGCGCTTGTTTTGAAAACATTATTTTACGTTGTGCCCCATTAAATTGTTGACATGTTGCCCTCTGGCTATTTGGCATTAGTTATACTCAAACGCTATCTACAGCCTTAATCTAATTTCTCCTTTCCTCATCTTTATTCCTTGATCTTCATAATACACTGCTTAACAAATCTGTTCAAGGACAAAATTGTTTCAAGACAGGGTTTGATAAGCCGAGGGAGAGGGCTGCAGAGCCAGGCAGGAATTGTGTCTCAGGTCCCAGGCACTGGAATTCAGAGCAGCCAGAAGGAGCCTGGTTTATCTAAACATTGCCCCTTCCCTGCATGAATTCAGCTTTCTGCTGGTCACGAGCTGTGCCAGAGGCGTTTGTGGTTTGTGCCATTGATGGATATCTGACTTTGGGATGGTTTTTGTGTCCCTCCCTTTGAGGAGCTGCAGAGCTGTGGGTGCCTGCTGGAGCTCAGCTGAGGTCAGGGTGTCTCCGTGTGGTGGAAAAGTCTCTCCTCCAGTTCCTGGATAACTTCTGTGCTTTCAAAAAAAAGCTCAGCAGTCTCTGTTGTTGGTCTCAGGGCAGTTTATTGGAAGTTATCTAAAAGATTTTCTCCTTGGGCTGCTGTGGTTTGCTCACAGCTCAGGCAGAGGCACACACACACCCTGACATCCTCTCTGACCCCGACTGCTTCTTCTCTCCCCACCAGGGCTGCTGCTGTCTTTTATATGGTACATTACGTGTGACATGGTTACAGTTTTTCCCAATGCCTATTACCTATATTAAATGGGGATTTTCTATCTTTTATATGGTACATTACGTGTGACATGGTTACAGTTTTTCCCAATGCCTATTACCTATATTAAATGGTGATTTTCTACTCTAAACCAGTCTGTGAGTGCCAACATCACCAAGAACATGGAGGTGAGGAAAGAGAAAGAGGGAGGACAGGGCAGGCCCAAATCCCAAATCCATCTTAAAACCTCTGAGCCCCATGTACAAAACCAAAACCCCCTGTACAGCACTCAGAAATTCTTCCCTCTACTTTGTGACTACTTCTACTGTAATATCTAAACTTTTGTGACTTCTTGTTCTCCCTGCAGGGTTGGTAAATCGTTCCATGGCTCAAACCCAAAATCACAGCTGTTTCCAGCTGCCTGCCAGGGTCTCAAATGCTTCTGACCTGGGCCCAGAACATCCAAAAATGTCTGAGGGACATTTTGAATTCTGACAGGTGCCGTGGGACAGGCTCTGTGCCCTGTCCCTGTGGGTGGCACTGCTCCAGGGAGGGTTGCTTTGTTCTTCTTCCCAGCTTGTGCTACAGCTCTTTGGGCTGGATCACCTACACATTTCAACAGATCCCCTGCTGGTTCAGGGGTGTTGGTGGTGCTCTGTGCCCCCCTGAGCCTGAGTCCTGTGCTTTGGTGATGTTTTGCTGGGCTGCTGCTGAAGGAACCATTTCTTCAGCAGGGCTGGACCCCAGTTGTCATCATTTTTGGTGTAAATCCACTAAGAAATCAGCAGGGAGAAAGAGGATACAGTTCCTTCCAGCCACTGAAGCACCAGTTTGGAGGGAGGGCCTTTTGCTACCACCCCTCCAAGCTTCTCCGTGCCTTGGAGGGTTTATGCTGGGTATTGAGTCATATTTATTCTGTGCTCCGTTGTGATAAGCCACAGGATTTGGTGGGGAATTTGGGAAAAGTGAGCCCTGCTGTGCTGGAAGCGTGCTGGATGCTCTCACTCCTTGTGTTGCAAGTCTAGATTGGAACCAGGTGAAAAAACGTGCTCACAAAGCAGCCAGTGGAAAAAAATAGCTTGATTTTAAAAGTGTTTCATTTTGAAAAAGGGAAGAAAAGCTAAACAATCAGTGCTGTTAAAATTTTCCATCACTATCCTTTTAATGCAATAGGACTTTTCCCGTGCTCCAAAGCTCCAGCTCCAGCAGCAGCACACAGCTCCTGGGAAACAGCTTTCATTACAGAGGCATGGAAAAGGTCCTCAGAAGTGGACCAGGGGTTTGCAAAATGGAAACAAGAGTTTTCATGAAATTCTTTTCCACCTCTGTAGTCCTTTCTGGGGGGTTGTAGTTGGATCCTCCCTGTGCTGGCCAGGACATCATTCCCAAAGATCCACAGCAGCGGGAATGGAATTCTCCAAATGTCAGTCCCTTCAAGAGCTTCAGACAGGGATCCTGGTGGTTTTCCTAGGAGTAAAACATAAATTTATACATTCTGTTTCCAGTAAACTGTCACAGGAATAAAAAAATAATAGCCCCTGACAATAGAAGAAGACCCAAGATGTTTAAAAACCCTTTGATGATCCAAAGAACTGAATGAAACACCAACAAACTGGACATGTTTAGCACCAGCTTATCTCTTTCTGACATCCAAGCAGTTGGAAATATAGATATAATTAAAAGGATTTGGAAAGCCAGCATAACACTAAGAAGACTATTTCACATTATTTTTATAATGAACTTTAGTATTTACTCTATTGCAGCAGGAATCCAAATAAATGTTCGTGGTTTATATCTTTTCTGCCTCCAGTACATTGACTTTGGTTAAACAGCTATATTTATCAGTGCAGTGCTGGGTATAAAAATGAAAGAAACAAACTATAAAATGTCCAGTGAAGCTGTGTATTTCTTGAGGTGGGTGGGTACATGGGCAGCTCACAATTCTGGGGGTGGTAGCCGTCTTTATTGCAGATGAACAATGTCATCTACAGTGTTGGTCCAGATTTACAAAGGTTTTTAAGACTCCAAAGGAATAGATATGTGTTTATCAGGATCAGGAAATGGCTGGGCTTGGAAGGGACTGAAAAATCAGCTGGTTCCAAGCCCCTGCCGTGGTCAGGGATGTCACTCACTGTACCACACCCTGTCCTCCCTGTGTGGAGAGGACAAACACTAGGAGGTACATCTGGGTACCTGCTGGGTGACCCTGCCTTCCTAATGGCAATTAATAACATGAGGCTGACTGTAACTCTGCTTTTTTAAAGATTCAGTCCTTCACCTGATGTAAAGCGGAAAATGGTGCTGCAGAGGCAAGAATAAAGAGCAGCTCCAAAACTAACAAATGAGCAAAAAGGCCCCAGAAGAAGGAGCAAGGAGCCAGATCCCAAAAAGACACAATGGTTTAGATAGCATCCAGCTCCACAGGTTTTTCTATGCAGTAAAATGCCAGAAAATGAAAGATAAGGGTCATTCTTCACTCCTTATACTTTGCCTAATTCTGTAATGGTCCATGGTGAATGGTCCACAGATTTGCTCTTGAAATGATGATTCTGGTTGGGGTTTAACATCCTTTGCTCTCATCCAGGAATTTCTCCTGAACTGTGGACCTGGAGCATCCCTGTTATGGGCTTTGCAGGAGCCTGTCCCTGCACCAGGAGCAGAGCAGAGTCCAGGCTCTCACAGGGCTGGGCAAACAGATGAATACGAGGGGGTTTTTTGGAAAGGCAAAAATATAAGTTAAAAAATTTTGTTGTGGAGTGCCTGGTTGAGTTACAGTAAATCTTAGGAAGCAAGAGCAGAGGGCAGCTCCTTACATCTGGGTTAAAACGAATTGATCGCTTTCCCCCAGCACACAGACCTGTCTTTATACTGAGCCTGTAAAGAAAAGTTCCCTGAAAGTCACCAGAGACAAATAATCCTTCAGGAGTCAGTGCTGACACAGAATTACATTTTCAGTCATTTTTCAGTTGTCTGCGTCTCCATCCTATCACATTAGTTTGCTAACACTTCCAATGCAACAATGAGACAAACAGAGCATTGTGCTGGTCCAAGCCAAACATTCATCTCTGCTTGGCACCGGTTCAACAGGCCTGTCAAAACTGCTGGCGAGCTGGCCAAAGCTCATTAAGTGGTTGGATGCATATTTAGCATGGAAAAGAGCTTTACCCAGGGCTCTGAGTAATGTGTGGAGCGAGCGGGCAGGAAAGAGGAGGGATGGTAGGAAGGAGAGAGAGGGATGTATTCCTTGTGGATTGTACCTAGCTGGAATAAAAGAAAAATGTAAATATCTATTGAGGGAACATATTTCAAGGCAGAACAGAAGTGAATTGCAAAATCCCCGGGCCCAAAGCCAAGCTGAAATGTGTCTCAGAAGAGACATCGAGGTTCCTGCTCCTCCACGTGCACAAAGTCACCGGGATGGCTTCCCTGGGATGGGAACTGATCTGCTGGCCTGAGCTCTCCTTCCTTGCCTTGGAGAGCTCTGACCAGAGGCTTCCCTTGCACACTGACTCCACCAAAATCCACGGAAGGATCTGGTTTTTGGAATCCAGCACGAGGCAGTGTAAAGCATCCCGAGGTGCTGGCAGGAGCCTGGCTCAGCCCCCCGCACTGTGACACAGCTGTTAACAGCTGGTGAAGCATTTCCTCAGGAGGAGACAAATTAAGAGAGAGATTTAATTGCAGAGCCTGAATGTTTGTGTTGCCTTCTGGTGTTGAGCTGATGTCAAGGAAAGAGTGATCAGGGTACAAGTGGCACTTCCCAACTCGTCCACATTGCCGTGCCTTTGCTTTCTGGATTTCTCTGCAGCAGACTTTTCAACCTGCAGGAATGCTGCTGATTTTCACAGGCAAATGGTCAAATATTAAAGAAATTTACCACCAAATATGTATACACATGACAGAAAAATTCCTTTCCTTCTTCATGTATGTTCATATGGCAGGGTCCACATAAATCTGGGTTTCCTAAATTCATGCCTAAAACTCCCAGCAGTGTTCCATTAAGTGCTCACTCTTGGACAAGGAACAATGAATGACAGAAAAACCTACATGTTGCAGGGGGGAAAAGAGAGAGAAAAATTTACTACTTCAGAAATAAATTTTTCTGTGTGCACTGAGATGATCCAATATGAAGGCAAATAATTAAGAAGCTGGAATTGAGAAATCCTTTATTACAGATGAAGAAAGAAGCCATTCATGGACTAATTAACAGAATGCTTCAAGCAAATGTTAACGATTAACTAATTTATAGGGGAGGTTTATTTTAAACTTAGCACCTCTGATTGCTTGCTTGCTTGCACACTTGCAAACAATTGCTCTGTTCATGCAGTTTGTCTTCTTCCCTCACTGTTTTTTTCTCTCAGTTCTTGCAGGGCCTTAGAACGGGTCCTTTAGTTTAGTGATGCCCATCCTGATCTGTGTAAGAAATTCAGGATCATCCAGGACTGTGGTCTCTGTGCCAGGATCCATCCTTGCCAAGGTGAGCATCTCCTGAGATCTCTTTGGAAGGTGCTGAGAGGTTATTGCTGCTGGATTTTGTTGTAGCTGTCAATCAGCTATGAATTGTCGAGGTTCAGTGTCTGTGATTTTAAAATGGAAATTAATTATGCTTAAAAGTGTGCAGAACTACCAGAACTGATTTAAAGCCTGCAAAAGGGTTCAATCTTCCTTATCTAAGAGCTTAATGAGCATATCTAGGAGCAAGGTGCTTTCCTGGATATCTGTGATGAGTTCTGGCACACGGGAGGTGAAGTGAGCCTGGCTGTAAGAGAAGATGAGGAGGTCATGTTGCCCTGGTTGTTACCAATCCCTCCTGTGGCTGCTTCACCCGGGGACAGGGTGGGTAGTCTGAGCTCATTGCTTCAAGTCTGGCTGGGAATGGCTTCGTGGTACAGGTGAGCATGGTCATGTGAAGACAGGATCTTTTTCCTCCTCATGGAATCACACCAGGATGGAGAGTGGCAGAGATGTGCTGGAGTTTGATTAGTTCAGCCACTCCTCAAGGCAGAACTTCAGCCTCACAGCAGATATCCCTGTAATCTGCTCCTTGTAAAGCCCCTTTTGGCTAAGGGATAAGATCCCATCCCTCTCCAGGCTTTGGGGAGTTAACAGGCTGCAATGTTTCATTTCCACAAACCGGAGACATGAGCTCTGAGAAGACATCCAGAGAAGGATTTGCTTTATCTCTCTGGCCTTTGGGTGACTTTTTCTCTCACTGTGGTGAGCATTGTTCCCTCTGCATGCAGTTACCTGACACACTTACCTGACACTTAATCACTGCTGTTCTGCTGGGTGTGCTCAGCAAAAGAGTGCCTGGGAGGCAGAAATCTTTGGCAAGGGTAAAAACCCCCTCAGAGCTCATGTTTGGGAAATTCTTTTTGCCCCCACTTCTCAAGGGCTTATTACTGAAGGACTCCAGGCTCAATTAGACCATGAAAGCTGCCTGACATTGTGATTTATGAGATCCTAAAAGTGAGTTCTGCTTATCAGCCCCGCAGTGCAGCGAGGGCCCCGTGCCTCAGCGCTGTTCCTGCAGGATGGAGCATGGCTCTGCAGTGGGGCAGCCTTGGGAATTCTGCTGGAGGAAAGCTCCAAAGCCCACCTGAAGGGCTGGGGGAAGCCCACCTGAAGGGCTGGAGCACACTGAGCAACAGGGAATGAGTGAGGGTGCAGCCACTGATTGTGGCACAGGCACTGCTGCTGCCTGTGCATGCACAAGGAAGGGTGCCAGGGGTGCCCAGCTCCAGCACACTGTGATTCAGACCTAAGGATGTGCTTGCTTCCCAGGAGTGTTCTTCCTTTCACAGCATTTGGGATTTCTTCATTTCTAAAGGCTCTGCATTGTCTGGAGTGACTGGGGAAGCACAGCCCCGTCCCAAAAGTACTATTCTGATGTGTTTTAGCTTTTCTCCAGCTGGCAGAATGGTTGAGATGTGTCCCTTCTCACAGCTGGCCAGAAACCTGCTCAAATAAATTATTGTGGGTTTTTTTAATCAGCATCCTTAAACCAGTTGCATTTTTGAAATCATGGCTGTCTCTGGTGCTCCTCTGCAGCACTTGCAGGAGCTGCAGGCAGAGCTCAGTCACAGCTGGCACACTGGGATCCATGAGCAGCAGCTTGTGAGAGCTGTGCCTGCATTCTGTGTGTCCCTACATTCCTGCCTGTCCCTGCATTCCTGCCTGTCCCTGCATTCCTGCCTGTCCCTGCATTCCTGCCTGTCCCTGCATTCTGCCTGTCCCTGCATTCCTGCCTGTCCCTGAATTCTGCCTGTCCCTGAATTCTGCCTGTCCCTGCATTCCTGCCTGTCCCTGAATTCTGCCTGTCCCTGCATTCCTGCCTGTCCCTGCATTCCTGCCTGTCCCTGCATTCCTGCCTGTCCCTGCATTCTGCCTGTCTCCTCTCTGGCTCCTCCAAACATCCCTCTGCTCTGCCTGTGTGGCCAGAGGGAGGTGACCTTGTTGCTGTGACTCTCTGCACTCCCATTCTGCCTTCCCCTGCCAGGACTGGGTTTCTCTGCCCACAGGGAGGGAGGAAGGTGTTTGACAGCCCTGTAGCTGGATGTCTTTGTGACAAGCCCAATCCTAACAGCTCCCGGTCTGAGGTTGCTTCTAAATGTATTATAAATTAATTTTTTTTTTTTTTTTCCCGGGGGTTCAAGCATCTGAATGTGCTATGAAAGAAGTACCTCGTGACTAAATACTGTTCTTCCACAATAGATGCCATAGCATGGAGCTGCTGGCTCCAGCACAACATCTGTTAAGAATCTACACATTATAGCTGATGGGATTTTTCACCTTAAATGAGGTTTCTGTGATCTGCATAGTTTTGTTCATGGTCCTCAGGTGGTGAGGGAAAATGTAGCTGCACAACTTTGATCTCCAATGTGCTCTTATCCCAAACCACTGTTGAGAGGCTTAATTGTACAAGATGCAAAATAAAACCTCTGTTAAAGCAGCACTTGGATGTTTTAAGTAGACTTAGATCTGCAGTTACAATAACAAAAACTACAAAGGATACAAAAAGGTAAGTTCCAACAGTGTTGGCTTGATTCTGCTGTATACCTTGTGTATTTTTTTGACATGGACACCAGTAAACACATCTTACCCCAAACCCCTGGGTTTAATATTGGGTTGCTTGTGAAAATTCATTCCACAACAGGAGCAGCCCTGGCTGTGGGGGGACACAGGGCTGAGCATCCCATGGCCAGGTAGACCTGACCCTTGTCCACACCTGGTGCAGAACAGGGCTGTCACCTCTGGAGCACCCTCTGAGCTGGGATCCTGCCTCCTTCCATCTTCCTCTCTGGGCAGATTCTCTCTGGCTCTCAGCCTGGCTCTTCATCCCTGCCTCCAAAACTGCATCAGAGTTGGCTTGGTTTGGTGTTCCAACCTCTTTTCACAGTTCTGGAGTACTAAACTGTGTCATGTCACACCAAGTTATGGGACATAAAATCATTTCCCCAAAGAATTTTAAATGTCTCCAAACTAGAGAGTTCAATCTGATAGCTCATAGCCAAAGGTCATTTTTCTACATGTGTATGTTTCATGTTGGGGGATTTTTTTGGATGGAAAACAGAGTAAAAGGAAGCCCAGGTGGTGACTGAAGCTGGAGTATCCTGGAGGAGCAGAAAGTTGTGGCCCCAGGCAGATGCAAGGGGAGGGGAATGCTGGCAGGTGACAAGGGGAGATAAAGGAGGTGATGCTGGGGCTGGAATGGACAGCTACAGGATAAAACTATGAGATATAAAACAGCACAAGAGTAAAACTTTGGTAATGAGATTTCTATTGGGGAAAGGGAAGAGCAGTAAAGACTTTTAAGATTTACTATGAAACTTCAAGGTTTTTTAAAATATATTACTTTGTCCTTCAAAGAGACTGACTTTTTTTTTTTTTTAATAATGCAATAATCAACAATAGATTAAATCTCCATTCCACTACAAATCCTTTCTCACAGTAACAACAGAGCCAAAATCTGAGGTGGTACATCAAAAAACATAATTTGAACCCAAATTTGGCTGGAGTGTGCTTTATTCCAGGCCTAGCAAGACTGTGTGCCCAGACCTTTCTCTTTCACAGGCTGTGCATTTGATGAAGACCTGTCTGGAAAGCCACAGCCTGTGAGTCCTACCCATTAGATTCAGCCCTGCAATGGAGGCTCAGACACTTCAGTGCCTGTAAATTAATTTTCAAAGTCTCTCCAGCCACTGGGATGAGCTGCCAGCAGGAGGAGCTTGGTAGAGTGCCAAGGATGTCCTGCAACATGACCAAAAAAACCAATGGACTGCTGCAGGGTGCAGCTTGAGGGGTGCTGGAAGTCCTGTGTGTCTTTCAAACCTACACAGATTTCTTCTCCATTGCTTCTTGCCTCCCCCTGCTCTCCTCCCCACCCTCAGGACAATTCCATGCACTGAAGCTGCTCTGGCTGGTGTCCTGCAGGGCATCAACAGGAGGTTTCTGTCCATGCAGGATGGCTCAGAGAGTGGGAATGCTGAAGGAGAGTTGGGACAGTGAGAGAAGAAATTGCTCCCTGCTCTGCCCAAATGTCTGGGAGGTTTTTTGTGGTGATTATCCCTGCTGCTGGGGAACATGCTATCTCCTCTGCAAGCAGAAAATTCCACTTCCCCATGCTGTCTGACTGCACCTCTGCAGAGAATTAACACGAGCTCCTAAAGAAGTGTTTGTGAAGGAGAGCTGAAGCCCAAAACTGCTTACTTGGCAGAAGGCAGGGAGAGCACAGAGGAAGGAGGAACTGCACTGCTGGACCTGGAGCTTCTGACACAGCGGATGCTGAAGCACATGTGGGAGATGTTTCTGGCAGTGACATCTCAGAAATGCCTGCTAAGCACAGGCCAGGATGCAGATAAGTGTGGGGCTGGTGAATGCTTGCATGGGGAGTTCAGCTGGACACCACATGGCCAAAAAAAGTGCAGGGAGAGAGCAGGTCCAGCAGGTATTTCTCCAGCAGAGTCTTTGTTAACTTGGGATTTTGCTGCCAGGTCCCAGGGCTGGGTGACACTGTCCAGCTGTGCCAGCCTGGGCTGAGCTGCCTGCCCTGGAACCAGGCTGTCTCTGGTACCCACAGCAGATCCTTCACCTGGTTCAGCTTCACACCAGCATCTCTCAGGTACCTCAGCATCTCTTACCAGTGATGTCAAACATGAGGGTGACTCTCCTTCAGCAGTGTTTGCACAAAGTCCTGAGCAGCAGCTGTGTGACTGAGGATGCTGCTGTTCTTTTGTTCTTTTCTGGGAGATGTGCCTCTCCTGGACCGAGGGAAGTTGATAAATCCCATCCAATACCAAATCTTTTATGAATCACCAGAGTAAACCAACACATAAAACCTGTGGAGCTCGTTGGCAGGAAGGCAGGTCACTGCTGCCCAAGCCTGGGGTAAGGTTTGCTGCTTTCCTTTCACAAACTGTGTTTTCCTGCAGCTCTGCAGGATATCCCACCCTTGGGGAAAGAGCCTGTGTGCTTGTGTGCACACGTGTGTGCCAGCTCCCAGCCTGGATTCTTTGAAGCACCTTGTCCAGTGGGTCCCCATGGTGTGTGTGCTGAAGGAAAAGCTGAATTTAGCATCAGTCTGGCTGTGGCACAACTTTCCATGTGAAAATGCATCCAGAGAAGCAGAGAGCAGGGTGCAATTCCTGTCCTTGTTGAAGTCAGTGGGAATTTTGCCACTGACCTTGATGGATCCAGGCTCTCACCCCTGACTATACAGTAGCTGTTCCAACCCTTTTGTCCATCAATCTCCTGGCAGCAAGTGCCTCTATAAATCGCTCCTTGAAAGAGAAGAAAGGACATGACTTCAAAGTCTCCCTTCTCAGCGTTGTCCTGCAGAGGCTGGTCCTGCCTGGGGCTCTTTTGAGGGAGATGAGGCTTCCGACATCAAGCCACAGGGAATTTCATCCACCAGCAAGAAGTGGGGAGTCCATGGGGCAGATTTGCTGCCCATGCCACTGGCTGGGAAGGCCAGGCACTGCTCCCAGAAGTGACACCACTTATTTTTAACACAGGTGTGTCAGAGCAATGGCTGTGTGCTCCTTCAGCCACAGAGGATGCAGCAGGATGGAGCTTTGCAGCATCCTGCTGGTTTGCACTGAGCAAGGAGGGACTGGTGGGGTTTTCCAAGAAGCATCTGCTTGTTGGCTTAGTAAAAGTCTTTTTACTAATTTGGATGTGACATTCAGACAAGGTATTGTCTCTGCTGTGAGTTTGGTATCCTCTGGTCCAAAGGGAAACCTGTGCAGTGCAACTACGAGTGCAGCTGCCCTGAAATCATTTTGGAGCAGAAGGGGATGCAGATGCTGCAGGGAGCTGCCCATCCCACCAGGCGAGGGCTGCCTTTACAAAATACCATCCAGACAGTGGCTTGCAGGGCTGAGAAAACAAAGAAAGGACCCCAGCAACAGGGCAGGCTGTTCCCACTTTGCAAAACACTTTCTTCACCTCACAATATCCTCAGGGCTGCTGGAGTTTTTCCCCCATCATGAGCCCCCAGTGACTTGTGGGCCTCTCTCTGGCAATTTGGGCAGAATCTGCTTTGTTAGATGGCCTCCTGCTGCTCTTTTCTTTCCTTCTCTTCCCCACCCCTTTCTCTTTTCTTTAAAAGCTTTATTGCAAAGCAATAAGTCGTTTCCCACCTCCCTGCCTCTCCCTTCCCAGACTCCTTTCCTAAGTCACTGGGAATTTTTTCACCTATATATGTAAGTTGACTCGAACAACATTCACCCTACTGTCAGTTCTCAGCTAATAAAATAAACAGATTGTTAGGCGAGTCAGAAGTTTAAAAAGTTGTGGGTTTGGCTTCCTTTACTGTCCATTTTTTGCAAGGGGTTTTGTGCTGCTGCATGTGATGATTGAGAGAGAAAATGAATACTCAGGGCCCAGACAGCACTTGGACAGAGCTAATTAAAATAATAATCCAACTTTTCACAGCAGCTGAAATGTCTGTAGGCTCACCATACCCCTCCAGAGGCTCAGGCACTTCCCTTGGGTGAACCCAGGAGAACTCATCCCCTCCCCAGGCACAGCAATGGGAGTTCCGGTGCTGCTCATTCCCCTAAATGCCTTCATTGGAAGCTGCTAATGAATTAAATTAGACATTTTGGTCAGCCTGGGGCCAGAGCTGCAGAGGTTCTGCTGGTGTTGGGCTCCTGGACTGTAGGATGGAGCAGGACAGGAAGGGTTTGGTGCTAGGGAAGGAGGCACAACCACAATTATTTGTGATAAAAAGGAGGCAAAACCCCCTGGGATGGGGGCAGTGGTGCCTGCTCTCAAGGGCCACTTCTGAGCATCCAGAGCTGTCTGAGACCCTCCCACATGCCTCCTGCTTGCCAAGGTGACCCCCCCAGCCTCCACTGCTGTCAGTGCTAATTTGTGTGGAATAAATGAGCCACTGGAGTAAAAAATGTGTCTGCTGCTCAAACAGAGCAAAAAAGTGACATGAGGTCTAGGGCAAAAGTCCTAAGAGCTTCACTTGCCTCTTCCCAGAGTAACAACTGCCATTATAAATAATTTTCTCCTTTCATTAAAGCTCCAGTAAAAAGAAAATTGGCTTCAAAATTTCAGATGTAAAGTACTAAATTGGAGGAGAGGTTAGCTGGAGAAAGAGCTGTTCCAAAGGAGCCTTTTTTTGGGCAGCCCTTCAGCTGGCATTAACTGTCATCTTTGGGGAAGAGCTCACCTAGGGCCAGTTTGATCAAAGTCCCACATTGTGTCATTTAGGACAAAACAGGACAAAGCTCCAGAGCTGGGAGGAAAGAATTAAAACAGGCAATGCAGTTTTCACCTCTGCCTCTTTCCCAGAAAGGCTGTTAGCTGACTGGAGGCACTGTTATTATTGCATCCAGGGTGAGATCCCATTCCACTCACAGGAGCAGAGCTTCAGCCTCCCTCTTTTTCTGCAGGCAGATCTTTGGTACCAGCTGCAGGTGCCCTGTATAATATTGATCTTTTTCTTGGGCTACTTCAGCCTGTTTTCCAGGTTTTTATCCTTTTAAAGCTGTTTTCTGTCTCAGTCCATGGGACTCTCCTGCTGCCATGAGCAGCACAGAGAACCTGCCCAGCAGGACACAGAGAAAATTTCCCTCCTGAGAAATCTCTGCTGGCTTCTGGCAGTCCTTCATTAATCTGGCAAAGGCCAAATTGTAAACAACCTAAAACCCCTCAGGCCTCACAAGTCCTTCTAATTGTTAGCACCAGGAGGAAGGTAAGTTAGATTCCTTCTCCACTGAGCTGGGGGGATTTTTGCCACTTCCAGACCTCTCCCTCATTTTTTAACAGCAGCGTGTTTGGGTCTGTTCTGATAACCAACAATAAATTCTAGGTTTTTGCTGGATGCTCTTAATTTATTGTGTCTCTGGGCACCACAGACTTATTTTGATGCTTTGTGGAACTCTGTCCTGAGCTAGGGTTTTGTGATTTACCACTTTCAGCTGGGGGAATACAAAGGATGCAAAGAAAGTACATGGAGAAACTCTGCAGTTTTTTGTGTCCTCCTATTTCTCTTGATCATTCCTCACAGGTAAAGAGTTCTCTTTCTTCCCAGCCTCTTTTTATCTCAGAAGCTGTAATATTCATAACTGAAAAAAAAAAAGGGGGAAAAAAGTAAACGTAAAGAGGTAAATCTCCAAAGTCTGGAGACCACAGAGCTGCTGAATAAGACAGAGCTGCATGAAGGTAATTGCAGGGGGATAAAGGATGGCTGTGTTGTAGGATGTCCTCGTTGTAGGATGTGGTTGTCAGATACACACTTGCTATATTTTATGACATTTCAAGATATTCCGAGTGAGTTTTATCAGTCAGCTGGAGCTGCAGGGTCTGTATAAACCAGCTGTGTGTGTTTAAGGAATTCATTTATCTGGACCCACAGATCTGTGTTTTTTCCCCAAAATGAAAGGCAAAAGGTGCATATCCCCTTGTACCTGCAGCCAGGTCTTTTGTTTGTTCTTATGTCCCCAAAGCTGCCATGTACTTCAAAAAAACAGCTTTGAATTTGCATTCCAGATGGAATTCCAGAGTTTAAAATGTGACTGTGGCAAATCAGAGGGTCCAGAGGAGCAGTATGGCTCAGGTAAGGACAGTCTTATCCTGGTCTGTGCAAAATACTCACTCCTCATCCAGCATTTGCACAGACTTCACCCTCTCTCCATTCTGTCCTTCTCAGCTGCCCAGGAGAGTCCCTGCTCCTTTCTGCCCTTTTTCTCACTCGTGCCTCCCCTCCTTCCCTTGGCTCCACTTAGGATTTGTTCCAAACCAACACTTTTTGGAGGGGGGTCGCTTTCCCAGCGGGTTTCACATCAGTCCCTTGCTTTGATCCGGAGCTGATCTCCTCCTCAGGGACCCCTGATCCTTTTGGCACTGCTGAGAAGAGCTGTGTGCAGGTGCCAGCCCCTGTGCTGCTGCTGGCAGTGCCCACAGCCCTGTCCCCGTGCCAGCCTTGGCTCTGCCCGCTCCCCCTGCCACCGGCTGCAGAGCTGGGCAGGTTCCAAGCTGCTGCTGGCAAAAACAGCTTTTTTTCCTTTTGGATTTTGGAGGTCTGAGGCTCCAGTGCTCAGGGGGTGAAGGGAGCAGTCCTGGCAGGGAGGGTGAGCACTGCTGTGGGGAAGGAACCACCAGAGCTAAGCATGGGTACTGGGCAGTGAGCTTGCTCCTGATCTATGGAATATCTCCCCTGTGCCTCCCTGGTGTCCTGTTCAGGGGCTCAGAGGAAGATTTGGAAGCTGGTTTTGTCTTTTTTCACAAAACTGGGCAGCATTTGCCTTCTTCACCAGAGTTTGCTGTGGTCTGGGCTGTTTCTTGGCACCAGCACAGAGGGTCAGGGCACTGCCAGCTGTCACCATCTCTGGTCTTTTTAGTGGCATTTCAGTATTTAATTACTTTCTTTATGGTCCTTCTTAGAGCAGCTGTTCGCTGGAGGTTGTCAGAGCTACTGGAGGTGCTGGATGTTTCTGTAAACACCTCAATCCAAGAACCCTCATGCTTAGATTGAGGCCAGCTTGCTGCTGACTCCTGCCTCTGCCAGAAGGGCTCGGACTGGAGAATATGAACATTTCACAGATGAGATTAAGCACAAGTCACTCCTGTGCCCATTCTTCCCAGTCCCTTCAGGAGATGTTTGTCTGGAGCTGCTGGAAATCAAGCATTCCCCAGTATGTAACTTATTTCAGTGCTGTTCCAAAGGCTGCTGGAATGCAAGAGACTTCCAGAGTATTTTAATAAATATAAAAATTTAAAACAAGTGCAGACGTGCTGGTTCCTGCCAATTCTCCTTCCTTTCCCATTCCGGGTGTGTGTTGCATTACTTTTTTCTTAAAGCACCAGCTGAGGAAAGATCGAGGCAGGCTGTAACCGTGGGGGAGGAAAAAACATCCCTGCCCTGCTCCTCATTTCCCTCCAACCTCTCTGAATAGCTCACCCCATGCCTCTCTGTCCCCCCTGCAAGCAACCAACCACGTTTTCCCACAGGGAGCGTCTTTGGGATTAGAAAACCGAGATTTTCACGCGGAGGGTGTTTGTTTCTGCAATCAGGCAGGACCACAATGGCCGGGGCTTCTCCCTGTGCCCTGCGGGGAGCCCGGGCAGCTTCTCCCTGTGCCCCGCACTGCTCCATCCCCTCCCGACCCCGCTGGGCATCGGCCCCGGGGCTGCCGAGTGTCGCCGGCCGGGGATGCGGGATGTGGGATACGGGATGTGGGATGCGGGATGTGGGATGAGTGATACAGGATACGGGATGGGGGATGCGGGATGCAGGATATGGGATGTGGATTATGAGATGCGGGATGCGGGATGAGGGATGCAGGACACGGGATACGGGATGCGGGATGTGGGATACGGAATGCGGGATGCTCAGCCGCGCTCCTGCCGCTGTCCGCGTCCCGGTGGCCGCTCCAAGGACACTAGTGTCCCGGAGTGACCAGGAACAGCCCGTCCCACACCTTTCCTGCTGTGCATCTGCTGCTCCTCATTCCCTCTCCGCTTCCCGACCCGCCACGGGGCTCAGCGCTCTGCCGAGCGACTGAAATTGCTGTGAAATGAGGGCAACGCTAATTAGTGCAATTAGTCCTTTGCTCTTTCCCTGATGGAAAATGAAGGCAGCGGTGGCCCGGCGAAGCCAGGCATAGCTTTGCCCGGGGCTGCGAGGGTGTGCGCAGCGGGGACGCGCTGGCACCTCCCTGTGCCTGCCGAGCTGACCTGGGGTTAATTGAGAGCAGGTCTCTTAACCCATTTTGCAAAGACAAATTTGTTGCCCGTGTCCCTCCCGGCTGTGGGATTATGGCTTTCTCTCCTTACTGGTGTCCCGCCAGCTCCAGGGCAATCTGTGGGCTCTGGAAACGGGATGAGGCAGCGGGAACATCCCCAAGCCAGAAATTAATCCAGCTCCACGCGACCAGAAACTTATGCTCGGTAGCTGCAGAAATGAGCTTCCCCCCACCATTCCAGAGCTAATCCTGCCCAGAGCTGGTTTAGCACAGTCTCGCCTCCTCGGTATCTACAGGCACGGAAACTCAGCCATTTTGACATTTCTGGCTGCGAATCCTGCCCTTAGCAGACACACTTGATGCTGATACAAGGTCTCTTGGCTGCCTGTGCTCGTACCCATCTGTCGCGGTGGCACCGCGCCCGTGAGCAAGATGCTCCGCTATATTTGCTGCGGCATAGGTGCCAAGCAGACCAGATGTTTTCAGCAGGAAAGTGAAATGGGGAGGCAGGGTCCCTTTTTTTTTTTTTAAACTCCTGGCTCTCTTGGCAGCTCTGTGGGGCACGAGTGTGTGATGGCCCCTTGCCTGTCCCTGCCACTCACCCCGGGTCTTCGGGGGTGTTGGCTGAGCCAGCCCCAGGGGAGGGGCAGGCACAAAGTGCCTTGGGCTGCCCGAGGTGCCCGGAGGAGGCAGAAAGTCCCTTGTGGTCCAGGGGGACAGCCGGAGGGATGGTGCGGGCAGCGATGCCAGTACAGGTGCAGGTACTGATGGTGTGGGCAGCGATGCCAGTACAGGTGCAGGTACTGATGGTGCGGGCAGCGATGCCAGTACAGGTGCAGGTACTGATGGTGTGGGCAGCGATGCCAGTACAGGTGCAGGTACTGGTGTGGGGCTCTGGCAGCGCCCAGGAGAGCTCAGAATCAGAGCTCTCAGCTCTCAGCTCTCAGCTCAGAGCTGGGATTTGCATTTCGGCACCTCTCCGCAGCCTGTGAGTCAGCACTCGCTCAGCCCTCAGACGAGTCCCAGGAGAGACGGTAAATAAGATGTTATTTTCCTCTCCGGCTGAGCAGTAATTTTCTGCCAGCCCACACGAGCAGGGAATTGCAGCGCCTAATCGCAGCCCCCTTATCCCCCCGGCAGCGCTGCTCAGCCCCGGGAGAGCACGGCGGCAGGGCAGAGCCGGAGACACGGTGCACACAGCCAGCAGCGAGAGGAGGATGCTCTGCCTGCATCTGGAGTCTCCTCTGGCAGATGGGCTGCACCCAGCTGTGCCTTTTGGGGCAAAACGCTGTGCCCCATAGCCTCGAGCACAAGCAGCCTTCCCAAAGCTGGGGGAGAAAGCAGAGGGAGCTCCTGGCTCCTGGTTGCTCTGAGGAACTCGGAGTTTTTCAAGCAAGGTTAAAAAAAAATAAAAATAAAAGCACCAGTAGCAGTTGGGAGTGTTTCAGGAAACAGCTCGTTGGTATCTGTTCTCACCAGCGAGAGAAAAATCAACCCGATAGGATTACAGCCTGCTTAAATCCGGGAATAAAGGGTGTTTGAAGTTCGTCTCTATTAACAAAACCCCTGGAGTTTTTTTCTTGATATTGTTGTCAGGGAAATGTTGAGGTTGGAGATATCCGCCCCGTGCGTATTCTGGCTCGCCTGTCAGATGGGAGAGCTGGAAGAAATGTGTGTGGGAGCTTTTTCCTAGTGCTGGGACCGTCGAATGAGACAAATTCCAGGTAAACTGAAGACTGGCCACCTATAGCCGAAAAAGGAATGTGGTTCTTCAGGGTTACTTACTAACAAAATAGAAAAATTGCATTTAAAACACAAAGCAAGGAAAATGTTTGATTAATTCTTGTTGGTTCAATGTTTGTTGTTCTGATTGACTTAAAAACTGAGCTGCATCTGTGTTATTCTAATTAAGCAGCTCAGTGCTTCTGCAGTGTCGTAGTGAGCATCTTGTCATGCAGTCGAACTCTGGAAAACAGTTTGAAGGCTCCCGAGACCAAAACCTGTATTTTTATTGCTTTTGGCTGCTGATGTTTGTGGAAGTTGGAGCAATGACCTGATAATTTGCCAATCACCATGAAACATGCGCTGTTAAACTTCTCTCCCGGGTGTCCCACGTGAAATCTCCGCTGCTTTAGATGCTTTGTGAAATAAAACTGAGCTTTTTTAATTTATGGGCAGTTGTGATAGACCTGGGAAGCTGATGCTGCTGGCTTTCAGACAGATGAAACTGGGTTTTTTCAGTGCAGAAAGATTGAACTTCTTGCACTTTGTATTAGCTAGTGCCTACGAGGACTAAGCCAATTTACTGAGCCAACTCCAGAGCTTGCAGCATTTGTTTGTTTTAAAGTAGTGCTGGCCAGAAAACAAAGATCCTGTAATACTACTGTAGTGAGGCCTTGGGTTTCCTTACCTTTAATTACAAAACCTTGGAAAACTTTTTCTACTGGAATTAAAAACTGTTGAGAGACAGAAATTCATCTTCTGTGGACAACAAACGCCTATGGAAGAGCCACCGCCTGCTCCTGCTGCTGGAGGTCCTCCTCAGCAATTCTGTTCATCAAAGCTGACGTGGTTCCCTCAAAATAAGCTGGTTTCAGTAGATCAGTGCACTTTTTTCCCCCACCTCCTTTCAAATCCAGCACCCAGGAGGATTCAGAGTGATTTCTGACCTGCCTGAAGCAGAGGACAAGTCCCTGTGAAGCCTGCTCCTGATGCAGGGAGGCTGGAGCAAGGTTCAAGGCAAGAAAAAGACTCCTCCTGGCAAAATTAAGCCTCAAGGTGTATTTAATGAGATTAAAGTTCCCTGGTTGCTCTCTCTTGCTTTCTTCCTGTCCTATTTAATTTCCAGCTGAGCTCCCTTCCCAAGCCAGTGACCTCACAGGAGCCACTGGGGATTCAGTGGGAGCCCCGCTGGGTTGGAGAGGCGGCTGTGCCCCTGCAGCACCCACAGGAGACAGGGTGGCACCCCAGGGTGTCTGAAGGTCACCTGCTGTGAGGATCCTCCTTCTCCCAGCAGGATCTGGTGCCCCAGGGACACAGAAGACCCCAGGAGTGGAGCAGGGCTCCAGGCCACAGCCCCAGGATGAGGCTGGAAGCACTTCAGCATTCAGGACCTGCCCTGTTGCCCACGGCTGGTTTTGTCACGAGTCAGTAATTTGGAGCAGAGGAATAATTTGTTCCAGCAGAGGAATAATTTGTTACTATTTCTTCTCCCCACCCCTTGGTGTCAGTCCCTGCCCTCCTCACACCTCTGCTGGGATGCTGTGATGAAGCTGCTGAGCCACTTCTGGGAGCCCTCCCGTGATTTCCAGCCTGGCTGGGGAAGGATCTGTGGCAGCAGAGATGCTGCTCGTGTTTCTCCCATGCAGGGGAGGTGGGCATGGAGGATTCATCCTGCAGGGCCAGCCCAGGGCTGGGCCATCAGCCATCAGCCCAGTCCTGTGCTGCAGCCTTGCAGCAGAGGAGAAATGAGAAGCTGGAGAGGATTTGTTTTACCTGGCAAATGAAGGGAAGAGGCAATGAATGAGATACGAGTGGAGCCCCCATCCCCTCTGCCAAGGGGCAGACAGGGAGTTCCTGGGCTCTTCCCACCTCCCCTCTGCCAAGGGCTGCTCTTGGATGAGACTTTCAAATCCGCTCTTCCCCACCCCAGTTCCCTGAACCCTTTTTGGAAAGCTGGGACCCGTGCAGCCCCCAGGGCTGTGAGGGCCTGGCTCAGGATTGAGCCCCTGGCGTGGTGAATCCTTGGGAGAGGCTGGAGAAACCCGAGCAGGGCAGCAGCAGCTGCCTGCCAGGTGCCCTGCCCAGCCCTGGCTGCCCACCCAGCACTGCCAGGCTGTGGCATCTCTGCTGGCACTGCCATGTGCCACCACTCACTCCAGACCTGAGGGCACCTGGCAGGGGCAGATGCTGTCCTGGGGAGCTGAAGGGGCTCTCCTGGGGCACCCCCCTTCCCAGGGATGCTGTCCCTGTGTCCCATTAGCCCCTGGCACTGCTGAAGGAGCACGCATCATGGAAGGGTATTTTTAACATCACCTTGGTTAAATGTAAGGGCTCCAAGTCTGTTGGCAGACAGAGAGCTATTCTTCTCATTCTGATGAAGAAACTATTTCCTTGTACATCTGGTTCATATTTTTCTTTAGGTTTCTGCCAGAAACAATTCTGAAAACAAAACGCAGAGCCGAGCAGAGTGGATGTATACATTCCTGAAAGATTCCTTCACCACTCCTCTCCGACCCAAACCTACCAGTCCTCTTCACAAACCTTCCCCCCCCTTTTTTTTTTTTTTTCCTTTTCATTTTTTATTTCTTTCTAATTAGTTTTCTTTTCAAAATGTGGAAACATATGGCCTGATTAGCTCTGGAACACTGCTGCCTGCATCATATATAATGATCTACATTTAGAAAATAATTACAGCGAATAGGACGAGAAAATACTCCATCACAGAAATTTTTTTTTAAGTTTTTTTTTTTTTCTTTTTCTAATTGTTTAAGACCATTATCTCTCCAGTCAGATTTGTCTGGAAAGCCTTATTAATGACTGTGTGACATGAGCCTCACGCTGGGGCCTTGTGGCTCAGAGATGTGTTTTTCTTCAAAACCCAGGTTGCAGGCCAGAAAAGGGGAAGCAGCAGCGAGTGGAGTTGGAGGCCACACTGGGCTGCACACATCCTCCTCTGCTCCACGGCCACGAGCAAACGTGGGCAACCAGCCAGGGGGGCTGTGAAAAAAGATTAAAAAAAGGAAAAAAAAAAAAAAAACAAACCCAAAGGGAGAGCGATATCCCAGATGCAGCCTGCCTAAGCAGCAGTAATTGAGAGGGAGGGGCCGGGGAGGTCACGGGTGGGTGCACCCAGAGGCTGGCTGTGCCACCTGTGAGATGGATGGCACCCACAGGGTTGTCATAGCACCACGCTGCCTCTCCCAGAGCTGCTGCTGAGGGAGCTGAAAGCCGCTGGCTCTGCCTAATTGGGAGCAGAGGCAACGTGCTCAGGGAGAAATGTGCAGCCCCAAATTATTTCTGTCCCTGGTGGGAGGAGTGCAGTTGTGGTGTGACAGTCTCCACGCCCTCACCCAGACATCCAAGGGATGCCTGGGCTGAAAGAGCACGTGTTGTGCTATGGAAATGTTTGGAAACCTTTTATTGAGGCAGGTTTGTGTTGTGAGAAAGAAATCGGCCTTGGGACTGGGACCCTCCTTCACCTCCTCCACAAACATCTCCAGGTTCTCCTCGCTGGCTTAGTGAGGCTGCAGTGCCAGGTTAGGAGAGAAGGGGTGAGTGGCTGGGACACGACCTGCAAACCACTCAGTCTGCCTTGCCTTGCTCTCAAGCTCCTGTAGAAATGTTTATTGAGATGCCTGGGGAAGTGCAGGGAGCCCTGCTTGCAGAGCAGTGGGCTGGCTCTGGAGGTGGGGACACCTCTGCTGGGGCTGTGTGGTGATGGTGATGATGTGCCCCGTGGGACAAGAGGACAAGAGGAGGGCTGGGGCTGCTGGCAGGGCTGTGAAGCAGAGCCTGCTCCTTCCCTGCAGAGAGCTGCTGCTTTCACTCCAGTAATTGCACGCTTGGAAACGCTCCTGCTAAAAGACCAAAATGACTGATTACAAAAATTGGAAAGGATTAAAATCTCTAAAAACAATGCAAAGGGAAGAAAATAGATGAACTAGCGAGGGAATGGGCTTATCGCTTCTTGAGCAAACAAACAAGTGAAAGCTAATTTTCTGAGCCAGCAAATGAATGATTAATGAACCAAGCCACGATTAACCCTTCATCAGGAGCTCACCTCCTCGGGTGACTGCTCTGCACCGCTATCGCTCTGCTTCACATTGGAATAAAGACACAGTTTGATGGTCATAAATCTGTTGCTCAGGTTGTATTTCAAAGGGCTCTGGCGTAGCAGGTATATCTGGGGAAGGAAGAAAATATGGTTTAAAGATGTTCCAGATGTACAGTGGGATGTGATGTTGTTTCAAGAGCCACCCATTTTTGTGTTTTTCCCAGCATGATAATAAACAAGCCCCCTTGACAAAGGCACAACATATTTTGAAATACGAACTTGTCATTTCAACGCATTTTGTTAAATGATTAATTTGCCTTATATTAACTTAAAATGAGCTCATTAAAAGATTTCCTTTTTTTTCTTTGAAAGCACTGCTCATTATATTATCATTTTAAGTAATTAAATCAGAATAAATGGCTCTGTGAAGCTATTTTAATGTAACATCTAATTATATCTGACCTAGACACTGAACTATAATCATTAACTACATGAACTGTGTAATGTTCTGCAGACTCTTTAATAATTTATATGGGCTGGATTCAGCTGCGTGGAGTTGTAAGCTGAAGTGGTTGGATGCTGTGCACCTGTAGTGGTGTGGCACAGTTGATGGGAGTTTGCTTCTCAGGCCTTTTCCAGCCTTTCCTTGGCTTTTGGAAGTTTTTCCTGTGAAGTTGTGCAGGCTTGGTTGGACCTGGCTGGGGTTGCTTCTCCTTTATTGTGTGTACAGAGATTGGGCACATGTGTGGTGTGATGTTTTCCTCCATAGGATGCTGTAGTCAAGGCAACATATTTATACAATATATTTAAACTGTATTATATTGTGATTTAGATGTTTTCACACGAGTGGCCAGCCTCAGCTACAAGAAGTTTTGGGTTTTCTGTGTTAAATTGTGTTCTTGCTGTGTCTCCTACAGAGGCTTATTCTGTCCTTCCATTTCAAGAGATTTTTTTTCTGATCTGTTTGCATACACCTTCCAGACTCATATTCCCTGAAAGACTCATTTGACTTAGGCTTATTCCTGGAAATAAGTTTGTTTGGGGAAGGAAAAATTGGCTTGTGGGAGTGTAAACCTTTATTTCCTCAAGGTAAAAAGAGAGGGTCTGGGTGCTGCCATGGCAATAGATGGTCCATCCATCTTCCCTGCCCCGCCATGGGCTGGGTGCCTGGTGGCACGGGAACAGATGTACCATGTTGTAGCACATCCAAAAATTGCTGGTGCCACCTATTGGCGGAAAACTGCAGATTAAAACGTGATTAATGTGCGTGATTGTGCCCTCTGCTTATCTCTCCCCAGCTGACAGGTGGGTCAGACCAGTTCTGCTGTGAGTTTTAATATCGGTGACTGTTGGCAAACATCCTGCTGCCATTCCTGCTGTATCTTGGGTGTGATTTGCAAACAGGAGGCTTTGCTGCGGGCAGGCAGCTGCCAGGGGACACGTGCAGCCCCAGGGATGCCTCTGAGGACAGGGCAGGTAGAGCAGCTCTGCAGTGGAGGGCAGACTGAAAAGCCAGGCTGCTGTCAATGGTGCTGCTGGATGTGACGATAAAACCACTGGGATTAGAGAAACGTTGGGTATTCCTACAGAAATGTTGGGTATTCCTACAGAAATGTTGGGTATTCCCACAGAAATTTTGGGTATTCCCACAGAAATTTTGGGTATTCCATGCAGGGGCAGAGGTGGTGTGGTGTGATAATGCAGAGCTGCTTCAGGGGATGGAGAATCTCTCCAGCCACAGGAGATCTGGCTACGGATGCAAAGGCTTTGCTGCTCTGTGGATATTTCCAGCCTCAGGGGGTTTTCCAGCCTTGCAAAGGAGGTGAGGGAAAGCTGAATCCCTGCCTAGGGCCCTGCTTCCCCCTGCCTTGTTGCAGGGGACCTTTAGCCAAGCCCTGATAGCCACAAAAAGCCCTGCTGGCCTCCTGCCTGGTATGCTTAAGCAGTTTTATAGCTGTCATATAGAACAGCCCTATATTAGCTTCAGGTTTAGTACTCCCAGGAAACATCCAGCCACAGCACTGACATCATGGACTAAAGGCTCCAAAGGTTCACTTGCTTAAGTGGCTATTTGTAATAGAGTCTTTTAATAAAATCTCATTAAAGGAGAGCTCCTGCCCGAGCCCTGGTTCCTGAGGTTGCTGGAACACAGCACCAAGACCAGCCTGGAGCTGCTGCAAGAGCAGGGGGAGTAAAAGGGGCCCTGCAAGGCTCTAGTGAGGGTTGGAGAGAAGTGCTTGGTGCTCACCCATGCTGCTCCTGTCTGGATCCAGGGGAGTAAAAGAGCCTTGTAGGCTGCAGAGCCAAGGATGAGCAGTGCAGAGGGAAAAGGAGAGAGTTACCCCCAGCTTTTGCACAGGGACCACCCTGGACAGGAAGGGCTGGTGGGAGACAAGAAGGGCTCAGATTCATCTTCAGTTTTCCCTCCCCACCACAAGCTCAGAAATGCTGATTATCTCAGCCCCTGAGCAATGGGCAGAGGATTCAGGCTGCTCCTGAGTGAAGACACTGTGCTCTGGTGCTCCCAGGACTTTATGTTTCCTGTTGCAGTTTGGCTGAACCATTTTACTCTGTGCTTGAAGAATAATCTGAATTCCAGGGAAGAGTTTTCTAAACACTTGTCTCCTCTGTAATTTTACTGTCATGTCATAGAGAGGAGCTGCTTGAAAGACTTCAGGAAAGAAATTATTCTCTACTTCAATCCTAGGGGTTTTTTTGTTGTTGTTGTTTTTATTTTTTTTAAATACCAAAAAAAATTACCCTTTGATGTGAAAATTATATGCACTTAGAGATATGCTAATAAGAAAATGATTGGAGAAATGTTGAACATGGAGAACAGCTCATTTCCGGGCTCTTTCCTTCACCACCTGCACCCCTGACAACCTCAGTCCCACCTTTCCACATGCACATCTCTCTCTAAAACTCTTCTAAAAGCTGCTCTTGTTTCCCCTCGGTTCATAAGCAGATCCCTTGTTTTAACTGGGAGGATTTTTTAAAATTCTTTTTCAAGTGAAGGGCTTCATGCCCATTCTGTGGATTTGCCATAAGGATGGTGATAAAATTCTTGCCCAGGAGATGCTGAAGGACCAGCTGGGCTTGGGCTGTGCACTGATCCCAAAGCCATCACCAGTTGTGGCAGAGCTAAAGCATCTCAGCAGATTCCTGTGATCCTTAGGGATCCCCAGCCTCCCTTCCTTAGGGAAGCAGGATTAAAAACCTGCTGCTAAAGGAATGCAAACTGCCCATGCTGGCCCCTGGTTTGGAGGGGATGCAGCATGCTCTGCTGCCTGCTTACTTTCAGAGATGCCTTGCCTGTGGTTCTTTACATATGTGAAATGAGATAAGCCAGGGGGAAAAAAGGATGGTTGGAGAGCAGCAACCAGGATTGCATCTTCTTGTTTTCTTCCCCTGCTGCCTTCAAAAGCAGAATTTTAGAGTCAACAAAGGCAGAGCCGGTATCATGGCAGCTGAGGGTGGGTTTGTTTACAGCAGGTGCCCTGCTGTGAGCCTGGTGTGCTGCTGCAGATAGGAAAAGCTCTTCCAGAGAGCCTGAAAAGCAGGAGATGTGTCCTGTCTGTGAAGTGGGATGGTGGCTGCCAAGGGCTGAGGTTTAATGTGCCTCTGCTCCCTCCGTGCCCCAGGTTCCTGCAGGGCAGCAGCTCCTCAGACCATGGCTGGTGCTGGGTGCCACTAACACAGAAATTGGAGCAACTGCTGCTCTCCCTTCAGAGACCAACACGGTGAAAACTTCCAGTGACAGCTCCTGCCTGTGCTCGCAGCCTGAACGGGGCAGGGAAGGCATCCCTTCACTGATTAGCTCTGATTCCCCTGCTGGGGAATAGCCTGCCTTACTTTATTAGTGTTCTCCAGGTGGAATTCTTGGTAGATAATATGTCTGTGAGGTGTTAGCACGAGGCAGAGCTGCTGCTGCAGTGTTGCCATCGCTCCTGTGCTCTCCTGGTGTGTCCCTTTCCTGCCTCACCCCTCTGGGAGCCCTCCTGCACCCCTGTGGCTGCCCCAGATGCCCTTTCCTGTTTGGGCAGTGATCAGCAGCCTCCAGCACATCCCAGTTTCCTGGAAATCCATGTCCTCGTGTTGTCTTTTCCCTGCTGTTGGAATCTGGGGTGAGGGGGGGATACTCTTCTTGTGTCTTCCTTTTCCTGCTTGTTTTTTTTTCATATGAACATCTGTTGAATCACAGGTAGTCATGTCAGGAAAAAAAACCAAAAAAACAGCTCTTCAAAAGAACCCTGATGTATTGAATTTCAAGCTGTTTTACAGGGCTGCTCCAAATCAACTGGTTGCATTAATTAATGAAAAGAACTTTGATTCCAAGGGCCCCCAGAGTTTATACCTGAATTCCATGAAAGCATGCAAACCCCATGTAGTAAATGTTGCCTTTGCTCATGTATTATTTGATTCCATATTTTTTCTAATTGAGAGAGGCATCAAAAATATCTATGAAATGTAAAATATACATTATAAAAAGTGGCAGCTTTGGCACCAAAGGAATTCTGAATATAAGAGTGCACAAAGGAACTCTGAATATAGGAGTGCACACGCACCCACCACATCTGCTCCAAGGAAAGCTGCTGAGCACTGTAGGGTTGATGACCAATGCTCAGAGTTACATTACACACTCATTCAAGTCCAGCAAAATCTGTTTTTTTGGGGTGGAGACACTCTTCGTGCCTGGTTTCCTTTGGCAACTTGCTCCAGGCTCGTTTTTGTTTCTGGCAGGAGCACAGTGGGCTCTCTGTTTGCTCAGGCCCTGGTCCTGCAGATGGTTCAGATCCCCAGGCTCCAGCCTGGGCTTTGCTCTGCATCAGTGTTAAACAAATCAGTTCATGGAAAACTTGCATCTGGATTTGAGGGCTTGGCTATAGGCAAAAAATTTCTGCTTTCACTCCTAAATTCAAATCACTTGAAGACAGGAGCAAATTTTTAACCTTGGCAATGGGCAGAGGAACAGGTGAAATTTCACTGCTAACAAGACCAACTTTGGATGGGCTGGGCCTATTTGGAGGGAAAATAACATCCCAATTATTTACATATACATACATATATATATATACACACACACCAGGCTTTGCAGAAACAAGCCCTGTTTATGAAGCCTTATATTCAATAAATCCATTGTAACAAGGTCTGACTTTCCCATAAATGTGCCAAACTATGAAGTAACTTGCATAGGGTTGCACAAGTGCTTTTGGAAGGTTACTGTTACCTGTCATGTGGAAGCAGTTTTGATCCTAGGATCTCAGGTTTCATCTGGAAATGGAGATATTCTGGCTCTAGAGAGGCTGTTAGAGGAAAGGTATTTTAAATGGCAAAGATGTGTGTGTTGTGAAGGTATTTAAAACTCTAGGTACTTGGAGCCTCATACCTGTGCAGCAATGAATCACGATAAATAAATGCAAATGTCCAGAAGAACAAAAGGAGCATTAAACAGATAACAAACGCTTCACTGGGAAACAGCACAGTTTCAGAGTCCATAAATAAAACCCCCTCATCTAATAAATGTTCTGGAGATAACTGGAAAAACTACGGAAATGGTCACTTGGTTGCAAGGGAGCATATTTCACTCGTGCCCAGCAAAAGGACTGGAAGCTGAGTTGATTCATGGCCCTCTGTGATGTCCTGGTTATCCCAGATTGCAGCAGGCTTCATGCAGCAAGTGCTCCAGTACGTCACTGTCGAGTTAATATTGTAAGGACAAGGGAGAACAACCAGATTGTGGTGTGCTGATGGGTTTCTTCCTTCCTCCCCCCACCCTCCTTTCTTGTTTTTAGGAAACGGGCTGCTGATAAGGGAAGGAGCTGTGCAGCAAGATGGGCTAATCGCTGGGAAGATGAGACTTCCTTGGAACTGGCCAGGAAGAGGAGGGGAGTCACGGTGGATGGATGGTCTGAACATGTGCCAGGATGGAGCAAACAATAGCAGCTCCTGTGGGACCCCAGTGAAAATGCTGGTGTAAAAGCTCAGCCTGCCTGGTAAAGTTCTGACGTGTGCAGGAAACTCGGAGAGCTTTGGTTGAAGCTCTGCTTTTATTGTGGGTGCTCCATCTCATCTTCCTGCTTGTAACCAACACCATCTGCATCCTTGTATTTCACAGAACCCCAGGAGTCCCTGGTGTGTGCTGGGACAGGTGATAACAGCCTGTTTCCAGTGCTCAGAGGCTCGTGTGTGCTCTGCTGCCTTCGCCATTCCACCCTTTCCTCTCACAATGACTTCATTGATGCTGGTGCCACCCTGGGCATGGTGCACATCTCCATCAGAGGGAAACACAGATGCTGCTCATGGGCTTCCTCATCCCAAATCTGCCAGAAGCCCTGTGGGCTGGTTGCTGCTGCTGAGGAAGGAGGTGTTGGGTGTTTTGTTTGGGTTCTTTTCATGTGGAGCTGAGGAAGGCTGAATTTGGTGTGTGGTCTGTACCTTTCCATGAGGAAATGCTCTCAGTGACCTGTGTCTGTTCTGGCCCTGGTGTTTAGCCAGGGAAGGATGGTTCCTGGTGTCTCCTTAGGATGTGTTTAAGTTTGACCAGCAGCACGCAGTGCAAAGCACCTGGTGCCAAATCTGCCATCACTGAGCTGCACGGGCTGTCCCTTCTGCTGCCAGCTTGGTGCTCTTTTCCAGGCACAGCTTACCTGAGAACACACCTGAGTCATTGAAGAATCAGCAGAAAGGGGTGTGGGGTGTGTGCCAGGAGCCAAGGGCACTCTGTGTACCTACAGGTGTGTCCCTCCCTCCCTTTGGGGACAGAGCCCTTTGGGGAGCTGGCAGACAGGGACTTGCCTGGCAGCTGCTCCGTGCCTACTGCTGAGATCCAAAGCTGCCTGTGCGTAACGCTCACGCTGTGCTCTCGAGTGAGCTGTGTCTGAACTGAAGAGACTCCTCAGAAGTCTATATTAAGCATGTTAAAAGCTGAAACAGGCTGCTCGGGCGGGTGCTTTGATAGATTTTCTGACTGTGCGTAGCGTGATGTTACAGCAGAGAAAAGATTCCCAGCCTTGGCTGGTTCTCCCTCTTTGCTCCAAGTGTGGTTTTTTGCTGTGAGTGATGGGGGTGGTGAGACAAGCTTGTGCAGACACGGACTTGCAGTGCTCTGTGTGAATGCAAAAACTTCCATTAACCCCTCTGGATCACCTGCAGCAACAGAAGATCCCTGGCTCCTGCTGTCCCTGGGCAGCTTGGAGGAAGAGTATGGTTGGATAATAAATTGCAATTACAGAGCACTTTAGTCAGTTAATGTTGATTATCATATTTGTAGATATTTTGAATTAATTTTGGTAGAAGTGAGACAGAATCCATACAGCTTGCATTTCTCCAAGTAATGCTCCCAGAGCGTGACAGTGTGTACCTGTGCAGATGCAATTTAACAGCCCTTTATAATGCTAATGGTGACTTAGATGGGTTTTAAAAAAATATTCCGGGGAATAAAGTATTTTTTTCCTTCAAGAACTCAAACACAGAACGATGTGATTCCAGAGCAGTGATGCTTTTCCAGGTCTGTTTGTCACAGTTCAAGCACCGGTGGGGGTGGGGAGGAGTTTGGGATCCGGGCACCTGGAAAAGGCATCGGCTCAGAGACGAGCTGAGAAAAATGAGAAATTGTGAGGTGTTGGTTTTGGCAGGGCTGCCCTGTGCTCCGGGGGGCTTTTCAGAGCCTGTATTCCCATTTTCTTTTGGGAGGCCTTCGCTGGGTGACTGCCTTACACCCCAAACACCGTTCTGTGTGCAGCCTGTTGTCAGGGCTACAGAGACTTGCAGACGTGCATGTGTGAAAAATGCTCAGTAAAGCAGAGATTTTACATGGAGGGTTTTAAGATCATCACATCCTGTTATCACACACTTATCATCTTCTGCTGGTGTGGTCGTGCACGTTTCACCCTGTCAGTGATTGCTGGCTGGAGCAGAGATGTTTTATGGTACTGGTGACCGGGCAGCTCCATCCATGGGAAGTTCACAGCTCCCTGCCCGTGAAATCCCTGCCCATGTAGCCCCAAAACCCCTCCATGTGTGTGATATGGGGTACAGGACCTGCTTTATCTTCTTGTCCAAAGGTCCTTTCCCCCTTCACACACCATCTCAATCCCGTGTTTAGCTCTTGGCTTTCTCAGCCTTTCAGCGTCCAAGTGATAACATCTGGTCCAGCACCGAAAGGGGAATAGCACTTGTAGGAGATCATCGGGAAAAGGATGAAACTCTGGGTTAGAATTAGAGCCCGCAGTTAATTCCCTGCTTTCAAATAGTGTTTTCTGAGTAGGTGATAATCACTCGGCCTTTCCCGATTAATTAAAGGGCTTTACAAAGCAAATGATGTGGAGAATATGAAGCCTGGGAGAGCAGTGGGGAGGAGAGGCTGTCTGTGTGATTTTCATCTGGTCTGACAGTCTGCCTTGGTGGGAGGAAAGGGGGAAGGAAAGTTCACTCCTGGGAAACAACCTGGGCCTTTCCCCAGCTGATTTTGGGGCAGGAAGAGGGATTTGTAAGGTGGAAAGTGGGTGAGACACTACATCACTGGTTAACTGGGAAAGATTGAGCCTCCAGTGGAGAAGCAAACCACAGTCCTGCTGCTCCTGCCAGTGGGAGGCAAGGTTGTGCCACCATCAAATATTAATGTGTGACCTCCAGATGATGCTTCAGAAATGTACACCAATGCTCTTCATGTTTCTTTAAAATCCATGGGAGCTTTGCCACTGAATTCTGTAAGAAAGAGAAAATATTCCAAGATTGCTAATTTAAAAACTTTTCATCAGTAGCACTGCAAAATGAAAAAAAAATAAAATCAAAGCTGTAACTGCTGCAAGAATCAAACTTGGATTTGAGGAGGTTTGGTGGTTCTGGTTCTGTGTGTAAGAAAAATTAGCTCAGATGAATTCTAAGCTTGTTCTCCATTGATGGTAAAAACCATCTCTGCAGTCTTTCTCAGAGAGACTCAGCCCCTTGAACTGAGGGTCTTCCTGGGTGCAACTTTAGTTCTTTAAACTTCCAGCTTCACTGCTAACTTTTTACTTTTGGACTTGATAGTTGTAAAGGTCTTTTCCAACCTAAATGATTCTACAATTCTACGTGGTAAATGTTGAAGGTCTGGAGGTTTAATTGAGAAGGGAGCCTCACCTGCAAGGAGACTTTTGAAGAAGAAAACTTTATTTCCCAGGATGGGATCACATTACCCACCTTCAATCTTTTATGCACGTTTGGGACCTGGGTGAATATGGCAGCACTGGTAATTAGTGTGCAGTGGCCAAGGAGGGTTGTTTGACACTGAGGTTTTGTATTAAGACTGCAGGAAGTGTGCCTGGACTCTCAGCATGACTGTGATCAGATCCATATGAGGACAGGGATATCAAATTCCCCAGCTCCCCGCAAAAATGTTGTGATTAATCACGCTGAGAGTTGCAATTAGACCAAATAAAAGCAGCATGTTAAAGAAGCTAAGAAGGAGGTGATGTGAATGTTATTAATGAGCAGGAGGTTTTGGCTTTGTGGAGCTCGCTTGAAATGTGTCAAACAAATAGAACCGAGATAAATGTAAAATCAGCTGACTGCATATTACCCTGGAGGATTTGAAATGAGTGTTGGGGAGGGGAAGGAAGATCATAATTACCCAGAGGAAAAGGACTAAATCTATGGAGTGGAATAGTTATTCATGTTAATTGTGTCATCATTGCACAGATGCCGAGGGCGATGCGCTGCGAGGTTTGGCTTGCATGCTGTACCAGGGGATGGTTAATGGGGTGGGCATTCAAAAACCCCTTAAAGGAGATGGGTCCATCAGATCCCTTCTAAATGTTCACCCCTGCTAGAGGAGAGCTGTACAGGGATGTGGGAGCTGGGGAGAGGGGAATCTCTGCTATTAGTACAGCACCATATTTGCAGGAAATATCCCAATCTTGCCTTGTCCTGTTTTCAGCTGCTCTTCAGAAACTTTTCCATCAGCACAGTGATTATCATTGATTAAGATCTATCGTGTCTTAATTAAGCTATCATATGGCACCTTTTCTGCAACTTACTTAAACTGACAGCAAAGCCTAATCTGGCTTTCTTTGCCTCTTCTTCCCTTGCTTATAAACCTTGTATTGGGTGGATTTTATGTTGGTTCTTCCCAGCATATTTTATGGCTCTACAGCTTTCCTTATCTGTTTTTGTGCTGTGTGCTTGCAGAGATTTATGGGCTGAAGTATTAGATACAGAGCAGGAAAGGGGGAAACAGAGCTAAACCCATTAAAATCCTGGGATCCAAGCATTGGAGGCATCAAGTCCCTTAAAGAAATGAGAGGAAAGCCTGAGCTGGGACATGTATGTGAAATCCCTGTGCTCTGGCCTCTGGAAAGAGCAGGCTGAGATTGGCATCCATGTCCTGTGGTTCAGGCTGGGGAGGTCAGAAAACTGGCAGGAGGGGACAATGCAGGAGCTGCTCACATCACTGGCTCTATGGGGCTCTCAGAGCTGGGTTTGGCAGGGTGCATTTGGAAACTGGAGGGACTCTGAGCAGCCTGGTCTGTGAAAGTTGTCCCCAGCCATGACTGGGCCATTGAAACAAGGCGATCCTTAAGGGCCCCTCCAACCCAAACCATTCTGTGAGACTTTCTGTGGGCCCAGACCCATCCCCTTGTGCTGAGTTCACCAGGCTGAAGTTCTGTCTTGGACAAAAAGAGGCTTTACCTGTGTGCACACTGCTGGCTGGCACAAGTAAAGGCTTCTGGCTGGACTCTCCAGAGGAACAAACCTGCTCTGGGTTTTGAGGATGAGCTCTGCTGCTGCCCTGCGTCTGTCACTGCTCAGTGCTGGCCCTCAGGAAGCTTCTCCTCTGCTTTGACATCCCCTTTGCCTCAGCCACTTGAGTGGCTTCCTGCTGCTTCCTCGGCCTCAAGGTCAAGTCTGCTCCTATTGGTGTAATGGTTTTTTTGTCATATTTATTAGGTGTTTGCATGTGTCTACCAGTCAGCCTTTGAAGCTGTCCTCTTCCCTGTCTGAGTCTGGTTCATTCATCTGCACAGTTATTGGTTGCATTTGGGTATTATCTGAGAGTGAATGCTGTAGTTGTTAATTTCTGCTTTAAAAATAAACTCAGATATTGCAGAACACTGGGGGAAGCAAGGGCTGAGTACATTGGCTCATGACCCCTTCCCAGGCAGGCTGGGCTGGCAAATGTCCCTTAACTGCAGAGAACAAGTCATGTGCACTGTTATCCTGCCATAAAAACAAAGGACTCCTCTTTCCAAGTGATAAAGCCTGGGGTTCACAGTCTCTAGCTCAAGCAGACCAACAGCTTTCAGCCTTTTTATTGCACTTTTTCAAAACTCTTGCAATTCTCACTACTCAGCATTTTCTTGCAGTGATTTTGCATCCTGTGCTGCTGACCTGGGCCACTGCTGCTCCCTGTGTCCCCTGACACAGCCCACAAGGAGCTCTGGTGTTTATCTTGCTGATGGCACTGACTTCATCCAACTTGTCAAGTCTCTCTAATCTGCTTTCCAATGCCTCTTCCTCATGGGTGCAGCCACTTACCTGCTTCAATATCCCCCAGATGCTCATTTTAAGTAGAACAACATTAATCTAGAGCAGATGCCTGAGTGCATCTTGGAGAAGATGGCTCGTGGCTGTGGACCTGTCATCGCTCCGCTCGCAGGCACGTTTCCCTCGCTCATCTGGTGGCCACCTGGAGCTGGTGGTAACACACCAAGGGCTTCCACTCCAAACCCCAACCTCTGCCTTTGCTCTGCAGCTCATGAGATTCCTTCCCATGATCTGGGGCCTCCCACGTGCGTGGAGGCCACACAGCCCCATCCCTCATGTCTGAGCACTGGTACAACCTGGCTCCTTTCTGCCTGAGAAGTGTGCTCCAGCAAGGTTCTGCAGCAGCACTGGCTGCTGTGCTGACTCTCATCTGAACAGAGCTGATCTCCAGCTGACACTGGCTGACCCATCTCCCAGCCCCTCACGCCTGAAGAAGCTACAATTTCTTGTGTGGCCCTTAGCTTCCTAGCTCTTCCTCAGAGTTCAGCTTCTGGAATGGTCCTTCCTTGCCTGTGCAGCTCTGGGGATCGTTGGCACAAGTGAAATTTCAGCCAGTGCCCAGGAGCAGATCTTGGGGAAGGTGGGAAGCCACACAGCACCCAGTGTAGCAACATGGGAATAGCTTTTCCAAAGATGCAGGTGGGAGTCCAAGCCCTCCAAGTCCAGGGCCAGGAGCAAATGGCAGATATTGACAGCTGCTTTTTACAAAATGAGTTGGCTTTTATTTATTCTTGTAGCTGCTGTAAGTCAAGGGAGAGGCCTTGAGTTTTTAATCTGTATCTTGGTTTGCTCTGCTGCCTTGCAAACCCAAAAGGAGGATGGAAACTCGCTCCCTGCTCCATCCTGATGGCTGCCTCAGCAATGATTAGATTCTTCCCTGAAGAAAGCAGAGGAAGCAGAAGAAGCTTTTTAGGGAGAAGAGGCTTTATATGGAAACATCTCTTCCCACTCTCCTGTTAATATACATCAAATTCAGGGGGCAAATTGGATGCAACAAAGATGTCTCAGAATTGTAAGAGACTGGATGAATCTTTCATGTCAGAGTTATTGTTTTTGTCTTGCATGAACATCTGTGATACTTTTGAGTGTGATGTGTCTCTCCTGAAAATAGCAGAGTGTAGTGACATCTCAGGCGAGTGCTAATATCAAGAGCTGTGGGTAGATACTGTTTTATCAGATGTTTCCTTTGTAGCCAGAGGTCCAAGAAAAGCCAGGCTTCTGCAATGGAAGCAGAGGTCTGAGCCTGTCCCAGCTCCATGTCCAGCAAGCCCTGGGGCAACTTTAAACTAGGAAAGGCAGATAAGTGACACAACACTGTTGTTGGGAATCCAGTCCCCAGTGGCCTGAATGAACCTCTACTGGGAAACTTCTACATCCCACAAAGTCAAAAGAAGGTCAAACCTCACCGGGAAGCAACAGAACTTCCTTATTCCAAGTTCACAGGTGATAAATTTGGTGTCCTTGGCATATATTCAGTCATCTTTACCCAAAGAAACACTGGTGCTCTCGTTCTGGGCTGATTCTCATGCCATGCCCTCCTTTGCAGCCTTCTGGTCCAGCACTTGGCTCATGCCTGTGACTCCTTGGTCATGGGTGACACCTCCACCATGAACAGCCCTTGATGAGGGCTAGGAAGTGCCAAATGAGACTTCAGTGCAGGGAAGAAAAACATGCAGCTGGAAAATAAGTCAGAAGGACTTTTCACCCAGGAAAAGGCTCTGCTGCATCTCTCCTCCCCAGCTCCAAGCTGCTGAGCTTCCTTGGCATCACTCTCCAACCCTCTCTCTCTCCTCTGGGCTAATTTGCAGCCCTGTTGGTTATTACATCTTTGCACACACAGTCTCATGTGGCCAGAGATCCCCCAGCAGCCTTGATTTTCCTCTGACCCATCATATGGGAGAAATTTCAGATAGCTTAAGTGGATTTTGTTTATTTATTCTGCACCTCGGCCATCAGAGACTGCCAGTGCCAGGGTGTGAATTACAGTAAAATAAATAAATGCACTAATTGCTGCTGCTTTTTATTGGAAGTCATTCTGGCTTATGAAAACATCTCAAAAGGTGTAGAAAGGAGACACATCTGGTCCAGACCAGGGAAATCAACTGTCTAAATGAACCATTAACACAGGCTGGTAAAAAACCTACTCTGAACCCAGGTGAAGTTCCCACATTGGTCTCTGAGTTTTGGGTGAAGCTTGTGATGTTCATCTTATTACAAGCACAGGACTGTTGGTGGAACAGTGTGAATAGAAATAGAAGAAGAGCAAAACAAAGGAGAGGTAACTCAAGTTTATGCCGTGAAGGAATTCACACCCACTGGAGTTGTATGCATGGCTGTAACCACGTCCTGCTGCAGCCCCCGAGCCAAAAAATTGACACAAAAAGAAAGGATGGAGTGTGGGGGGGAGGGGAAATGTTAATCACCATCTTTCCTTTCCTACAAATGTGTTAATGGTTTAGTAAGTGTTTCCAAAAATGTCTGCGTGGGACTAAAATAGAAGCCTTGGCCAAGTTTAAAATGAGCTCTTGGATGGGGAGCAGACAGGGGGGTAAATCCTGGTGATCCCATCCAAGGCAGAGGGAAATGTGCAAATTCCTGGCCAGCACAGGAGGATGGAGAGAGTGAAGTGTTTGTGCTGGGAACTTTCTGTTGGCTCTCTGGGGAGCTTGGTCATCCCAGCAAGTGGGAAGAGTGCTCCACATAAGCAAAAAGTACCACCTACCAAAGCATGTGAGGGTTGCCATGGAAATCAGGAGTTGCTACTGAAAGAGCTGGAAAATCATGAATGATCTGGAAAGCCAAGGATTGCTGGAGATTCCTGTCTTCTGCTATGTCAAACCCCACCCCAGATTGCTGAATTCCTTTCTGGGAAGGTGTTTGTTTGTCCCTGCTGCAGCTGCATGGGACAGCAGGTTGTGCATGCATTTATAGGGGGCACATACCCCACATTTATTGCAGCTCTGGCACATTGACTGGTCCAGAGGAGGAGGTAGGAGCTGTAACCAGGGCATGGAAATTACCTGGGAAAACTCTGCCATGGGTCACAGCGGGGTGAGGTAAGCCCCAGGCAAAAAAGCCCCCAAATTACCCATGAGAATCTCATCTGGAAGGCTTTTCCAGACCTGTTCCCAGGGAAGAGAATGAACCAGGAAATAGGATCAGAAAGCTGGGGATAGTCTCCATAACTCACCAGTGGCTGGTGCAGGATGCCCTCCATGTAAAGGGTGGGAGGGGGAGTGTAACCAGAGGATCTGGGAAAACTCTCCTGTTCCCAGTATCCACAGCATTCAGAGACCCACACCCGTGGTGAGCAGGAAAGACTCAGGAACTGGCTCCAGGACAGATCAGATGGAAGCCATTCTTAAATGAATGTCATGATGTATGGAAGTAAAATGCTATTTTGGAACTAGAAGTTTAAATATATATAACAGTAACGAAGGCAGGAGATGTGTGTTGGGAATGCCAGCACACTCGCTGCTTCCAAGGTTTTATTTTAGAGTCAGGATACTGGAAATGCTGTTCAGCATGTTTCCAATGAGCTGCTAGGCCCCTGGAAGTGCTAAGGCCATGTTTACTAAGAAACTGCATGGTAGGTCCTGCTGGAGGCTGTTTGGGAGCTACTGACAGCCACAGGGTTTCATCTCTGGTAGTTTGGTGGCCGAGCTCTGTGCAAACCCATCCAAAGGACAGAGGCTGTAGGATGAAGAGCATTATTCTGGGCAATAATGGGAACAAAAGCCTTGGAAGCATTCACTGCACCTGCAGTTGTCCCAGTGCCCCTGAGATAGGAGTGTCCTCATTCTGGTCCCTTCCAGGGACTCTGTTGCCTTCCTTGGCACTGCAGGGCAGTGTCCCAGCCCCTCTCAGCCCCTCACTGCTGCTGCTGCAGCAGGTCAGAGGTTTTTCTGGGTAGGACACACCTACAGGGATGGATCCATCGCTCCCACCATGCTGCTGGGATATTTTTGTTATTGCTGTGATTAACTTTCTGCTGTTGACTTCCGCCTGTGGGCTTGTCAACTCAAGCTGTCCATTTGCTACAGGTCTCAAAGCATCATCTTACAAGGAGAGAAAGAATTTTCATTTATAATCCATGAGACCTATTCAGGGATGGGCTGTCCTCCCCCTCCCTCTGCCAATAGACCTCTAAGTGAACAAACAAATGTCTGGAAATACAGGCAATTTAGCTCGGAAGAGATATCATCAGTGGGGTTCAGAGGTTAATGGGCATGGAGGATTTATAACAACCCAGGCCTATAAAAAAAAAAAAGGGGGGGGGGGCGGTAAAGGAAGAGGAGAAAAGAAAAAAAGGAGTGGGTAGTAATCTAGTTGACATCTATTGTTCTTTGTATAACAGCTCATCTGTATTCTATCTGGTCCAGGGTATTGCAAAGAGAATTTAAAAACACATGTGTGCAAGCACATACACACTCCCCCATCTATCTATCTATCTATATATATATATGCACATATAAACTGAAATATAATGAGGGAAAAAGCCCCTGTAAGTTTGAACCAACAACAGCAAGCCATATATCTTTATTTGCTGCCAACATCCAAGTGCTGAACTCTCAAGGAGCCTGGATCTCTGCCATCATCTGTCCGTGTCTGATCTCTTTGGTAAATACGACGGCTGCCAAGAATGAGGCGAGCGAAAAGCGCTCGCAGATTAGGGAGAAACACATGGCAGCCACTGACCTGCTGAAATCATAAAATACGTCATGAAGTAAGAAAAGAGGGGAAACAAATCATCCTCTCAGGGACTGCCCATCTGCTCACATAAAGCCACAATCATTATTGCAAATAAATACATTCAGGCTGGAGAAGTCTGGGAATAATTTGGGGGAGGTGGGTACCTTTTTGCGTGTGTGTCTTTGGAACCTTCTGGAAATTTTCCTACATAAACAAGGTGAGATCATCATCCAGAAAAAGATATATATCAATTAATTATGTAGGGAGCAAATCTTTATTTTATGGGTACAATTAGGAAAAAAAATATTCCAAGGCAGGATGGGGCCGTAGTGTTGGAAAGGAACCCCTGTGGAAATTGCAGGTCCATGTTTTTCCAATGAAGGATGGATCAGTATTTATCATCTGAAAGACTTTGCAGTGTGACTAGTGGCTGTGTTTTTGCTATGAAGTGAAAGGATACACATCTTTCTCTGCCTTTTTATTCCCTTGGTGTTCCACAGGGATTTATCCAGGTATTAGATTCAATGCAAGAGTCCTGCTTGGGTTGGTTTTGGGTTAGATTATTTTTGTTGGTGTTTTTTAGGACTTAACAGATTAAATTTGACTGGAGCCTGGTAGAAGCCTGGTGTAGTACATGTGTCTTCCTAAAATCCAGGATTCTGGGGTGAATTCTGGGGCTGATTCAAACATGCAGGAGGAGAAGGCTGGAAACAGGAGCTACTTTTGAAGTTGACTGTTTTGGTTTTTTCCCCTTTGTTCTTTTCCACCAAACTGTGCTGAAAACTTTTACTTTGAGGGTTATCCTGTGTTTGATGGTACTCCATTCCTGCCCAAGACAAAGTTGCAGGTATAAGGCATTTTGTAACTCAGGAATATTTTCCTAAATATTCACACAAGGGTGTCCAGGATGGACTGAGACTACAGCGGGTCTGTGAGTTCCCTCATGTTCCCACCACAGGACTCAAACCATGTGTTTTGAGTGAAGAAAAAAACACAAACACAATTTGAGGGTTGGATTTCCTATGGAGACCTTTAAATGCCAAAGCAGGACACCCTCACAGGTTTTCCTCATAGGAAATTCCATCCTCAATTGTTTTTTTTCCTCACCCAAAACACGTGGTTTGAGTCCCGTGGTGGGAATGTGTTCTGTGCATGCTCATTTCCCATGGGGGCATCTGGTGGTGTCTGGGGAAATCAAAGAGATGGATTTTGTGGGTATTTAGCCAAGTGTCTTTCTGAAATGCATGGGTCAGGCAAAGTAAAGTTTCAAAACCACCGGAACAGAGAGAAAAAGGTGGATACAGGTTTATTCCTTCCCATCTGGGTAAGCAGCTGAGCACGTGGCATTGGAATCCCCAGACTTGCTGTGGACACACACGTGGACAGACCAGAGAGGTGTTTGGTGATAGCAGAAAGGCTCACCTGAGGTTGATCTGTGCTGGTGCTTTGGTCACCTGGCTGTGCTCGTGTGCAGGTTGTGCCTCAGGGTGTGTTTGTGCTGCCCAGGGAGGTGTCTGAAAGCCCAGGGCAGCCGCAGCCCTGTGTGGTGCTCAGCCACCTCTGAGCTGCAAATCCATCTGCTCCTATCACACCTGGCCAGTGATTCTGGCAGGGGATCATGTGCTCAGAGCTGTTGGAATTAGGAAAAACACCAAACCCCTCTGAACAGGCTATTTCATGATGCACTACAGACCTCCACGTGCAGCACCAAACCTGTGCACTCCAGCCTCTGCTTGATGTAAAGCAAACCCCTCATTTTACCATTCAGTGATGCTAAAATCTCAGGTTTTGGGAGGTTACGTGTTCCTGGATGTTCAGCAGATCTCTCAAGAGCCTGTGTGAAATCTGGAACAGGATGAGGAGGAACTGGCCAGCTGCCCCTGGGCATCCTGCCAGCTCTGCCCAGTCCACTTACTTCCCCCTGAGTGGTGATTGTGAAGGAGCAGTAAAATGCTTTAAGCCTTGGGGACTAAAAAAACCCCACAAATTCACAAATTCCCAGTCTCATTTCAGGGTTTCAAGAGTTAAGAGAGCAGCAGTTATACCAAGAGAGACTTTGCTACAAGATGACTTAGCAGAGTCAGGAAGAAAATGAGGAAAAATTCCCCAGCTCTGAGTGCAGGCTGGCTCTGTGACCCCTATTTTCTGGGAAAGCCAGCAGGGTAGTGGAATCACAATGTGCTAATGTACAGGTTCCTCCCCAATATCTAAAACTGAAGATTTCACACCTGGTGCCAAGCAGCTCTAAAAGAGGGGGTTCCCATCTCTGTTGGCTGCTGCTCTTGTTATGCTGTTTTGCCTTTAAAACTGCATGAAGGATCCCAGCTTTCTGCCTTCTCTGAATTTATTTTTAATATTACTCAGCTTTCCACTCTTTGCCTTTATCTCCAGATTCCTCTGGGAGTTTTTTCTCCACGGGTAAATCCCAGTGCAGGCCACAGTGTCCCCCTCTGCAGGAGATAACCTGCTGCAGTGGGTACCCAGCCATTCTTCTACCTGATTATAAAACCAGAAGGTGTTTCGGTGTAATCTCCTGAGCATTTGTTAGCCTGTATTATTTCCCTCGGATTTATGATTATCTTTACACACTTTGCAATTATTTTCTTGTAATTCTCTTAGCTTCTCTTAACGTTCAAGATAACTTGATGAATTACAACTTTGTTTAACCCTTTGCCTGCTGTTGGCAAGGAAAGCTGGTGGTGTCCTCTTCCTCTCTTGTCCTACAGGACTGGAATTTCTGGGTTACATTTTCAGTAGATGGCTCTTTACCAGTATTTTTTACTTTGTGGAATGGCAGAAATTAAATTTTTCTCTCTGACTTACTTCATGCCAAAACTTTTATCCTTAGTGACAATAGGAATCTAGATATATAACATGAGCTGCAATATGTCATCTTCAGAAAGTAATGATCCGGCCTATTTATCATATTTTTAGTTTCCTCTTTATGGATCCCAGGGGGTGCTCTGTTTTGTTTTCCTTTGGTTTTTTGTCTTCGTTCCAAGAACAGTGATGAAATGCCATATCTTACTTATTCCCTCGAGATCCTGGGCTTGCATGCTTGCTGTGCTACAAAAGTTAAAGCTCCTCATTCCCTCGGGGAGTGTTGTCTCCCAGTTGCTCAAGCCTTCATGGGGCATTGTGCCAAACTGTGCTGGATAGCACGTTCCAACTCTTGTAAAGCCAAGGATGGGGGTTAGAATGTTGGGATTTGGCTCCAGCCCCCCTCAGCATTGCTCCTGAGGATGCTTCTCCCAGGAGCTGATTCCAGCTCGCCCTCCCTTGCTGCTCCAAAATCCAGCTGAGCTGGGGACCTCACCTGGCTTAAAAATAATCCTGAGCTATGGTGAGGAGCAAGGAGTTGATTTCAGGAAGCCCTGCAGCTGCTTTTCCTCTCCTGCCTCCCAAAACACCCTCCCAGTGCAGAAGCAGGAGTGGTGGAGGGCAGGGTGTGTGTGAAGGGGCTGCAGGAATTCCTGCAGGAGGGATTGCTCTGGGTCCCTGCCTGCTCCCTGCCCCCTCACCCTGCCCCACACCTTCCCACCCCATCCACTCAGGTCCCAGCCACAGCCTGCATGTTGTCCTGTTAATCTCATCACTGAAACAAGCTGAAATTTTGAAAAAGAGGAGAAAATTTACTTCTGTGTTTGGTGCATAGGAATATCCCATATTGGCTTTTCCAGGAGAAGATGTTGGTGGGATGGCACCTCTGTGCTGCTTCTGTTAGAGGGGACCCAGCTCTCTGGGGAAGTCTGTGTTTTCCTTCTTAGTGGTGAGATTATTTAAGGCTGCTAACCTGAATTTTTAGGTAGATGAGTGCAAGCTGTCAAGTTTTATGCTGCAAATGAAGCTAATCCTATTGATGTGGGGTGGTCCCAGGCTTGCTGGGCAAGCCCACCCTCCAGCCCACAGCACTGTGGGTGGGTGCTGAGGTGAGGCTGCTCAGCTCTGCTCCAAGGCAGGAAGGGGACCATAGAACCCCTAAGATTGATGTAAAAACCCTAAAGATCATGAGTCCAGCCATTAACCCAGCACAGCCACATGTGAGCTTCTCTCTGAGCCAGGTGCACGTTGGGCTGAGCTGCACTGAGGCTGCTGCAAGGATTGCATTCAAACCCAACCAGATCCTGTGTCTGTTCTCTCCTGCACCTCTTGCAGCACATTTGGGTGCTTCGAGGGGATGCTGATCCCGTGCCAGATCACATGCTGATGAACCATGTTGGGCTGTTATGAAAATCATTGCACTATAAAGCATAACATTGGCAAAGGTTCTGCTCTTTAAAAGTGCATCCTGGGGAAATGATATGTCTCACTTCAGCTGAGAGCAAAATCTTGCTTTGAGCCCCCAGCTATTTAAGCATGTTCTCTTTCCCATATGGCTGTGGTGGGAAATGGAGGCAGGCCAGAAATGTGGATCTGTGTTGTCCTCCTGTCCTGAAGCTGGGCAGGAATCAGACTCTTGCATCCTCTGTGTTAAAGGAGGTGACTGTCGCCCTGTTCTTTTAAAAGTTTCAAAGTTCTTTTAAAAGCTTTCTATGCCTTCTGAAGTTTACATATTTCTACTGGAGTTCTCACGCACTGTTCATATAAATAATGATTGTTTTGCATTCTTCTTTGTGGGAGGAGAGAATTGATGGGCTGTTGGTTTGACCAGTGTGGTTGGAGAGGTGGCAATTCCATCCTCCAATCCGCGGTCACTTTTGGAATTCTATATATTGTGAGGTCAGAAATAAAGGTTGCCTCTTTTGCTTCTTTTGGATCTCCACTGTGAGTTATTTCATGTCACAGTGCAACAGGTGACCTTGCTTTGCTGAAGGCTTTAGGGCTGCTGGGCTGCTGCGTGTCCACACACAAAACCAATGTCCTTTCTGTGCAAGCAGAACTATTTCTGCTTGAAACAAAAACTAAATAAATTTCCATATCAGATGATAGACCCCAGGATATGCATGTAGGTTCAGGGACCTCTTTAGTCTTCCAGCCATGTAGGAAAAGGCACGGTGTGCTCTTCAGAAACATCTGAAGGCACAACAACAGAAGCACCGTGTGGAGCTGGATTAGGGAACTCTCCCCTGCTGTTGGAGTGAGCTGATGGCCACCTCTGCCAAAAGCAGGGACAAACTCATGGCACTGAGGGCTGGGGCAGCAGAAGAACAGAAGGACTTGGATTAACAGAGACAAAAACCCCGAGCTCTGCTGTGCCAAAGTCGGGAGGGTATGTTCTTCTGTGCCTGCTAATATGCCTTAATAACCTCATTAGGCATAGAGGCACTCGATAGACAAAGCTCCTCCTTCATTCTTTAAGAGAATTTCAAGATTTGAGGGTAAATTGAGGATTAGCAGGCCTTTCAAGGGCTTAGGGAAGCGTTTTGTGTGGCTGGGATTAAATTACATTTTCATCAGGCTGTAGAAATGGGCTCTGCTTCCACCTCCCAGCGTGGGGCTGAGTCCCACTGGCAGCACCAGTCCAACAGCGAGCTCAGGAGATCCCACCCCAGTGCTGGCTGGGGATGAGCTGGAGAAACCCCCTGGAGCTGGGGAAGAGAGCATTTAACCAGCATTTAACCATCCTCTGCCTCCATCCCAGCCCAAACACAACCTTCTGCTGCTGCACCCTGCACATGGGGCAGTGCCTGCTCTGGCTGTTATCCAAAAGCAAGGATTTTGGCACCAAAGAGCACCCAAAATTCAGGGAACACCTGTAGGTTTACACTCTGGCAAATCCTTAGGATTCTCCTAAAGAAAAGGCCAAATGGTCTGTGCCAAATAGTTAATTATAAGGAGTCTGCAACCCTGCTAACCCTGTTTTACTTCCTCTGACATTGCTTTGCTGAATTTGGCAGAGGATGTCCCATTTGTTTTGGTGAGAGCAGTAAAGGCAGACTGGATCACTCTAGGAACATCTCTTAAGAGAATTTAATCACTCCAAAAAGCAAAGGCCAGTCCTGTGCCTGCAGAGCAGCTGGTCACAGAGCTGGCCTGATGGGACAACACTATAATATCAGTAATAACAACACCAGAAGCCAGAGCAGCTCCCTTGGCTGCGGATGAAACCCCCTGTCTGTGGACAGGGCACAGCTGTAATCATGCCAATTGCTTTCCTTATTTTAAGCTGCATGGTTTAACATTGTCTTTATAATTGAGCTCTGCCATAGTAAAAAAACAGGTTAGAGGTGCACCTGGGGATTGGGTGGTAAATCTGTGCCTGCCTTGAGGGAGGGGGAGAGATTAGCTGACCTAACAGTGTCTGTGTGCATGTGAGCATGTAGATATATATTTATTTTTATATATAAATATTCAAAAGAAGAAGGTTCTGGCTGTTTTCCATGCCCTTTGACCAAGTGCTGTGCTATTTCAAGCAAATTGGAGCATGAGACCAATAGAACAAACTGCAATTTGCTTTAGCAAACATTTGCAGAAGCAGAAACCAGGCTCAGCTTCTTGATGCAACAGAATATAACCCCACATACCAAGGGGAAGGGGAAGGAGCCTTACAGCTGAGCCCCCGTGGCAGGGAGGGACCTTTGGGCTCTGTGGGCTTTGCAGTGATATAGAAGCCCATTTTTGAAAAATCACACCTCGTTCACATTAGGGCTTTGGCCAGGTGTTAAAATCCTTACCAGAGCCCATCTTGTGCATCTGTGTAGCTGGTCTGGGTTTGCCTGCATGGGCCACCTGTCTCTTCACATCTAACTTTACTCTTTGCTTGCGTTTCCCTAAATGCCTTGGGCAAACAAATGTAGTTCTCTTAATGAAAAATGCATATATTTTGGTTAAATGGATCTTGCTGTCACTGCGTTGCTGCCTTCCCCTCAGTCAGGGCTTGCTAACAGGCTGGGCTCCACACATGTGCTGAATCCATCATCTGCCACCAGTGTGCACCGAGGCATGTAAGGACCCTGCACTAACTCTATTTCCTAGCAACCAGAGGAAACCATCACACACACCACTATTTTTCCTCTGTCAGCAGGATTGCTCCAATTTATGTAACCTACAAAATGTGTGTTATCACCACAATAAACCATATATTCCAAGGTGTTATTTACAGCCAGATAATCACCAGCCCTGCAGGCCTGGCGCCTGATTTGTCCTCGCTTGGGACTTCAGTTCTTTGGAAACACCATAGAAATATCATCCAGGGCTTCTTTGACAATGGCACTGAGCACTTAATTACTGAGGAAGAGATCAAATGGTGTGTGGCATGCTGGAGGATGAAAAAATAGTTGAAACCAAGTGGTGCTGGAGGGCTTTCATCTGCAGGCTACGAAGGAGCAGCTGTAACTGTGAATAACTGGGTGGGATATGTGTCCAAAGGGGCTGCTGGTGAAGCTTAGCTCTCAAAAATGAGAAAGATGAAAGCATGGAGGGGCAAATTCGTTGTAGGGAAAGTCTAGAAACAAGGTTTGTTGGTGACCAGCCCTGCTGCTGCATACCTGTGGGATGGGGCATCACTCTGGGGCAGGAGCATCTCTGCATGGGCTGCTCGGGGCCTCTGCACAAAGATGGGGTGTTTAATTCCTTGGGGGATTTGTCTCTGGTGGTGTCCCACTCCCCATCCTGCCGGGTGGCTTCTCTGCCGTGGTGGAGGCAGTGGCAGCCTGGGTAGGAGGAGCGGGTGCCACCTGCCAGCGCAGGATGCTGATCCAATTAACTTTTCTAGAAGAAAAAGGGCTTCTGGCTCTTTGGCGCATTTGCAAATCACAAGAAGCAAATGATTCAATCAACAGATGAATATCAAGCAACCTCAGCGAGCGGCTTCTGCATCATGAGCCTGTTTAACAGCAGATTGAGCTGCAGATTAGTGAGACATTAGAGCACAGTGTGATGCATCACAGCGTAAATGGGAAGGCTGAAATCAGCACGAGTTTCCTGGAGAGCTGCTTTATTTTCCTGTAATGCCAAGGCCATTATAGCCCAAAGGTTCTTAAATAACTCTTCTTGCAATAGATAATAATACAGACTATGGAAGGAAATTAGGGAATACAAAAGGAGATAGAGCTGTGGTGAAGGAAACATCATTTGCAGAGGGTTCAACGGAGTGGGAAAGCTGTGCAGCAGGAGGGGGCTCAGAAACTCATAGGGGATCACTATGTGAGCCTTGCCATGGTCTAATCCAGAGCCAGGGTGTCCCACGGAACACCTCTTTGGATCAAACACCCTCCCAACGCCCTACATTTCCTTCCCAGTGTGAGGAGATGTACTCAGCACAGCTGAATCCACATCAAGCCTCCACAGCAACTGTGCTAATGATGATCAGTTTTGGGTCTGAGGCTCACAGTGTCAGCCTGACCCTCCAGAATGCCTGTGCTGACAGCAGCCAGCACTGGGGTATTTGGGTTGTGACAGTGATGCAGAAGCCACTCACACTGTGAGCGTGATGGATGCCTCACCTTTGGGATGCATAAAGGCACCCACTGCATCAGTCAAGCAGGAGTGTGGTAGGCTGGGGACTTTTTGTTTGCTCATTTGTTAGCTATTCAACTCGAAATAGCAGAGCCTATTTACACATGTAGCTTATTATTTGGAAGTCGGCAGCATGATGCATAATGCAGCCTCCCAGTTAGAGCAGAGCATCATGATAATGACAAACAAGCCCAGGAACGTAAGGTAATGCTTGTTTTTCTTGGCTACCTCCCTACTGGGGTAGCAGAAAGAGAAGCAAAGTGCAGAATTGGTGTTGACACGCATCCCTGGCACGCTGCTGGGCTTTGGGGGGACTGGTTGCCTGGCTGGCTCTGGTGCTGCTGGCTGTGACCACCCTGTACGTTTGGTGCACAAAGCCTGCCCCAAAGCCCAGCAGGCAGTGCTGCGAGGGGAAGCTCTGGCAGGTCTCTGAAGTCTGCAGGGTGGTGGTGGGCAGCACTCATCCTCCCCTTCCAGGGCCTTTCCCCAGTGCTGGGGGTGTGTGTGCAAGGGGCTTTGTGGTGACCTGGGAAGGGGAAGTGAGCAGCTTAAGGATGACAACCTGAGAAGCAAAAAAATCCCCGCAGGAATTTTTTTTAGCTCGCAGCAGCTCTTGCTGTGATTCAGCGTGTGGCTGTGTATGGCTGAGTCAGCCTGGCTGAGGATGTCATGCAGGGTGGTGGGGATGGTGCAGAGTTACTGGAGTTCCCCTGGCCCCTTCAAGAAGTTCTGGTCCAATGAGCTCTTTTAGCTGGAGCTGAGTTACACCGGGATCTTGGCAGCAAAGCTGGTGTAAGAAATTCCACTAGCTGGAATAAGGCAGAGAGGGTGATTTAAACTGGTTCAGATAACTGTATCTGTGTCCTGAGAGTGCAGCAGAGCAACCTGCTGTGAATTAACTCTGTGTCCAGGCAGTGGCTGGCACTGAAGGGTGGAGAGCCATCATCTGAGCACATACAAACTGGGCACCTTTGTGGGTCAGGCAGATGGGAAGCATCAGCAGGATGGGGTGGTTTGCCTGAGTAGAATGGCCACAGCTGGAGGAGGAGAAGAGAAAAGAGCAGCTCTTGATGTCCTGCCAGCCCAAACCTGTTTTCCTGTGGATGTGTGGCTGCCTCTGCATGTAGCACAGGTGAGAGGGATGAGGAGTGGGTGTAAAGGAACTCCAGGCAGGGTGCTCAGACCCTGGTGTCAGAGGACATGGCTGTGACAGAAAGTGGCTTTTTGTCCTCATGCAAACCTTGTTCTTTGGCCAAAAAATACACCCAGCATCAGCTCTTCACTCTCTTGGGGGGAGGGTTAGGGTGAGTATCACGAGAAGGGTGGTGGGGCACTGAAAGGCCCCCAGGGCAGTGGTCACAGTCTCAAGGCTGCCAGAGCTCCAGGAGCATTTGGACAACACTCTCAGGGGTCATGGTGTGATTCTTTGGGATGCAGGGCCAGGGTCAGATTTGATGATCCTCGTGGGTCTCTTCCAACTCAGGATATTCTACGATTCTAACCTCTTTTCTTTAAACACTCTCCAGGACATTATGTGGAGTTTCTCCATATTTTCTTATCCCTTCATTCTCCCTGTACTAAATCAAGAGACTGTTTTGGCACACCATGTATTTTAAGTGCTCTGGGGTGGTTCAGGGGGTTTTGGAGGCTTTTCTTGCTTCTCCCTTACAAAGTCCAGGTGCCAAGGCTGGTCTGGGCGCCTGATGAAAGCCAAGGGGCTCCTCTACACCCACAGCATTTTCTGCTCTTTGCCACGGAGTGATTTTGGTGTGTAACAGTGTCACAGTGAGCTCATGGGCACCCTTATTCCCCTTCCCCGGGACCCTGTGACTCTGATCAGATAACCCTGGACCCTCCTTCCTGCCCCAACGGGGTTGGTGGAGAGCCAGGGAAGCCCACCCTGTCCAAAGTCTGTATAGACCCCTGACATTTCCTGTTCATCCTCTTTTGCCCCACTCTCCACATGGACAACAGAGAATAAAGAGAGCTGAACCAACATATCTGGGGTAAGAGCCTCTTTTGGAAATCTTTGCCATCTCCTGACATTCCTCCCCTCACAGCCTAGGACCTCTGGGTTAGCCTGATATTCAGGGAGCTGTATGAGGGGGGGAACATCATAACAGCATCACGGGGTTTTGGCTTTGTTGAAACAGTTTAAAAGAGCAGATTAAAACTTTCTCCAGGGCCACAGGAGCATGTGTGAGCTCGGAGCCACGCAGGGTCTGCCACCCTCCCGGCTGCTCTCCAGCCCCTTGGAGCTCACGGCTGTTGGACTGATTCCCTGAAGGATTCATTTCCCTCTGCTTACAGCTCAGCTGCTCACTTCCCAGGTGAAGCTGGGCTGCTTTCAGCGCAGAGGCTGCTGAGGGCAGGGGAGAGCAGAGGGAATCCCTCTCCCTCCTCTCCTTGCTCTCTCATTTCAGTGCAATGTCCCTTTCTGCTGGCTGCTGCACCAGTGGGGCAGGTCCAACCCTCAGGGAGTGATTTACACGCAGTGATTCTGGGGATAATCGTGTTTTAAACTCAGCTGAGCAGGCTGGCTCTGCAGGGAGCCCAGAAATGCACGGAGCAGCTCTGGACTGTGCTGCAACCCCACCTGTGCCGGGCTGCACTCTGCTCTGGGGCAGGGCTTTGCAAGGCCTGTTCCTTGTAGAATATATGACTTTATGCTTTAATTGCATCCCCTTTCCCTCCCACAAGCACAGCACAATCCAGATTCCCCCAAGGATTTTTACAAACCCTTCCAAGGAAGGAAGGATCAGCAAGGCAAAGTTTGCTGCGAGCTCCACACATATTTTGAAGTGTTTCCATCTTGTGCTGATACCCATCTGTGTATTTCTGTGTAAGCATCTTCAAATCGAAGCTCTGATGTGCTAAAAAATGTCCTAGACAGTTTTGATGAGACACGACACTCCCAGATATGCATGGATGATACAACTCCCAAATTCCTGCGCTATGGGTGACCTGAGTGCAGAAAACAGTCACCCCCAAGTACTTCTGGTACAGGGCACAAAGTTGCTCTTCCCATATGGACAGGACTCATTAAGGCAAAAAACACTCTCTTGATTACATCTTTCTTCTCCAATATGGTATTTTCAAAGAAAGGCTGCATTCACTATCTTCTATTCAGGACCCTGTTTTACTAACTCCAGGTGACCAAAAGTATACAAGATGGGTTCTCTTAAAGTTCCCTGAAATTCCTGAGGTGTCATGTGTAGGTGGCTGGGGTTTGGTCATCCCCACTGCCCAAGCTGCCCCATGATCCTGCCCCTCCCAGCCCTCCATGAGAGCAGCAGGCAGGGGGTAGGAAGTAAGGACCAGATCATCACCTTTGGTGTTAACTTCCTCAGGGAAGACTTTGTCCAATACCCAAAATGATCCAGCAATATGAGTAAAAGTGTTCAGATTCAGTCCATTTCCAACTGGGTATCATGGACCAGGTTTCTGAGGGTATTTAGGGGTCTGAGTGATCTGAGTTTGATCTGGGTCCATGTTTCTGACCAAAGTCACTTTAATTAGGAAAAAAAAAACCAAAAACAGTGGTAACAAGTTTTAAAAGTGAAATGAAATTTTGTGCAACATCCAGCCCTTGCAATATCTGCATCCCTCACACATGCAGACTCTGCCTCGAGCATCTGTCACAAGCTGTTTGTCATTAGTTGTGTGCTCCTGATGCTGCCTGTCCTCTGCCAAGCCTGAGGTGTTTCAGTGCTGATTTAACATGTCCCTTGCTGTGACCTGTGTCAGGAGCGTGTGGAACACAGTGCAGGACAGGGTGGGGTGCTCAGTTTGAGGAGGGCTGGAGCTGATGCTGAGCTGAGAGCTTGGGGAGGCTTCAGTGCATTCAGGATGCTCTTACAGGTGCCTCTCATGGACACCCAGCCTCCACCATCTTCCTAGTTATGGGTGTTTTCCTTCGTTTTGCCTGCTCCCTACTTCAGAAATGGGTTATTTATAAACAACTTTTGTATCCCTGCTTAGCTCAGGGGATGTGGTTTGGGCCGCTGCTATGGAGCTTGCTGGGCTCTAAGGTGGCCAGGACATGTGTGAGCATTCCTCCACATCCTTCCCCAGCCAGGAGGCGACTGGTGGCTGGCAGCTGGGGCAGAGGTGGAGGTGTGTTTAGGAGCACAGGCAAAGCAGCAGCACTTGGTGACAATTTGTTTTACCTCGATGTGCCCCAGACACTCAAGAACCGGGGTAAACTGCAGCTGGCTCTGGGCGTAACCTGGGATTTCTGTGAGCAGATCTGCTCAAGCCTTTGAACAGCAAAGCACAGCTTTGTACCTACACGTTTGTGTGCAAGATACAAGCTGAAATCCTTGGGCGATTCACGGGCTCATCCTGTGCAGCAGTGACTCCCCCAGCAGCCACACAATGATTCCTGGCAGTCCTTCCCAAACCCGACTTGTTAGTCCTGCTCCAGCGTCTCTCTGCTTTTGCTGCTGCTGTTGTTGTTAATAAGTAGCCTGTGAAACCCTGGGAGGCAAATAAATATTTTGGTGGAGTTGGGCAGAGGAACCTTTCTTTATTTCCATGGTAACTACTTCCACTGTTTTGGGAAGCACATTTTCCAGGCAGAGGATTTGTCGAGCTCGCTGTGCCGGGGGGGATGGAGATGACGCCGTGACAGGAGCGGTGTGGGTGCCCTGCGATGTCCTGGGGCTGCGGGGATGTCGCATCCCCTCCTGTCCCTGCCGGCTCCCGTCCTCTGGCACCTCCTGGCTGGCAGCTCCAGCCGCTGGTGGCTTTTCAAAATCGTGTTTCGTGCCCTTTGCTGGAGGCTCGCCAAAGTGCATCAGCTCACATGAGCCCCGGACGCAATTTGCTGGCAAATGAGGTGCGGCCGCCTCTTGTGCGGACCTGAGCGCCCCTGCCCTGGGAGTGAGAAATAACAAAGCTGGGGATGGGGACAGCGAGGGAAGCTGGATGTGGGAGGGAAGGGAGAGGCAGGGCAGGAGCATCTTCCTGCCGGGAGCAGCCCCGCTCCCCTGCGGCCGCGCTGCGCTTTGGCCACTGTCAAATTCGAGGTGGGGAAAAGCAGCTTATTTTACAACCACCGTGTTTCCCTCGGTTGTTTAACCATTTCTTTCTCCTCCCTGCCTCCAGAGTGGCTTCCTGATGAGGACCTTAGTCCCATCCAGACCTTCTCCCACCCGGGGGACCCCACCAAGCTCAGTGCAGTGGGTTTTTGGAGAGGTACCTGGAGCTTTGAACTGCAGCCTCCTGGCCTGACCTTTCCCAGCTCCACGCTGAGTTACAAATCAAATTTAGAATGGAAATGCTGAGCTTTAGAGGCTTAAAAGTACATTGGTGCAGTGTCTGGGCTGTAATAGACAAAGTGCTTCCTTTCCTCTGCCCTGTGGGAGCTGGGCACACAGGGAGGATATGGACACTCATCCTGCTGGGTCCCTGATGTTTCTGATTTCTGCAAGGGGAAGCTGAGCAAATATGGGATCCTTAAGTTTGGAGATTCTTAATAAATGTAGGGAAAAAAGAGGATTAGCTTGATAGAATCAAAAGAGAATTTTCTTCAGCTAAAATGTGGACAAAAAGATTATAATTAGTCTTGTATCAAATAAAATGTTTCATTTGACCTGGAATAAGGTTGTTTCTTCCTTTCAATCCTAGTTTACCTTTCTGTCTTTTAAAATTCAGCTTCATCATAAAATCACAATTTAATTAAGAAACAAGCAATTTAATTTTTAAAGAGACTCTCAGAAATTTCAGATTTGGTTGACAGAAACTCTGTCACAAAGGAGGAATTTCTGTTTTTAAGTGGGCAGACCTTTGTGCTCATCCATTAACTTCCTCTGTAACACAGCCCATGGGTTTTTCACTTCTTGCTGTGTTTGTGGCTCTGCCAAAAATAACAATACTCATAGCAAAAAGGTTTGGTGCTGGGTCTGAGCATGATCCCACAAATAGGGAGTGTGCAAGTTCAGGTCTCTCACCCCTGTTTTTTAGGGACCACTGGGGACCTACAACAGACCTGAGCCCAGGTGTGGTGCACATGATGCCTCTAATGATGAGTAGGTGAAAATTTTCTGATTTAGTAATGAGAAAGGTGGGGATCACAAAGTTGTGACACAGGCTGGTGACTTGCAAAATTGCATGCAATCTTTTGAAACAGATGGCCATGTAAAAGTATCCCAGATCAAAGTGATCCAGGCCAGTTTGGATGGGGCTTTGAACCTGACTAGTGGAAGGGGCTCCTGCCCATGCAGGGGGTTGATCTTTAAGGTCCCTTCCAGCTCAAACCAGTCTATAATTCTCTGATTGTATAAACAAATTCACAAAAGACTGATTTGGACTACAATCTGCATTTGAGCTGAGTTTAATACCTATTGCTACCTCAGTCTTTTTGTAGCAGGAGAGCCCCAAACCTGAGCATTCAGGAAGCCTGTTTTTGTAAAAAAAATTAGAGTTGACTAAGAGTGTAAGGAGTAAGCTCATCAAGGGCATCTGTGTATGTGTCTCTGCAAGGTTACTTTGCAGCAACTGAGAATTTTTTTGCCCACCTGCTAAGGAAGCAGTTTCCTCTCCTGGGATACTTTGCTTGGGGTCTCCAACTCTTTCACAGGAAGCTTTAAATAAATTACTTTAAATAAGTGCAGTGTACATCAGCAGGGTTGATAGGGATGTTATCTTCCCTTCTTTCCTGCAATTCACAGTCTCTGCTGATATCCAGAGGCATCAGCCTGTTGGGAATGTTGTGCCTGCCTCCCAAGCCACCACAGGCAAGGGACAGTCACCAAAAGACACAGGATGGACTTTGACACTGCACTTGATCTGCACGTGAGGCTTTCTGCTTTCAAGGGGAAAATCTGTCTCTTCTAATTTCCTGCCAGTGGGTAAACTGTGCTTGTCAGCTCTCGTTAGGAAAAGGGCTGTTCCTGGGAGCTGGGTTTGCTGAGCCTGTGCATCTGTCTCCCCAAAGGAGGCCTGCAGCTCTCACTGAGCATCATCACTTGCACTTCAATTTTCGGGGCAGACCCAACAAATTGCTGCTCGTTCATAAAAGGTGAATACGGTGATCCCACGGGCAGCAAGCCTGGGTGTGGATGGTGTTATCCACTACACTCATATTGCTCTCGGTCAAGGTCAGGGCTGCAGCCAGTTTAGAGCTCAGCAGAGCTGCAGAAGATAAAGGCTTTTCAGGAGGGACAGCAAGGACTTTGTGGGTTTACCTGTCTCTTCTTCCCCTGGTCCTAAAGCTGCCAGCTGGGAACTGAGAGAGGGGGTGCCCTGTTAATGTCAGCTATGGGGAACTGAGGGATCATTGGGAAAAAACAGCTAAAAGCATTCATGACTAAAGCTGACTGTTAAACAACTTATTTGTAGCTAATAAAGCTGGTAGGATCCTGGAAAACAGCTGCCTGAATGCTTTGAGAAAGTTAACAGCAGAGGAGATGGAGTTTCAAAGGTAATTCATTTGATGCTTCCCCTCCTCTCTGCCTGCTGCCAGCCTTCACACCTCCTTCTGCAGAAGGGAGTTTCCCTGTGGCCACTTCCTTGTGACAGATGGCATCTTAAACTGTCCAGAAAAGGTGATTTTAAAGTAGATCAGAGCCATATCCTCCTGCTGTCCACAACACTGTCAGAATTCCTACACCAGCCATGGAGACAACCCACTCTGGTGGTATCTTCTCCAACTGGTTAGTCCAGGATAATCTCCTTTAGTCAGCCCAGTATCATGTTTCCAGGTTTGCTCCATCGATTATTATAATTAATGCTTATTTTATTCAAAGTGTCAAATTGCTTCTTGGTGAAGCAAAGGAGAAGCACTTCACTGCAGAAAACACGACAGAGTATTTAATTGGGATTGAGTTGCAGTCGCCGCTAATGGATTTTAAAAATACAATAATCAAAAGGAAATTGGCATAGCATGACAGAGAGATAAAATGTTCTGACATCTGGTGACCTGCCCTGGTGCATTGTACGGCTGCAACTTGGGTCAAGCCAGAATACAGAAAAAAACTTCATCATTCTCAAGCAAAATAAAAACAACACAACAACAACAACAATCATAAGAATAATAATTTTGGAAAGGAATTCAGTGGCTTTTCTGATTTCAGTTGTCATAAGCCATTTTTCTTCCTGCGTTGACACCAGCAGCTCAGGTCAGCCCAGCAGAAGTTGTTCCATGTTTCTCCTCTGGTACTTTGCGTTAGACCCTCTTTCTTCCACACCTGATGGATAGAGTAATTCCCATTATCTGTGGTGGACCCTGGCAGGCTGAGCTACTGCATGGCTGAGGTGATTGTCCCCTCCTTTGAAGGTGTGGGAAGTGGTGGCTGCTCCTGGAGCACCAAACTCTGGCACTTTGAGCACAACCTGATGAAAGACTTGCAGGAAAGCAAGGAGACCTCTGTTTTCTGCCATCCTTTGACTTATCAAACACTAGGTGGGTTTTGTTTGAAAACCCCATTGTGTGGAAACTGGCTCTGCCTTTCACTAGCCACTGATTCCCCCTCTCTGCTCAGCCTCCTCCAGGCTCCGGCTGCACTTCTCTTTGGTGGGTTAACCACCACCCAGCAGGATTTTACAAACCTCCCAGTTTTCCTCCCAAGCCATAAACTGACTGTGTGTTCCCACAGGGCACAAACCTGGCAAACAAATCGCTTTGTCACACTCGAGCCACGTCCTTTCAGCAGGCATTGTCATTCTCCTGTGATAGCCTTTGCTGCAGCTCGCCTCATGCTTGAATACTTTGCTGAATATGATGGACTTAAACATGTGCTAAGTGCTTTGCTGAACTGGGTCTTTCTCCTGATTTATGCCAGGGTAGATTAAAATAGAATCAGCCCCTTAAGTGGTCTGTGCTGCATGTTGTCAGCGCACCGAGACACTGCGACGGCGCTTGTGTTTTAATTAAAGGTTCCACCTATTTACATGGAGTCAATCAATCTTGGCACAAAAATGTCCTTGCACTGGATTAGCACCATAGTGCAGACAAATGACATTAAGCACAAATGGCTTTGTGGAGAAGTAATTCATCTGCATGGAAATGAAAAATACAATTATTTTAACTGATGCTGTCGTGTAATCGATCATGCTGGGCATGCCACGTGCCCCCCATGTGTGCAGGGATGTGCTGGCTCTGAGCTGGGATGGCACTGTTCATACTGATGTGGTGGGTACCCAAAGGGATCCAACTGCCTCCCAAAAAACACCCCCTGGCTCTCCCTGGGATTCCAGATCCAGGGACAGTATTTGAAGTTGGGCTCAAATCCCTGCAATGGTGTTAATTAGGTCATATGTCAAGCAGAAATGAGCAGAACGTGGCTTCATTGATAGGGTTTTAGTGGGCTCAAGGCTAATGGGTGTTTTAATGGGAAAACACAGCATTCCAGCCTGTTGGAGCAGCAATAAGGGAATCTATGGGCCATCATTAATATACTCCTGGTGATTGAAATAATTTTTCCCTCAGACCTGTGTCTCAACACTCTCAAGGCATTTATTAGTGGTCCATTATATGCCCACTTCAATCTTACTGCTTAATTTGAACACTAATTAACACCATCATGCCTTCTACAGCACAAATGGTACTTGGTAGGATTTCATTATCTCCATGCTCTGTCTGCAAGCAGAAAGAGCTGAGTTTCACCTGGAAAAGCACCTCCTTGGACTCCTGGGGCCAGGGAAGGTTCCACCTCCGTGTCCCACCTCCCAGGTCTCACATTTAGGAGGGAAGTTGGTGGGAAGCAAAGCAATGACTTCATTTCCCGAGGTACTGGGGCAGTAGCCAGCAGGACAGCTTGGATGTCCAAACACTGCTTAATTATCTGAGTGAACAGGGGCCCAGGGCTTGGGGCTGCTGCTGCTGCTGCTCCGAACTCTGCTCGCTCTCGCTGGCTCGCCCAGAGCAGGGGAAGGCAGAGCCAACCCAAAATGGAAAGGTTTACTGGTTCCAGCTCTCCCCTGTGCATTGTGCTGCCTTCTCAGGAAGGATAGAGTTCAATCAACCCTTGAAAGTCAGTGAGGAGTGTTTTTCCTCCATCAAAATATCTTAAAATAAATCTCCTCTGCTGCAGTTCAAGCCGTACCTCCTTCCCAGCAGTAGGAAAAATGAACACCAGCTTTCTGAAGGAGCCTTTTATAGATTTGGAGGCTTTTATAATTTCTTCCCAAGGCTTTTCTTCTCTCTAAACTGAACTATGATCATTCCTTCTGCACATCCCTATGGGGCAGGAACTGTGCTCTGTCTCCTTGTCCCCCTCCATTTCAGCTGCTCCAGCTCCTTCCCTGTTAGGCACTGTAAGGTTCCTACTGCTGTCACCTCTGGCAATAGCTCCTACTGGGATATTGCCTTCCCCCTACTCCAAAATAGTTTTTTTTCCTTCATGCTATAATTCCTAGATCCTCTTCTACCTCTTAGGGCTGCTGCCTAAGCACTCATTTTGTAATTTGTATTTTTACAGCTAATTACTCTTAGTTAAGTGCTGAAGGTTCTCAGGCTGCTGGGCTGCTGCCTGTTTTTTAATACTGCTTCTCCAACTGAACTCTTCTTAGTGATATTTGAGCTTCTCTAGAGTCTAATAACTTCTATTATTAGTCTTTTGAAACAGCAATAGACTCCCATTTGACAGCATCGCCAATAGTTTGAATATTGAGTATGAGAAAAAGGGAAAACCTGCCTGGTGGGGGGGGGAATTTTCTGCTCCCTACTGCTTCCAGGCTTTACAGGAGTTAGTTTTCCTTCTCAGGAATGCATTTGTCACCCTCTCCTTGGCATTGGTGTAACTGAGAGGTGGGAGGGGGCTGTGTGAGCAGGGACCCCTCTGTACCCCAGTGCAGCAGAGACAGTGGCTTTGCAGAGAGCTGAGTGACAATACCACAGAATTAATACGTAAGTAGAATCTGAGTTGCCATTAGCTTAGTGAGGGAGTGGATAGACAAAGGTTGGGGATGTGTTTTTCCCCTTTAGTCTCACTCTCCTTTGGCCTTTTGGCTCAGACTGGGTGTGGCATCAGTTTAATATCGGATCCATCCCTGTCAGGAGGCTGTCCGTGCGTTTGCAAGGGATTTGACACTATATATATTTCCTGGCTTGTTACAACCCTGCCCTGTCATGATGTGGGGCTTAGCCTTCACATCTGATGTATGGAGTGGTGTGGGGAAGCAGCAGCAGCGAAATTCAGTCCAATTTCTCAGCACAGATAAGCAACCCCCAGGGCAGGGAAGCGAGCTCCATCCCAGCGGCAGAGACAGACAAGGTGTTGGTATGAATAAAAACTGGGTGCCAGGGAGAGGCTGTCAGTGACATTACTACCTGTCACACGTGTGTAAAGTCATCAAACAGCGGGTGGGCGGCCGTGACAGCCCTGGGAAAGGGAAAGACATCTCTATTAGCGCTCAGCGCCGCGCTGGGGCGAGGCTGCAGCGTGCTAAGGGCAGGCAGGCTGTTCCACTTAAGGTGGAGAATGATATATTCGGCAATGGGAGTAATTTGATTTGGCTGAGGTTCACAGCGTTTTGGAATCTGATGTGAGTCTTCCTGCTATTGGATACTGCCCCAGATTCCCAGTGCTGCAGCATATTGCTTCTCCCTTCTGGGCTGCGTGGAGTAAATGAGTTTCTGAGCATGATGGTATGGATTTTGCACCCAGATGGGCAACTTTTCTCCTCTTCTGTTATAAACTGGATTTTAACTTCGCAAGAAAATAGAGCAAGCAGGATATTCCTGCACCATCTGACTTATACAAACACCCAGTGATTGCATCCAGAGGCTTTTTTTCTGCCCATCTCCGATTACACCTGCTTTCTAGAAATTGCCTTGGCCAACGCTGGTTTAGTACTGGAAGGGTTCCAGGAAGTGATTGAGGTGCAACTCCCACAGCAGAGAGGTGTGGATGTGATGGAATAGACTGGCATCCTCACAGCTGGATCACCGGGGATGAGCCTGAGACCTGACAATCATCAGTTTAAGGAGGTGAACATCTCACTGGAGATCTCACTGTGGGCACCTGGAGAAGGAGCAGGCTGCGTGAGCTGGAAAGGAGGGACAGGCTGGGAAACCAGCTTGAAATGCATCCCCACGAGCTGTGTGTGCCAGCAGCTGGATGCTGCCTAGCTGCAGCCACCTTGTTAAACTGCTTTCCTTCCCTGCTGAAGCCAGGACTGATGCTCTGCTGGAGCTCGGTGGTTCGTGTCAGCGCGGTGCTTTGCTCCAGGGCTGGGACAGCTGCAGAGAGAGGCTGTCCCCTCCTCGAGCCCCTCGGGAATGGCTCAGCCTTGGGGGAGCCCTGTGGGGCGCTGAGGTGACAAGCACAGTGCAGCAAAGCCCACCCCAGGGAGAGCAGGGTGAGGACACGCAGCAGCTGCCTGCTCCCAGCAGCCCGCCCACGCCGCCAGCAGCACCCTCGGATTTTGTGCCAACTTTTAATTGCATGAATTTAATTACAGGGATTTTCTGGCTGCGTCGGGGGCTGTGAGCATCTCCCCTGCAGCTGGGAGTGTGCAGCTCCCTGTGCAGCCAAAGCAGAGGCAGAAACAGGGCAGCTCAGTGCAGGGAGAATGGGTGGCCAGGGCCCAGCCCTGCTGCTCCTTGGCCAGAGGTGCTCTGTGGCCTCCAGCTGAGCTGGTTAGAAAACAACCCTCTTCTTTCTGGGATCTTGTGTATTTTTCTGCACTGCAAAACAGCTTCAGCAGTCAGCCACCAGCCCTGAGATGGTTTGGAGCCTGCAGAAGAGCTGGGGTCTATCGATGGACCAACTCTCTTTGCTGGTGGTGGTACTGCCACCAGTGCTCTGGCCATGCTGTCAAAGCCATTCTCTGTATGATCTGTGCCTTCCTCAGGCTTACAGGTGGTTCTAAACTCAGGCCAGCCCTGCTGGGTCAAGGATGGCTGGAAGAAGGGATCAGCAGTTGGTGGGTGGCCATGGAAGCCCCTGGGAGAGCCCTTCCCCCTGCTCGTGCATCCAGGTAGATGCTGGAAAGCTGCTCCTGGCTGGCACGGCCAGTTCAGCTGTGTCACCAGAGATGAGCATGTCAGTGAGTTTCTGGCAGTTTTAGCAACACCTTAGCTACTGAAGATCCACAGACAGTTCCTATTTGCCCCCATGGCTTGAAGCTGAACTGGCAGTTTGGGGTTAGAAGCAGTTTAATTCCTCCCTGTTCCCTCTGGTGTTTTGCTCTGCCACCACTTGACCTCCACATCCCTGCAGCAGTAAGGCCAGCACGTGGAGCAGCTCTGCCTTCCTCCCACCAGCCCTTCCCTCTCAGGGCTCCCTGGAGCTTTCACTGCTTATTCCTGCCATTTTCCCACTTTGCACTGTTTAAAAACAAGCAAGCAAGAGCTCCCTGGAGCCAGCCGCTCATTTGCTGGCAAGGACTGCCTGTTAATCAATTAAAGCTCTGCGAATGTATTTGCAGCAGGGTGGATGATTAAGATGCTTTCTGTCTCTAATGCATGCCTGGGGGAGGCTTGCCTGCATGGTAAGGGCAGGTGTGTTGGGCTGGAGGTCCTGCAATTCTGCTTTTAGAGGTCTTGGAATAAAGAGGTCAGATGCTCAGGACAGTGAGGGAAGGGGAAGAGGTTTGGCAAAAATAAATGTTTTCCTGATGGATGTTATTACCTGAGCCTGCTCTCCAGGCAAGGATTTGCTGATCTACTCAGAAGTGGCTCTGGGGGAATATTCCCTCAGGACCATCACGTGCAGAAGAGATGGCTCATGTGGGTAAGGAGGGGAATGGGCTGATGGGGAGGATATTCAGGAAATTTGACAGAAAAGGTACTGCTGAGGCCAGCACTGAAACAGCACCAGAATTGTGTTTGTACCCAGGCTAAAAATCATCAGTGTCACTAAACTGAGGGGTCATGCTTGTGATTTTACACTCTGCTGTCAGAGCAAACCTCAGCTGTGGGAGCCTGCCAGCTCCTCTAAGCACTGCTTTAATTTCCATCACTGATCTTCATTTCCAGGCATGAATTTGGTTCATTTCAGAGCCTTAAGCAGGGGAATCAAAGGACAAAAACCATTCTCTCATTTGGCCAACAAAAGGGTGCAAGGTCTATTTTGTGTTGTTTTGGGCATTGCAATGGATTCATGAGAAGTTCATTTTCATAACACTGATGTGCCATAAACTCTAATGCAGTCCTTGTAAAAATGAAAATTGCTTTAATGCTTGCATTTAGGGAAGTCATGTACCAGCCCCTGAGCTGACCACCAGTTCAAAATCCATAGTAAGTCAAGACAAAGAAGTCTTTGCACTGGCACAATTTACTGAGATGTGATTTAATAGAAAAACTATTGTTTCAAAGGACTAGAATAGAAATACTAGTGTTTCAAAGAAACACTAGTAGAAATAGGAAAACTAGTGTTTCAGAGGGTGACAGTGACTGGCTAGGGTTTGATATTTAATTCAATATTACAGAATTTGGCAAGAGCAAGATTCCAGGGCAGGAACCCTGGCTGAGGAGGACTTTGCAGCATGGTGCTGTGGGTATGGAGTTATTTCATGGGTGGGAAATTCAGGGCAGAAGGAAAATGGCTGGAGAAGCAGCTGAATTTGGGAGATAGAAGCTGAGGCATCCACACAGCTGGGAGTTGTTCAGTGCAAAACCCAGCGTGGCTGGTGCTGCTGGCATGGGGAGATGAGGACCAGGGAGGAGGGCAGATGGGATCAGAGGCAAATGGGAAATGGATGCTCTGCCAGGAGCATCCTCATCCCAGCACGGCCCTAGGGAAAGCACATTGTTCTTTATAAGTTGTAAAAACAAACCCTACAATCTGCCCATACACTGGGAATACTCGAAGAGAAATAACTGGTCCAATTAGTGATTTAAAAATAAATATATGTTTACTATTTTGATAACAAGGTTTCAGACTATCACTTAGGCCATAAAATAAGCTCAAAGTGTGGTGGCCAGAGCAGAGCCCTGCCCTACAGCTACCACCAGAGAGCATCCTTGTATACTTTTTCTGTGCAAAAAACAGCACCGAGTTGGGAAATAACCCATCTTTCAGCAGCCTGTCTCTTTTTAAGTGTTTCCCAGTCAGTAAAGATACAATAATTGAAAGTTGTCTATCAATCATGTTAGCAGACAAAACAGCATTGTTTCTCTTCTCTTTTTCTCCAAAGTACTGGAGCTTGATTGGCTTAACAATGAGAACAAAGGCACCAAGTCAAAAATCCCACTTAAATGTTTTCAGGTATAAAAGCACATCATCTTTGGGGAGGGAAGGTACAAAATTCATTGTTTAGAAGCGTTCTAGGGGAATGCTCAAACAGAAAAAAAAAAAAAGAATAAAAAGTATGAAGAATAGACTATGTCAGGACAAAATATCTTTGGGGCTGAATTTAAAATCCTGCCAAGACATTTGCATGTCTGCATGTCTGTAGCCCACTCATCTGAAACAGCTGATGTGGCCAGAGAAACAGGTCAGGGGATCAAGCTTTGACTTATTTTAGTGCTTTCTTGAAGTGTAAAATCATGCTGAATCTAGGTTTGTACTTCAAGTCCCTGTGGATGCAGGGCCAGGATTGCTGGCAGGGGCTGTGGCTGTGGAGCACTGCCTAAATGATGCTCTTATTTTCCCTTTTGCCATCCAGGTGTTGCCCAGAGGTGCAGCAGTCATCTTGGAGCTCCTGCTCAGTTTTGAGGTGCACTTTGCAGTTCATTTCCCCCCAGAAATCCTGGACTGGGCTGTGGCAGGTGTCTGTGTAGGGGGGTGACACCCTGAAGGGTTGGGGCAGGGGCTGCTCCCATGGTCCAAAAGCAATTTTACTTCACAGGGAACAGCTTCCAGTGTTTATTTCTCTTCAACCAAGGCTTTCTGTGGAGAGCTCCTAAGTGGTTTCAGTAAAAAAAAACTCAATTATTTGTCTGCTACATGTCTGAAAAGTGGCAGCTCCTCCAGGCTAACAGGAACCTGTTGTCCATACAGGAGCACCTAGTAAAAGGTTTGCCAGAATTTTCTGCTTTTTTCAGGCAGATTCTGCACTGCTGCTTGCTGTGCTCGTTTCTGCAGCAGCGTTTGTGCTGTTATATATACATTTATACAAACTGATTTAGCAGAGGATGCTGAAACTGATCTCAGGTTAGTCCCTGGAAGAGCAGAAGACAGATTTCTCAGTGCAAATCATTTTCCTTTCTCAGACAATCAGGGAAAAGGGAGATAAATAAGCAGGGAGAGGCACCATCACTTTTATAATCACTTGAGCAAGAGCAGGACCAGCTCTCTGTGAGTCACAGCAGCGCTGCTGCTTCCCCTCTGCACTCATTAACCAGTGGTTTTAGGGAGGTGTAAAATTAGTGCTCTGTTAGTTACTGTGTGTTTCACTGTCTGTGCAGCCTGCTGGGAATGCCACAGCCTTTACAGCTCATAGACACCGTCCCCAGGATGACTCTCAGCTCTGGATGATTGCAGTTTGGGCAACTGGAATGCAGACAGTGGTGGAAATGTGCTCACTGCACCTGGGTACCTCACACCTGTGCTTTCATTGCCTCCACCGAGAGTTGGTCGAGTTAATTTGGGATTTTACTGACTGCTTCTGGGGTGGGAGGGTGTGTCTGAGCTGCCCTTTCCCTGGTGTGGTCCAAGCTAGGAAAATGCTTCTGCTGGGCTGAAACCAGGGTTTCCTTCAGCTGAAGTCTTTGAACTGTGAAGTCACAGGTCTACCACAGACCAAACACGTTTCCAGAAGCTCTCATCATGTGTGGTTCTGGTCAGACGGGCAAAAAGATTCAACCTGCGGTTGAAATATTTTAGTTTCCTTTCTCCTCCCTACAGAAGTTTCCTTTTCAGATGATTTTCTGAGTTAATTCCAGTTCTGTTGCAAGAAGCTCATAAAGCTGTTATTGCTCAGTCGCTCTCGGTCTCCCTGTTAATATAATGCAAGGATAAGCAAAGTTCAGGGAAACTGCCTACACTGGAGGAACGAAACAAGAAGACGTTTCTGAGCACTGCAGGTTTTTCAAAGCTTCTTTGTTCAGAGACAGGGAAAACAACCTGTAAAACTTCACCCTGACAAAGGGAGCTGCAGATTTAAGGCTATTGAAAAGAGTCATCTCCCCAGATGTAGGTTGGCATGTGGGTTCACAATTACAAATATGGTTTATGATTCATCCCAGCACACTGGGATGATGGGGGGAGAGAGCATCTATATTAGGACAAACCTTGAATGACAAGGGACAGCTCACAACTTGAACAACATGGAGAATGAGGTCATTTGAGATGAAATGCTTCAGCATTGCCAAGCACATGTTCATTTACTGAAAGAGGAGGAATTTAAAGTGATTTTCATAAGGGGAAATATTCATTTGTCAGCAGACAGCAATCTCTGAGTTTGTTTGAGGCTCAGAGCAGCATCTTAGCAGCCCATCAGGTACCACTCCAGAGCACACTGCTCCTCTGCAGTGTCCAGTGCCTTCAGAGGCACCACACAACCATGTCTGGAAAAGAATCATTCTGCTTGAGAGGTGCCTTATACCAAGAGCACGGTAATTTTCAAAATAAATCAGTTAAAAGGCTCTTTACAACCAGATTGTGATGTAAATGCAAACCCTTGTGATTCAAGCTGTGCAATACCCTCTAGCTGAGGTATAAGAAGATTTTTTTTTTCTGATTTTCACATTTTGCTATAGCTTTTATCTAGAAGGCTGCTGATTTGCTACTTTGGAGATAAGATACAGGACAAGGAGAACCACCAGCTTAATCATTTTGGCATTTCCAGGGGTGCAGCTTTGTGATCCCACAAGCAGCACAGATGGCTCTGTGCTGTCCTTTGCCCCTTGTTTGAACTTGCAGCCTGAAGGCATTTCCCCCACTCTGGAATAAAGTCTGGAATAAAAAGATAAAAGTCCTGGAGACGCCCTTTCTTGGTGTTCCATCTCCAGAGAACCACCTTGGCTTGGGCATGTGGTGTCAGGCAGCTGGGATTTGTGTCATCTTTGGGGATGGCCAGTTGGAGTGGGAAGAAAAAATGCTGTGAGGGGCATTTCATCTGGGAGAAGAAATGTGGGTATTTTATTGGTGGTGATGCCAAGCTTCTGCCTCAGTTTTGTCTCTCCGGGTTCCTGTGGCTTCCCTGAGTTCTGGGCAGCTCCTGGATGCAGCCAGCTCCCACCAATCTGTGGTTCTGTCATGCAGACATCGTGTCCCTGTGTCAGAGGGATTACCAGCTGCATTGAATACACTCCTGCAGAGCAGGGAGTTAAGCCTCAAACTTCCATCTGTTCATAATAAAACATCTTCACTGGCTGAATTTGACCAATTCAGTGATTACTATTGGGAGAGCATGGTCTCTCCAAGTCCTCCAGCTGTTCCACCATGGAAAGCCTCTTGCCTTAATGTAAAGGCTTGCAGCCATTTCCTCTGTGGTTTTTATCTAATTTTGTTACAATAATTCAGCAAGTCCACTTTGGCCAGCTGTTCTTCAGGCCTCCTGGCCCACGTGGCTCATACACTGCTGCTGGTGATGATGGTGAATCAATCTTTCCTACGATTTTGCATCCATCCTCAGCTCTTGGAGCCATTCCAGCAGTTCTCAATATGCAGCTGATAATTCCACAGCACCCCCCGTGGTGATTCACAAGCCTGTGAAACCTCCTCTCTGTGCTCCAGTTCCTCACTTCCCAGGCTGCTGATAGACATTGAAAATATTGTACGAGTGACACTTCCAATAAATCAGCAGTCATTTAAACTGCTGGTAGTAATTCACAGATCTGCTGGGTTTTGCTGGCATCTCCTCCCAGATCAGGGTGTGGATCTATCTAAACCCAGACACAGCATTATCCTGAGGCTGTTTTCAGCAGAAGCTCAGACACCTTGTGTTGAGGGAAACTCCATGGAGTGGAAAAGAGACCATGAAACGATACTTAAGATTTCTTTGGGGTTTTGTATCCTGGAGAAAGGGAGGCTCTGGGGAGACCTTTTTGTGGCCTTTCAATACTTACAGGGGAGTTCTAAGAAAGATGGGGACAGACAGGGCCTGTTGTGGTAGGACAAGGGGTGATGATTTAAATGAAAAGAGGGTAGATCCTAGGAAAAATGTCTATAAAGATAGTTGTGAGTCTCTGGCACAGGGTGCTCAGAGAAGCTGTGGCTGCCCCTGGATCCCTGAAAGTGTCCAAGGCCAAGCTGGACAGGGCTTGGAGCAACCTGGGATGGTAGAAGGTATCTGCCCATGGCAGGGGGTGGATTGAGATGATCTTTAAGATACCTTCCAACCCTAAACATTCCATGATCCTATAGATCAAGGGTTCCTGGCTCCCTTTCACTGCCTTCCTTTTGCTCCCCAGTGTCTTTTCACGTCTTTGCCTGTGTGATGCAAGCAGAGATCAAAATCCCCCCAAGTGTAAATGTTGTCTTTGTTCTCTTTGCTGTTCCTCAAAGCCAGGGCTGGCCCCTGATTTCCTGCACTGGTTTCATTCAAGTACTTCTCCCCACACTGTGTCACGTTTCCTGCTGCAGTGCCCTGTTGTGCTCACCCTTCTTTTTCTTCTCTGGGTTTGGGTTCAGCTTTGTAGAGGCACTTGGCAAATATCACAGTGAGGAAGCCCAGCTTTGCTCTCTTTTTTCTCTCCAGAACTATGGATGAGCATGCAGTTCATTTTCATAACACTGATGTGCCACAGACTCTAATGCAGTCCTTGTAAAATGAAAATTGCTTTAATGCTTGCATTTAGGGAAATCATGTACCAGCCCCCGAGCTGGCCACCAGTTCAAAATCCATAGTAAGTCAAGCCAAAGAAGTCATGTACCAGTCCCAGCTCCTGCTTTTGTGTGCCTTGATATCCTCTTCCCTTCCTCTTGGGAGGAAAAGCCTGGCCACAGCTTTCTGGATGCTGTACTGTCCCTGAAATCCTCGCAGAGATGCTGAGGCATTGGTCCACACTGTAATCACCAAAGGATTACAACCAGTGTCACTCCATATTAGTGGGATTATTAAATCAAATTGGCTTATAGGATCCAGCATGCTGGCAGCTCCCCCCAGCTGAACAGCAGCTGCACGTCCCTTCTGCCACCGCCCCACGCTGCCCTCCTGCCACGCTTCCCATTGATTTGAAATTTCACTATTCACTTCTCAGGCACTCAAGGGCTTGGGGTTTTCCTATGTCATTGATTTATTGCTTCAGGATCGTCATTCATCAGGCTGTTGGCAGTGTCAGGGTTTTGCCCACAGATTTCAGCAGTGAAAGGATCCCTGTCCGGCACCAGTGGTGTTCAGTCAAAAGATGAAGCCTGTTTATTCTTAACAACTGGTTTTGCTTCCAATAAACCATCACAATTTCTAGAAGAGGTGGTCACTGCATTATATTTGGTTCCTTGTTGCTGGCACTGAGGTCATGTGCAGTGCAGGATGGGTTATGGGAAGATGCTGCCCAGCATCCTCTGAATTTGGGAGAAATCATTAGGAAATGTTATGGCCTTTACATTGACTCCTGCTGCCCAGCATGAGCAGTGTGCCAAACAGCCTGGAGGTGTGGAGACCCTTTTCTGAACTTATTACTTCCATTTTGCAGACTTTCAGAAAGGGGGAGGAAAAGCATCAGACTTGTCCAGCCCTCCAGTCACCAGATGAAAGGAATCTTTGAAAGCTTCAGAGGGTAATGTTGCCAGGGAGGGCTCAGTGAGGATTTGTGAGGTTCAGTATAGCAAGAGAGTGCTGTGCTCTGCTGGGCACCCAGAAAAATAGGTGAGGAGTAGGTAAAAGTTCTGCTGCTCCAGTTGGAGCTTACCTTTAATGAAATTTTTATCTTCCCTTTTACATCACTGGGATGTGTAACTGGTTATTTTCTTATTAATGATGAAGTAATTGGTTCCAGTGCAGGGTCTGTGTCCATTAGCACATCTGCTCACACACTTGTACTTCCTGATACATGCTCTGTGTACAAGAAACGCATTTGTTCCTTGCCTGAGTTCGTGCCTTATCTAATCCACCTCATCTCCCCATCTGAATTTTAAAAAGAAAATTAATGAGGAAGATTATTGCACCATGAAAATAACAATGCTAATTGATCATCGGCATAGTGATGTCTTGGGGATGTTTCTGGAAGTTGCTTTGGTGAATTCTTAAGTGCATGAAGACTCTGGTTTAACAGAGTTCCTGCCTCAGGCAAAGGCCCCCTTGACTTGGCCAAGGTTTATATCTCCATCCTCAGTATTATCACAAAAATTGTTAGAATTAAGCGTAGCCCATTTTTTTGTTCTGACTTGCTACTGCCATAACAACCTTTATAACAACCAGTGTCCACTCTGAGGCTGGACACTGCTTGATCCAGATCCAATCCACAGTCCACTCTTTCCCATTTTACCCAGGAAGGTCCATTGCCCCCAGCAGCCAGGCTGGGGAACTCTGGGGAAAGCACAGAGAAAGTTTAGTCACTGCTAAACACAAGCAAAGATGCCAGAGCAAAGCAGGTGACCTGCTGGAAACTGAGGAGAAAACATAACCCTGCACTTCGTTATGAAAATCATAGAAAAGAGCTAAAATTTATACAAGACAAAAGAGGGCTGAGATGACTCAGGTCTTGCCCAAGGAATTTAATTGAAAACTGCAACTTTGGGAAACGCTGGGTTGTTTTGCTCTGTGTTTGTGCAAGCAGCCAGCCTGAGGATTACTGGGAGCACAAGACTCTGCCTGGCATCCTTCCAGAGGGGGAGCGTGAGGCTGGAGCTGCAGAAGTCTCCTCTGGCACGCTGGGGAGCTTTGCTAAGCTGCCTGACACTGCCTGATCCTTCTGGATACAGAGAGGAGCTTTCCATCATCTGCAAAAAAAGAGGTTATGTGAGCACGAGGAATATCTGTCAGGCACTGATGTGGCGTGCAGCACGTGCAGCTCTGCCGTGGCTCAGGTGCTGCAGAGCAGCTCCTGCTGCACACCTGGGTCTGAGCCTCGGCCACACACCCACCCTCAGAGCTCTGAGAGCCCCAGAGGCCCCCAGCAGATCTTTCATACCCTCCTCTGCTGCGAGAGGGGTGTTTGGAACTGAGAGTGGAGCCCAAAGGCAGCCCCAGCCTGATGCAAACGTGTCCTGTGACAGCTCCTGGCGAGCTCTCAGCTCCAGCAGCTCCTGCAGGGCAGCACAGGCCCGGGGCCAGTGCGTGTCCTGTGCAGGCACCATGGGGATGTGGAGCATGCCGCGGTCCTGAGGCTCCAGGACTGCAGCCTGGCATCCCAGGAGGAGGCAGAGGTTGGGCAGAGGACACAAGTTCACCTCACGCTCCAAACATCCTTGGCCCAGGCTTGTCACAGTGAGCTCATGGGCACTCTGTGCCCCCTTCCCCAGGACCCTGTGACTCTGATCAGATAACTCTGGACCCTCCTTCCTGCCCCAACGGGGTTTGGGGAGAGCCAGGGAAGCCCACCCTGTCCAAAGTCTGTACAGACCCCTGACATTCCCTGTTCGTCCTCTTTTGCCCCACTCTCCATATGGACAGCACAGAATAAAGAGAGCTGAACCAACATATCTGGGATAAGAGCCTCTTTTGGAAATCTTTGCCATCTCCTGATATTCCTCCCCTCACAGCCTAGGACCTCTGAGCTAGCCTGATATTTAGGGGGCTGTGCAAGGGGGGGAACGTCACAGACTGTTTAGGGACATTTTCTGAGGAAAAATGGTATCCATTAGGGTCTGGTTTTGCTGTGGTGAAAAAAAAAAAAAGGTTTAGTGTCATTTTGGTGTAAAAAGGGTGAAGTATGATGCAGGTATCAAGCTAATCCCTTCTTGCAGAATCAGATTAACCAAGAGCAGTCAGTGCAGTTCAAAGGACAAAAGTATTTGCAAGATATCCTTCATGTCTTAACAATTCCCACCAGTCCAATGAGAAAATCCTGGGGAAGTCCTGAATTTCACCAGAGATAATTGTGGTGCTTTCCCTTTTCTCTTGTCTAAATCTCCCTTTCTGTTTCTGCCCAGCCCTGAGGAGCTCTTGGAGCTCCTTGTTTTGCCTTATGGCAAATTTTGGTGTGTCTTGTGGAGCTGAGGAGTGGTGCCACTGCTTGTCTGGGTGCTCCTGAAGGCTGTGGAGCCCCTTCCCTTTTTGGGAGCCCTTTTTGGTACTCCCAAAACCCCACAGTGCAGCAGCCGGAGCATGGCTGCGTCTCACTCCCTCTCTGCATTGCAAACTCTGTGCAAAGGGTGAAATAAATAAATGAATAAATCATTGGCATTGTAGCACTGCAGCCAGCTGGAAACATGATGCAAATACTAAAGGCTGGATCTGTGCTTCCCAGCAGTGTTTGATGTGGGCCACAGACACGGCTCCCCAAGGGACTTCTGGTCCCTGAGGACCTGATTTATGCCAGTGCTGGGGATCAAAAGCCAGGATGTGGTGCTGCACAGCTGTAATAATGGATATTCCAATTTTACTTCAGCTCCAGGTCTGCTGAGACAATGCTAAAATTCAGCTGTTGGCAGACCAGGAATTAAATGATTTGTGTTGGCTGGATTAGGGAGGAGATTCACTGTTTTCATCACATGCACTGGTTCAGCCACATATGGAGAAAAAGAGGAGACTTTATAAGGCTTTATGAATTGGCTGGATACCAGAACCTGAGTCCTGCTGGCTGTAGGGCTTATCCTTACAAAACTCATCTTACAGCTGTGGAAATGAGTGGGTCTGGATTTCCCTCATCCAGCCCAGGACTGCTGCAACTGTTGATGAGAGCTACAGGTTGTCCAACCTGGAAAAAAATCATTGTGTAAAGCTCTAAAGTGACTGATGTGTTGTTAATAGGTTTCATTATTTACTTTTTAATATTTATCATGCCAACCATTAACCAGAGTGGAGACACTGGCCACACTCCTAGCACAGAGGAGTGTTTCTCCCTGGACAGGAGCATCTGTTCCTCACTGGCTCACCAGACCAGGGGCACCCCTCAGCTCCAAGGAGACCAAATTGTGGATTCCTCCTTTAGCATGGGGCCAACCTGCAGGTCCATGTGATGCTCCACACTGGAGATCCCCAGCACGACGTGTCCTCCAGTCTGTGCTGGCTGTCACAACCTGAGATCACAGTGTGAGATTCCTCCCACTGGAGAATCTGTATCCCTGAGTATTGTGCCCTCCAGGAGACAGCATCTAAACTGTACATCACTGCAGATTAATCTGCAGCTTCTACAAATATGAATTTAAATAGTCTATTATCTCAAAGCACTGTTAATGTTTTTATTTCCACTTCCTAGATGCATGCTCCATACTGAATATCCTCCAAGTTCATTAGGTTCCATTTCATGTTGCATAAATTTGTAGTCTGCTCTTCTAAAGAGAAGATGAAACCTGACTGCAAAATTTACTGAACAATTGTTCCAATGTAGCTTAATTAGTATCTTGCAAAGAATTTGCAAGCATCTGAGATCGCTTGGAATGCTTGAGTCATTTTATTATGAGATTTAGGGTTAATATTTCAGATTAATAATACATATGAACATTTATTAAACTCTAGGCAGTACTTTAAAACAACATAAAATGGTTTATCATGTTTATAACAGCCTCAAGGAAGAGAAACTTGCAAGCGACTCAGGCTCTGCTCTCTTTTCCTTCGTGCTGGGTTGGTGCTGGAGTTCTGAGGGAGGCTGAACTCCCTGGGTGGAGGACAGGCTTCATTTCATGGACTGCTCTGGCACTCCTAGGTGTTCTTCTGAGAACAGGTATATGGCAAACTTTAAATCAGACTCAGGATGTGGAGATGTCAGCTACTTGGAAGGGAGTTGCTTTGAAAATACAATTTCCTGTAAGAGTGTTCAGGATGGGCCCTAAACGTTCAGGCACCAAGAACCACCCTTTGCTAAAGGACACCTTACCCATCATTTGACATGTTTTGGAGGGCTGTTGATCTGAGTAAGCTGGTTCTTGGTTGCTCTGTGGTGCCCCAGTAGCCCATAATGCAGATCCAGTGCAGTTTCTGATCCCTCCTGCACTTGCTGGGTCAGCCTGCAGCTCATGTACAAACCAGTGTGAGTTTTACATCTGTGCATTCAGACTCACACGTCCCTGATTTAAACACCACTGCCAGGAACACCTTGTTAACAGGCAGCACTTCATGTGCTACCATAAAAAAAGAACAAGCTTCCCAGTGTGGAGATTTCAAACTTTCTTGAGTGAGTTTTCTTAACTTTAGGAGATCAAACTTCACATTTAAGTGAGAGCAGCAGCATCAAAACTATAGCAATGCACCCATTTGTGTCAGCAGAGATTCGTAACCAGGCACTGAGATGCACTCCTGCCTGCTGGGGAGAGGCAGAAAGAAGCAAGCAATGCCAGTTAAATAAAGAAGAAAATGTCTAGCTTGGAAGTGAAGCCTTAGGAAACAAATTTAAAACCATGCAACAACATGACAGGGTGTAGGACCACTGGAAAGGTCCAGCAAGTGTGATTAATCCATGGGCTGTTCTCTGCAGGCACTTCCACTGAAATTGCCAGATCAGGCTGGGTAGGGAAGGACAGGCTTTGCCATCAAGCCATCACAGGGCTTACAACAGTGATGAATGCAAATTCAGAGAGCTGTGTTCAGCTCTGTGTGTAAAGCCTGTGCATCACTCATTAATTTAAATTTTTGAAAGACATCAACCTAGTGCTGGCTCTCTCCATGGGACTGAGTTTCCTTCAAACTGCTCTCACGGGGTGTGCAAGCTGGAGACAGGCGTGCTGGGGATGCTCACAGCAGGGCCATGGAGCCGCACTCAGGGATGGCTCAGAATAAAAACCTTGTCACCCTGGGTGAGCCAGCCAGCAAGGGGGAACAGCAAGGGGGACCAAAGGGGGTTCTGCATCCCACAGCCAGGCTGGGAGCTGTGCAGGCTGCTGCCAGGGGGAGGGGGCTCATGGTCATTCCCACTGCTGGGCTACCTGAGACTGATTTACCCTGTGAGCGAGATGAGGAGGAGCTGTTTGGAGGAAAGACTTTATTCTTTGCTAATTCCTTCACTGAGGCTGGTGCAGTGCATCCAAGAGCCCCTGTCTGAGTGCTCTGCTAGGTCTGGGGGTGGGAAATGCTGGTGGGAGAGCAGGGCACAGCATCCAGGACATGCTTCAGCTCATTTTGTTTGTGCTGTTCACAGCCCTTCCAGCCCAGCCTCTCCCCTCCTTCTTGCTCTGTGTCCCATCCAGCCCATCAGAAACTTCTCAGAATGCTGTCACTGAATGATGCAGGGGGATGGGATGTGCTGGCCAGAGCTTTCTCCTGGAGCTTAGGAGAAACCAATGCAGAAATTCAGCTGGATTTAGCATGCAGAGGGATAACCAGTGGGTTGGGGAACAACCATTTTATACTTTGTCTATTTGATTATCACTGGTGACTTGAAGGAAATGTAAGTCCTGCTAAAAATGGTGCTGGTTCTATTTTTAATATATCTGGGTCAAGATCTTCCTTTTTATGTCTGTGATCAAGTTCATTATTCACTTTCTGGGCATTGCTTTTATCCTCTTGTTATGTTCGACTACAAGATTAGTGGACCTGACTGTGTTGGTGCTTTTCAATTGGTGGTGTCAAAATAAATAAGAAATTGCACTATCACAGAAACAACCTGAATGCAGTCTCTCTGAACTGGTTCTTTGGCAGTTTTCTCCATCTAATCAGGGTTGGTGTTGAAGCTCACTCATTTTGTGTTGCCCGCTCATTTCTGTGTCTATCCAAGTATTTGCAATCAAGTAAAATAATTCTAGCACCCAAAACATAAAACTCCAGATCACCCACATGCTCCTAATTTGGCACATTTCTTGTCCAGCCAGGAAAAGCCCAGCAAGTTTAGTTCAAAGGCGAGTCTGTGTTGCATGAAGGACTTCCCTGTGCTCCTGCCCACTCAGCAACACCCAAGACAAACATCCTCCTGCAGCCATCCAAATCAATCTAATTGTAAGCAACAGAAAATGGTGCTTTAAATAAATCTCATTTGCATACTGAGAAAAACTTCTCAGCTTACTGAATATGGAAATTACTAGTGGAAAATTATTTATCGCCTCAGCATCAAAATACCAGAGGTTGGTTGGTGCCTTTGGGAAAATCATTTGTGATACAGCAGTATTTCTCACTTCCCCATATATAATGTGATCTGCCAAATTTAATCCAGTTTTGCATTTGATGGTCCCCAGTAGGATGAAAAGGTGAAGCTAATGTCATATAAACAATACCAAGCATCATCCCCCATGAAATTTTATGTGACAGTTGAAAGGTGCTGAATTATCCCAAAATAGCCCGGGGACTTCACAGTTCATGCAACCTGGCAGTTTACAACAATGCAAATATTTTGCTGCTCACTTAGCTGCTGTTGTCTCTTTTTAATTGTAAATTCAGTCCCAGTATTTCAACCTAGAAGGTGAGAGAACCGAAGGGGTTCATGCTGTGCCATGCACTATCCTCAGTGACAAAATGCTGCAGAGTGAGAATGTGGAGGCAGAAGCAAGCATTTGCTAAGCCCAAATGCTTCCCTCTTCTCACACTGTTGATCAAATAAAAGTCTCATCTGCTGCTATTATGGGGTAATTTTCCCTAAATGTGGTCAGAATGAGAGATTTGTCCAAGGACATATCATGAGCCAATTGCACAGTTTTTACCACGTAAAAAAATATCCTCCTCTTCTGCATTTTCCCTGCCTTCCCAGCTCCTGAGAACTGTCTCCATTACGTGGGCACATCACTACGGGAACTCCTTGTTTTTCTTGTCATTATCTGCAAAAGGAACCTGATGTATATGTAGGCTGTTAAAAATGTACACATTTATTGAAAATTGTCTGAGTAAGATGAACTGCTGCTGAGAGTATTTGAGTTCAGCCTACAAAGTGCTGCTAGTTCCCAGTCCAGGGAAAAGGCTAGAGATATGTTTTTCTGATTCTTCCTATTTCCCTTGGGCAGTATTGCCAATCTTTGACATCCAAGATCTGTAAAAAAAAAATAAAAACAAAACAAAACAAAACAAAACACAAAAAAAACACAAAAAGTGAGGAATTTGGAAAAATCCTTTTGTGGTTTTATCTGTGCTGAGGTTGCCCAGCTCATCAGTGGAGGATGGTGGGGTCAGCAGGATGTGATGGAGAGATGCTCACTGCAGAGTGTGACTGCTGGGTTCTTTCCTTTCCTTAGCCAGATCTGCATCAGAGATCAGCATTTTCTATCAGTCTGAATTTATCAGGAGCTGAATCTTTACTTATTTTAGTGAGCATAAGAACTTCTAATTCTCCTCTAATGCAGCTAATTGCCAAAGGAGCTAAGATACATGGCACAGGACCTGAGACCCTTCTGTCCCTTCTTTTGGAAGGGGTTTGCTTTGGCTTTTTCCCTCCCTGGGGAGGCAGGAGCCTGTCTGCTGCCCACCCAGACCTGGGGTGACACCCAGCCCCTCTCCCCATTCCCAGCATCACAATGCCAGCCCACAAAGGGACACAGCTGAAGCCACAGTTCAGTAGGGTTCATCTTGCTGGGATTTGTGCAGCTGTGAACTCGCGCAGGATCAGACCTCTGGCTGAATTTCAACTTTCATTCATCATTTTTGGCTGGTCCCAGAGCCCCAGGGAGTAGCTTCTTCCATTATTTGTAATGGGTGTGAGGTTTAGACTGGGGCTGGAAGTGGGGCTGGGGGTCCTGGCCACAGCCACCACCTCTCCCTGGGAGCCTGTGCCCACTGCAAACAGCCCCCTTGCAGGGCACAGAAATCAGCAGTGGCCTCTCCTTGTGAGGATTGGGAAGTCCTGGAGATGCTTGGAAATTTTGTTCCTGCCCTCAGAGAGAGCCAGAGCTGAAGTTTTACTGCAGAGTGCAGAGCAGTGCCATAATTTGGGAAGTGGGCTGGGGGCAGGAATTCTGCAGAGCAATCAACTGCTCAGAGCAGCTGCAACTCCCAAATACTAATTTTTTTTCTCCCATTTTATTTATGAAAATTAGACAGATAATCCTAAAGGCAAAGTTAATGTTAGCCAACGATGAGACATCTTCAGCTAACCCAGCCAAATATCTGTTCAAACACTGATATCTTGAATTTCCAATGTGAAACAGGAATAGCTGCATTACATAAAATACAAGAAAAGAAAGGCATATTATTGTTTTAATGCAACCTTTCCAAACAAATTTGTATTCACATTGTATCTTAACAGAGAGATGCAGGAAGCAGACAGAAATTTATCTTCTCCAGAGAGTGATAAATCAGTGCCTGGTTCACAGGAACATTTTTCAGACATCTCAAGAGCACCATGCACAAAAATATACATACCATGAATTTCCTGAGTGGACAAGGGCTAGCTGGAATGACGACAACAGTAGGAAGAGCACAGACCAATAGCAGAAATCTGGCAGGAGAAATTGGAATTATTCCTCTGGAAATGCAATGAAAACAGCTAGGAAAAGTTTGTCTGCTCATTAGGCAAATGATTTGTATTTCCTTCAGTGCCTGTCCTCAATGTGCCTTTCATGTAGAGTTCAGCTTCCAGGATGCTCAGGGCTCCTGAGGAACTCACTCCCATGGAAGCATCTCTTCCCTGCTAGTTTGAAGAGCTCAGCCTCAGAGAAATTTGAGCCAGTGGAAACTTTTGGAGTTAAGTATCACTGTCAGGAAGAGGCCAGCTGAGGTCTCTTAAAGAGCATTTAGTAGGAAAACACAACTTCTTTGTGGGACTTGCACCCCTCCAGCTTAATTTCCCCTGACAAGGCAGCAGTGGCAGCAGGGTTGTTGGACCAGTGGAGCGGGACTCTGTTTTCTTTCCTTTCTTGTAGACATTAACAACGGCTCTCCCCCTTTTAAACAAATCCACACAATAGAAGACGAGTTGTCAAGAAAGATTAAATCAGTCTGTAAAGCATCCAAAGCCTGGACTCAGCTTTTGCATCTGAGAGGGCAAAATCTTCCCCACGGTGGGCTGTGCCACCAGCAGGGGTGACAAGGACACAGTGCTGGCATGGGAGGAGACAGCATCCCTCTAGGGTAGCAGGACATAGGTGGTCTCAGCACACCTCAGTGGTGACCCTGTGAGGTGTTTTGGGTGATGTTTCTCAGATTTGAGTGCAGGTTTCTTTTCCCAGTGGCATTATCCACACTGGGACTCTGTAGCCCCAAGGCATTTTTTGACTTGCCTCAGTGCTGCCTCCAACAAGTTGAATTGAAGCAAAATCAGACTATAGTGCAACTCGAGTGAAGGAGAGTCCTGGGCAGGCAACTGATGCTGGGAATGGATTTATATCAGGTCTGGAAAATCAATGCACAGGAAGGAGAAGCACTGTACAAATCTGATGACTCTTCACTTGGCCTTTGCTTGTGCAGGAGAAAAATTTTATTGAAGGGACCTAAATTTGAAAAGGCTGAGTTAACACGGTTATTCCAGTTAAATATTTAATTCTGTGTTGCAGTGGGTATCAAATGTGCAACAAAGCTTTTGGTGTCACTGTTGTGTTACAGGTGACCCAATTACACATTTCTTCTGGCATTTTTGGGACCAGGAGGTCTGTGTAGGGAAGCTGGTCTCATTTTGGTGAAGGCAGAGAGAGGGACTCTGGCACTGTCCTTGGGTCACAGCCCGAGTTTGTCACCCTTTGTGCCCCACTGAAGCACAGTTATGGGCCATCACCTTCCTTTCTTTCTGTAGATTATTTGATGACTTTCCTGCAAACATGAACAACTATAAGCATCAGTCTTGCAGCATTGTGCACAGGATTTACTGGGACATTTCGTCTTTATCCTTGCAGTGCAAGATTCCTGCTTTTCCCCTTCCCAGGAACAGCTCTGATGGATAGATAAGCATCTAAAATAAACCAGCTAGGAGTGAGTTATTGGCTACTTTTGTCAAAACAAGCCAGGAGGGACCAAGCTTGATGGCACAAAATGCAGGGCAGCAAGTGGGAGCTTCTCTGTGAGTGACTTGGATGTGAAGTGTGTGATGGTGGAGAGCACCAAGAGGTGGCAAAGTGGAGTGGGAGAAGAGGAGGTACAGATCACCAAGCCATGTCCCTCAAGGGTGAAATAGTCTGTGTGACCAGCTGGGTCTCCTCGGATTTTTTTTTTCTCAGGAGGGTGTTGGAGGGATGGGGAAACCCACACAGGTGGTACAGGAGAACATCCCCCAGCCCAGGCTGTCACCACTTGGGGTTAAGCAGTGGTGGAGAAGAACCAGTGAAGGTGTTCCCAAAAACACACTGTGCACGTTCACTGCTGCTGAGGGGCACAGCACCCTGGCCAGCTGGGAACTCCTTTCTCCCTGTGAGGGCTGTGAGCTGCCTCCTTAGCAAGGGAGAGCTCATCTGGCACCTGATTGCTGCCATCCCTGATTGCTGCCATTCCCCATCCCATGGTTCCCATAAAGTCCCCAAAACCAACTCATTGTGTCCCAAATTGGTGCCTGATTTCCGCTGCGTGCTGCCAGCACAGAGCTCATCAGGGCTGCTCTGTATTGAGGTGGCCAGAATAGGAAAAAATTATTCCATGGCAGAGATGACTCTGTGGAAAGTATGGCCTGAAGCAGACAGTCAAATCCCAGAGCAGGAAGGAGAGGAGAATTTTCAGTCTTTTTTGGATCTGTGTGGGCAGCCAGGACCTCGTATCACCTCCGACCCCAGCAGGCAGGGGCTTGCCCTGGTGTGATGGGAGATGCTTTTTTCCCAAGTGCTGCCTCTGTGATTTGGGCTGCATCAGCTGCAGGGAGAGTGAAGGCACAGCCTGAGCTGGCTGCAGGATGCTGAGGCTCCTGCAGGCTTATCTAATGGGCAGCAGTTCAAGAGGGATCCTGTGATAATGAGGATGCTGTGATTTGCTGCTCCTGCTGCTGGATGTCAGCGTATTTTTAATGCCTCAAGGACAGCGTTTGACTAGGGAGAGAATTCCAGAAATGGCAGATTGTACTTAATTTGTGATGTAATTAGTAACGCAATTATAAATTGTCTAATGCCAGAAGTGCATTGTGGCTAATAACAGCCTGTGCCATGAGAATATATTTGGATCCCAGCTCTGGGCCTGCATCCTGTGCTGGCTGCTCCCACAGCTCATCAGCAAGTTACAAAGCCCAAATCCTGGTGGATCCTCCCCTGGAAGGAGGCTGGGTGAATGGCTGCTGGTGGAACTCCTGCAGTACTCCAGCAGCATGTGCTGACAATGCTCTCTTTGTTTATTCCTTGAAATGCCAGCTCTGTGGAACACAACCATCTTCCTTTCTCCTTTCTCCTTCTTTAGACCACAGGCTCTCTGCAAACAGGGAATATTACTGGCTCTGAATCTGTGCTCACGTTTTTAAGCCTTGAAACTCCTGAAAGTTCCCATTTCTGTGTGGTTCAGTGCTGGGATGGCAGGAACTGCCTGGTCTCCACCACCAATATCAAGACAGTAGCAAACTGTGATGACCTTGCTGGAGGTGCTTGGAGGAGAAGAGGAAGGAGCACAGAGCCCAATAATTTGAGAGTGGACCTGATAGTATGACTTGGGTATTTTTCAGCACACTGATTTCAGGGCAGGAGATTTATGTTTGCATGGGTGCCCATGGAAATGAATGTATCTGGCCATATGCCTTCTGTTACAGGATTAAGATCTTGGTTTAAAATTCTGGCATGAAGAATACTCCTATTTCCATTTCCTATGTAGCTCTAAGAAAAAAATAGTTTTGACTATATGAGGAGGGATTATGAGAACAAAGATGGTATATTCTTGCATAATTATTAATTGATCATTATCCCATAAGTGCAAGCTTCTGGGTAGCTCAGTTAGTGTCTTAAAACAAACATTTGTTATAACTTGCTCCAGAGTTTTCATCACATGGCTTTAGATTTCTCTAACTTCTTATTCTTCCACCAGTCAGCTGAATAATTAAATCGCTAGTCTGGGGATTTTATTGTGCTGAAAATCTGCAATTGAGCATTTGTTGCACTGAAAATGGACACATTTCTTTTCCAGATACATTTGGACACAGTAGGGATCTGAATCTCTAGTGATTTCATTTATAGAAGTTCGACAAGTGTTAAGTGGTATTAAATTAAGTGAAATGAAACACTCTGAGTCTAAATATTTCACATAAATAGCTTCTTCTATTATTGAAACATAGAAGTTGCCAGCTTGCCCCTACATTTCATCACGGTGAGTGAGGATTTAGCCCTGGGAGACCTCGTAAAGGTGATGAGTGTCAGTGTGCCCATGCACTACTTTCCCATCTGTGCAAGGTGAAATGCAGGCAAACAGCCTTTTCATTTCCTCACCTTCACAAAATGCCCCACAGCTTGTTTTCCTCTGGCCTATCTGGAGCTCTGGGCTGTTGACACTACACATTAATTTTTCTTTCAGAAGCTATTTGTACTGGGGGGCCTGGCACCGTATCTTCCCCAGTAACACCCGGGAAGGAGCGGATCCTGCAGGACGGGTGTGACACAAGCCCTGGCCTCTGCTTTCAGAGCTGGACAGGCACAGACATCAGGGCAGGGAGCCAGGGCTGCCCAGCACACAGAGGGATGAAGGGCTTTTGCTCAAGCTTTGGGTTTTATTTTAAAAGCTGCCTTCAGTGAAGCTCATTAAAGGCTGAAAGAAGGAAACAAATTCCCTGACTTTCAGAAGCAACAGCAGCCCGGCTGTTCCCCCCAGCTAACCCCTGTGTCCCAGTGGAGGTTTACCCAAAATTAGTACTTGCTGACTTTCATGTCGGAGAAGCCTTTAATATCTGGTTCCTCAAGGCCTGAACCCTGACATTAGCAGGGGTTGTGGAGGCTGCAGTGAGGTAAATCTTGTTATTTCACAAAGTTGATTGAGTTTGTCTTGATTCTAGACGGCTCAGTGTGTGGTGCTCTCTTCAGGCTTGACCCACTGCCTATTGAAGTCACTAAAAGACTTGTGTGGATGTCAGCAGGGTTTGGGTCAGACACTCAGTGTGATAATGATGCCTTTTTAACCCACTGACGCCATTTAGAACCTGTTTGTTACCAAAAAACCCAAACAGATTTCTGGGATATGTAACTGGCCCTTGCCATTCTGCTAGCAGCAATGTTTGGGGAGTGCCCACCCCGTGCTAGGGTGTAAAACATGGGGATGTGTGCTGAGAACAGCACATACCCAGTGTCCCACTTCAACACACGGCACTGAACGGAAAAATATCTGCCTTGGCTTGCTTAAACTCTTGTCCTTTAAAAAAAAATCTTCAATTACAACCTAGCAGCCCTTTGAGAATGGTGTTTTTGAGTCCAGTTGGGCTGAGCTTTGCTCCTTGGTGGTTTATGGAGCTTTCTAAGCATTGTTGGGATGACTTTTGAACAAACACCAAACAAATGGTGCCAACCAGAGGCCATTGAGCCTCCTCAGTGGTTTGATCTCCTGTCCCTGGTGTGTTTTCTCCTCTGAATTATAATCTCCCTCCCCCTGTGTACGCAGACCTCTTGAGCTGACCCATCTGTTAAGCACTGTGTGTGTTCTATAAAAGCATAGCTTTTTTCTCTGCTCAGCTATCTGAGCCCCTGGAAATCTCTTGTCTACATCCTTTAAGGTTTGAGGCTTTCCAAATCTCTTTTCTCACCTTGATTTCTGTGTTCTGTGGTTTGGGCATTCCCTGCCTTGGCCACCCTGCTTCAAAAGACACACAGAAGAAAATTTTGCTGCTTTTTAGGCAGAAAGCACTGGTGGTGTTCCTCCTTTGGTGGTTTCTTCCCTGGAATGGGAGTCACCAAGACTTCATAATCACTTGTTGTCACCATTTTGAGAGCTACACATCAGAGACCCATGAGCAGACACTGACCCTGGACACATGGTCAGAAAAGGAGCTGAAAAACATCAAGTAATTAACTGTCCATACTGAAATATTAGTTACCCATCTCAGAAGAAAATTGGGAGGGACAAATCAGGTGCTTCCCTGCAAGCAGGGTGGGGACAGAGCAGTTGCATGTCCCAGGGCCTGAAGGAGGGCTGGGGTAGCACTGCACCCCAAAACTGGGGTTGTCCTCAGTGACCTGTCCCCCACCACACTGCCTGCCTGCTGCCAGCCCATCTGTCTTTCAGACAAACTAGAAAAAGCCTTTATTTATTCCAGCACACGTTAGTGACTGAGAAAGCTCCCAAGACAGTTAAAGTAAGTATTTAATGTGTCTCACAGGACCTATTGGCAGGTTTCTGCAGGCTCTCCTTGGGAAGTTGTGGCTGCTGAGGGACTGGGGGAAGTGGGTGGTTTTGGAGGTTTTGGAAGCCTGGGCTGCTCCCTGTGGTGCCACCATCAGGCACTGCTCAGGAGCAAGAGGAGAGTCTGGCCTCACCCCGTGCTCTTGCATGGCTCCTACTGCTGCCCTGTGCTTCACTTCAAATTATGATGATTTGCATAGAGAACGCTGGCTGTGTGGATATTTTTAGGCTGATAAAATTACAGAGATAAGCTGGGACAATGAATTGAATCAAGGGAGTGGCTCTGGGCTCCTGTTTCCCCTGCAAACAGCTCCTGCTTTATTTATAGCTGCACGTATGTGCGTGTACAGCTACGTGTTCACCTCTTTCCCAAAATCAGATCAAATCTTCCTGGCACAGATGACTCCCAGTACATGTTCCCTTATTCATCAAAGGCCCATCACATCATGTTTCATGTCTAAGCCATACCTAGAAATGCATGAAGAAGAGATTTTTTGAGCTGAATTAAGATCAAATGAGTAGGAGGTGCAGCTATGAGCCTTTGATGTAGACAAACCAGGAAAGCTCTCTCCACGGCGAGGGGCTGGAAAACACTCTCTCCTTCCCAGTACAACTCAATTCCCTCTTATTGTCAATAGCTTAAATAACTAATAGCTTAAAAGGGTGCTCCCATGAGCACTCATTGGCTTTCTGATCACTTCAGAGCTGTCCATCTGACTTGTAACCGGATCTTTGTGCTCTGTTTCCATAATGGTGCTGCAGGAGTTGTAATAGTAATTAATAACATTACAACCAATCTTGATTTACAACCACTGCTAAGGCTGGCCAGGGAGAAAATTGTGTTTGGATTTTGGCCCACTTGTTTTAATCAGGCTGCTGAAACACTTTTAACTTGTTTAAATACCTGTGAGCCTTCATCTAAAGTGATTGTTTCTATTTGTCATGAGGATGTATTGCTCAGGGATTGAGCTTCAGCCTGAGTTGTATGGCTGGGGAATGGGTTGGGATGTAAACACCCATAACATGGTGGGCATGGGCTGTGCAGGGTAGAGGTTTTGTGCTTACAGGACTGCCTGTAATGTTTTTGCATGTTTTATACAGAATTGGGAAAAGGAAATGGAAGTAAAGCCCACGCTGTCAGGGCTGGAGGGAAGGATAAGCTCAGGTTTTACTTTGTTTTACAGGATTTTAGGTCAGGGCTGGTCTGTGAGGGAGGTGGGAGACTGTGCTATAAGTTTTGTCAGTCACAAATCTCTCTGTCATTCCTAAGTAAAGCAGACATATTAAAAAAAAAAAAAAAAAAAAACCAAAAAAAACCACAACAAAACCAAACCAGGTGCTGCCCTGACTCATGCTGGCTCAGGAGCTGCTCATTCTTGAATACAAGTTGAAAACCTTCAGCTGCCTGTGTGCAGATGAAGCAGATAGATCAGAGTCCCTCTCGTTGGACTCAAACAAACACAAACTCAAACAAAGCCAAACAAACACAGCCATGTGCTCCGACCTGCAAGAAGGGGATTTCTTTAGCTGGTTTTCTCTTTCCTGGGAGAGCTGTCCCTGCCTGTTTGCAGTGCTCACTGCTAGGCCAGGTGTCTTCCTCAATGTCTATCCTTTTTCCCCTTGCCTCTCTTTTTTTTTGCTGTTCTCACAGAGCCACTGGGGCTGTGATGTCTTTTGAAAAACACCAAATAAACGGTGCCAACCAGAGGCCATTTGGCCTAAATGTCAGCAGGGAGGCAAGGCAGACTCCTTTGTATGGGGTTCCTCTGTCCCAGTTGTTCAGAATCCCATGCAATTATAGAACTCAGACACTTAAAATTTCATCTGGGTGAAGGAACAAAATAAAGTGTAACTTACAGTTCATTTTTTCCCAAAAAGGAGTAAGATTAGCAGTTAACGGCTTGTCTAAAGCCATCCATCTCTTTAATGGCTTTGAGACTTCAAAAAGGCCAGGCTAGGCAAATGCCCTGAAATGACTGCTTCTACTAGCAATTCTGCTGTATCTTGAATTTATTCTCTTAAGCTTTATTGTATTTTTTAAATCACAAGATTAAGATATTTCTTCTGTATGTCTAGTGCAAGGTGTCCCTGCCCATGGTAGGGAGTTTAGAAGGAAACTATCTTTAAGGCCTCTTCCAGCCCAAACCATTCTGTCATCATTCATTCTATCATTCTTTTGGTCCAGCACAGATCTCCTCAAAGGATTGGCATAATCAGCATTTCTTGTCCAGGGATGTGAGTACTGGACAGAGATGTCACCTCCATAGACACTGAGATCTGATGGGCAGCTTACAGACTTGAGACTCAATTTCAGAAGTTTAAGAGCTTCAACTGGTGGCAAACTAGTGGAGTTTGTGTTTTAAACTCTTTTGCTAGACATTTAGCTACTTTTCCCTGTCTCATCCTTTTCCTACTAGCAGCATTTCACAGTAGTTTTAACCACATGGATAGAAGATAGGAAAGAATATTCACTGGATTGAATTAGCTAATTTAATAACTCATCACTCGTTTCATTTCCCTAAGAGTGACAAACAGTTGTTGCACCTTCCTCAGGTCAGCCATACATCAAGATGAGAAATATCATGTTCTCATGTTCTTACTTTGATAAAATAGATTTTATGTTCTTTAACAGGGAGGAGGAGTTACCAATCAAGAGCAGAAAAGTGACATAAACTCACATTGTTTGTCTTTGGGCAGAGGATAAGCCCAGACAACAAAGCTGAAATCTCAGTTTTATCCTATATATTTCTCACAGTTAGATTCCAGAATGTTGCAGCACTGATTTAAGCCAACAACAAAATGTGGATCCAGTCCTGACTGTAAAGTTTGGGTTCACCTTTATTCCTCTGGCTGCTTCAACCCTGACATAGAGGGTGATGATTCTGTCAAAGCTGCCTAGAAAAGTGCTCTCTGTACTTTTTTATCAGCAGAAGTTTCCTTGATCACCATGTTCCTGCTATTTTCCAGGCTCTGATATAAACAGCATGAGTTGCCTGTAAAGTAGCACAAGGCAAGGAAACACCACAGCATCTCTTCCTTCTGAGCAGCCCTTCCAGACTCCTCTTCTTGGTTGCTAGGATGATCAGCAGCACTCAAAATGACAAATTAAAAAATAAGTCACTTTTTCCAACTTTAGGGACTACAACAATTAAACACAAACAAATTAAATGAAAATAATTAAAGTTCAAATAGAACCTCAGTATCATTAAAGATCTGCAGTCATATCTGTGCAGACCCACAGTAATTACAATGCATGCACAGTAATAGAAGCCTAATGGTTGCAAAATGTTCTTTGGATTAATTGGCTTTGGCAGCTTACACACTCACATGATTTTCTACATTTTTGCCCATCCTGACAATCATTCTGTGCTCTAGGCAAGCTTTGCCTGAGCTGTCTGTCTTTATAACCATCACATTATTCTGGCTTTTTGAACATCATAGTGCAGTAGTTTGCCTCTCAGCATCCAGTATGGTTTAATCATGTCCTTATTTGTGCACTATTGTGCAGGGGATGGCTGCTCCTTCCCTTTGGAGAGCAGGCAGTTTGCACAGGAATGCCAACAGTGTTCCTGGAGCCATAGGAGACTGATCTTGCTTCACAGAGAGGAGCAGCACTCGGATCAGCACAGAAACAACACATCTTAGCATGGGTTAGGGAATGAATGCCAAACCATGGCTATTTCCATGTGAACAATGTTCATTGTTAAAAACCACCCAGAGAGGGCTGGGAGCGTGGCCTCCAAACCCACTCTGGTTTGATAAACTCATCCCAGAGCAGTCACAGCTGGGACACATCATTGCCCCTGACTCCCCAGAGAACCAGGGCAGCTCCAGGTCAGCAGGGCCATGACCCAGAGACATCCTGTACCCCACGGAGGGGACACCACGTCACACAGAGCCCCGTCCTCACAGCAGGAGGGGATTTTACAGTGCTCTAGCTCTGACTCTGCAGGAGCTAAGGCCCGTGCATTGAGTTAGGTGACACTTAAGCACAGACTTAAGTGCCTCGCTGCATCAGGGAATAAATTGCTTGGAATAAGGGAAGATGACTTGCAACAGAGAGGCCACAGTACGGCAGATTAAGCCTGCCTTTAAAAGTTAGAGTTATGGAATTAAATCAGCACCAGTGTTGGCACCAAAGTAAACCTGCAGTAGGACGAGGCATGGTGGAAGCATTTTTTGTTGCTCCTTGTATGTTTCAGAAAAATTGCATTATGATCCTACCAGAAAGAGGTTATCACTTCAGGAAAGAACAGCAGCATTGCTGGTTTCTTATGGAACATCTTTAGGGATATGAGGAAAACATCCCCAAACCAATGTACAGCTCAGGTTCTGCAAGTGATGTGGGTTTATTTCTGTCACAATTAAGCTCTGCAGTACATTAGGCAGGGAGCAGCAGAGTCTGTGCACCATGGGAAGCTGCAGGGAAATCCTTAACCTGCGTGGTCTGCATGCACAGCAATGTGTGTGCTGGAACTTGGAAATCTGGGCTTGTTTGAAGCTGAAACTTGAAAGCAAACCTCCAGGGAGGCAGCAATGTGAACCTTTTTTTTAAGAAAACCTGGAAACTAAGAGCACTTTCTGCTCACTGCTTCACATAAAGTCGACTAGATGGGCTCTGAAAAGTCTCTTGACTAAGCATCAGTTCAGGTTTTCAGCTCTGCTCCTGCACCCAAATACAGGGGTATGACTGGAGCTGTGCCATCTCTTTGTGGCTCTGGACTCAAACTAAAGCAGGAGCTGGGTGAGAGGATCCTCAGCAGGTGCTGGTCCTGTGCTGGGTAGAGGAATGTTCCTGCAGCAGGCAAAAGCCCTGGCTGGTGGTACTGAAGGTGTGACAGCTCCAGGTCTGCAGCGCAGTCATGTCCAAGTACCAAACAGCCTCATCCCAGCCCCTTTGGTCATTGCTAATGTTTGTAGAAATATCTTAAAGTTTTCACTTCCAGAATTCAGGCTGAAATACTGCACAGTGTCCCACCCTCTGGCATTTGGGCTTCTTCCAGCTAACCTGCAGTGTGTAGACCCTGCAGCCAGCTTTAGGAGGGCAATGCTGTAGCCCCTCTCACACACAGCTGGGGTACAAGTACACTGCAGCTCTCCAGCCTCTGCCTCTGTGGCAGCCCCTGGCTGGAATGGGTCACAGAGGGCACAGACCCTCTGTCTTTGGGGTGTCAGAGATCAGCCATAGGCTGGTGCTCTCCCAAGCAAGATTATCACGGCCAGGGGTGCACGAGGGGTTCCTGTTAGTACTTGCTGTGCTCATTCATGCAAAACCCACCAGCAGGGCTCTGTGTATGGACTAGACAGTGCCATGGGGGGGACAACCATGGAGCCCAACCCCATCACCAGGGTCAGCAGTGGGCACTGGAGGTGGGCCGTGATGCGAATTCCAAAGCAGGTCCCATTTTGGGACACCAGCTGCACAAGGCAGCAGGACCTCGCTACCTGGAAACCTCCACACTGTGCTCCAAATTGCTAATCAGCTTGCCTGGCAAAGCTCAGATACCTTCTAAGAAAAGCATTCCTTTTCAGAACCGAGCTCTGGAGCCAAGGTCACATCTCTGACGCACCCAGAGAGTACAGCGTGTTGTGACAGTCCTTTAAGGAATGATTAAACAAACCTAATAGGCAGGCACGGCCACCGAGGTCCCATCTGTCTGAGGAAGAGTCAGAAGTTAATTTAAGTGACTCCTCCAACATGTTGCCTAATTCCAGTGGCAGCAGAGCTAATTAAGATGGAGTTGGTCCAGGAGCTGGTGGTGTGTCAGTGGTAGGGAGCAAACACTGCCACAAAGGCACCAGCAAATCACAGCCACCCTAACGAGGCACTCAGCACCGGGCATCCAGAGCAGAGGAACTGCTCAGCAGCATCATTAACCAGTTATCTCTGTCCCATTGATGACTTCATGCATATTTCATACTTGTTCCCCACCAGTCTGTACTGACAACTTGTGACACGGGACTAGCTAGAGTAAAATGCATTTAATATGCACTTGCTGGAGCTGTAAATTTATCATCAGATGTTATTTTCTTAAGAATACTCTTCCAAGAGCCTGACCAGCTACTCAGCGACTCAAATGAGCTGCAAAGGCCAAAGAGCAAGCGGAGCACTTCTCTAATGAGTGTTTTAATGGTTGTGATAACACAGAGCAAGTCAGCAGTGTGGGTCTGCAGCCTTGTTAGGGAATGTGAAATTAGCAGATCCCTGAGGATGGCAGCGCCAGCTTGAAGGGGTCGTGCCTGGAAAGCAGAAACACCAGTGGCTTCTTTTTCTCTGAAGGGAATGAGTAATTTGGTGCAAAATTAGCTTGCTTTTGTAGAAGGGTGATGTGAGGGAGGTCGTGTGTTTGTGTGCCAGGTTTGGGGTTGTTTTCTTTTGTTTTCTTGCTGTCTACTTCACCTCAACTCTGCTTTTGAAGCCACTCCATGTGGGGAGAGTGAGGGGTGTCAGGCAGGGAAGCTGGGGCTCTGCTGCCATCATGGCACTCTCAGCAGTGAAGCTGCCAAGGAGGTTGCTGTAGTCTCTCTCAGGAAAACCAGCCATGGAAGAGTGAAGGACTGGAGGTACAAGGACAGTTGTAGGCACCTTTTTCCAGCTGAAAGAGCAAATGAAGTCTGTGTATTTTACTGCAACTCACAGCAAAATTGCAGCAAAGTATATTTTGTACAGATAAAATGTGTAAAAGGACTCTGGAAGAGTGAGGAGCAGTGGAAGGTGGCATTGTGCTGCTGGAGGTGGAGCAGGAGGCACAGCAGTGGCAAAGCAGGTGGGGGAAGAGCTGAGAACTCGCTGGGAGAATTTGCTGTGAGAATTTGCTGAGGAAAGTGTCAGGCTCGCCAAAGGCTCGCTGCACCTTCAGCACTGGGAGCCAGCATGGTTGAGGTGCTGCCTGTTGTAAATGTAGGTGAACTTAATGGGAAGAAATGATGTCTGACTCAATTTAGAAGGCCAAATGATTTCTTTATTATAACTATGCTAAAATACATTAATATATTATATAAAGAAAGATCCTAAAACTACATACTACTTTTTCTAACTTTATATCTAATTCTAACACAACTCTTGACCTTTTTGCGAGAGTCTAGACCCAGGTTGGTTGGATTGGCCATCAGGCTCAAACAATCCTCACTAGAATCTAATCAAGCACTCACTCCAGGTAAATAATTCTCCAAACACATTCCACATAGGAAAAACAAGGAGTAGAAATAGAAATTGTTTTCTCTTTTATTTCTCTCTGTGTACTTCTCTGAAAAATCCTGAGAGAGGGGAGAAACATCCTGCTACACCTGCCAGTGATGCAGATGGCCGGGGCAGCCACGGGACGGTGGCTGGGGTGACAGGGAGCCCTGGTGACACAGTGGCCCTGCCTGCAAGTGTGACTCAGAGCCAACTGTTGGGATGCTGATGCTCCAGCTGCCCTCCCTGTGGCCGTGTGAGCCAGCCCTCCACAGTGTGGAGTGAGTAATGGCAGAGGTTTTCTCTTCCTTTTGTTTGTTTTCATAAGTTGAACATGATCTTTGAAGAAGCTGCGCCTCATCCCCTCGTGGCTCCCCTCCAGCCACGGCTCCTGGGGGCTACTGCTGAGGGCTGCACCAGGAATCTCCTCTGGGCGTGCCAGAGAAACACCAGAGCCATGGGATCCGAGACCCACAGGAGCACAGGATGGGGGGTTTCTACCAAGGATGGCTTTTATTTAATTGTCCGTGTCCCAGCTCCAAGCACTGTTCGTGCCTGCACCAGGCAGGTTCCAAGTCTGGCAGTCACATGAAAAAATAAAAAACCCATAACCTTTTAGTAGAGAAGAAGGAATTGCAGCTTCAGATTGAAAGCAAGCTATATGTTTACATAAACCTTTTGTTTTTAAGCCAAGGCTGTGATTCAGTGGGAGGGCCCGGGTTAGCGGGAATGAAAGCGGATCCTTTCCTGTCCTGTCTGAGCTCCTGGGTTCATCCACGCAGTAAACACGCTGCAGGAGGCTGGCACGTCCCACACTGACACCTCTTGGAGCCAGCAGTGGAACAAATGGCAGTGATCTCAGCCTCGCTGAGGACAGCTCCGGAAGGGCACTGTCCCCTCTTTTTCCATCCCTGGATTTACACCTGGAGCAGAGGGGCTGGGAGCAGAAAAGACTTGTCTGAAGTGAGGAGCTCCAAGAGCCCTTGAGGCAATCTGGCCATGAACTTGGTTGGCTCTAATGCTCTTTGTCCATAGTCTTTGCACTGCTCTCTTCAGCAATTTAGGGGCTCAGATACTGTGCTGTTTTTTCCAGCACACAAAATGGGTTCCTAAGGGACGCAGAGATAAAAACCACAACTGCAGTGTTCTGCACCGTTTCCCTGTGTGCCTACATCAGAATTTCTCTGCAGAGGAGCTGGTGCTCCTCAGGCTTGGCGAGGAGCTGGCAAAAGGCCGGCAGGAGCGGGTGGCATGGAGGGTGTGGATGAGCAGTCACAAAGTCCTGTGGTGGTGGAGGCAGGGCGTGTTGAACGGGCGATCTCGATCTGGAGAGGAGGCAGGAGCAATCTGTTAGAAATCAGCTGTGGGGAGGGTCTGCTGGGCCTGATCCTGCTCTGGGGCAGGGCTCTGGCTGCCTGGGCTCTGCAGGTCCCTCGCAGCCCTGCGGCTCGGCGCTGGCAGTGCCATATAGCAGCCTGCCTCAGCCCGCGCTCCCTGCAGCTCCCTGCCACCCCCTGTGCTCACAGACCTTCCTCCGACCTTCCTCAGCCTCCCTGACCTCCCTCAGCGTGGCTGGGAAGCTGAATTCCCACGCTGTTCTATTCTGCTCAGGCCACGTTTTTCCCCCATTCCCCAGGACCCCTGTGACTCTGATCAAGATAAGCCTATTCTCCTTCTTCATGCCCCCATGGGGTTGGAGGAAAGCCAGAGAAGCCCTCCCTGTCCAGAGTCTAGAAAAAGCCATGACCCTTCCTGTTCCCCCTCTTTCCCTGCGCTCTTCCCCTCAGATCTCATAGAATAAAGAGCTGGACAGCTACATCAGGGTAAGAGCCTCTTTAGAATCTTTGCCCATCTCCTGACGTTCCTCCCCTCAAGGCCTCCTATCTGTGGGCTAGCCTGGTAGTTTAGGGGCTAAAAGAGGGAGGAACGTCACCACGCGTGGTGTGTTCCCAGCGAGCTGCAATGTGCTCACACCAGCTTCTTGCTGGCAGGTTTGGAGGCTTGGCTGAACCGTAGCTTTGCATTTTCAAACAAAACTGGCCAGGGTTGTGTCCTGGAATGTTGGGAACCTGTGTGGCTTCCTTGGTGTGTGGAGGGTGAGCAGCTCCCAGACACACACAGGACCAAAGGGATGCTGTCCAACCAAGTGTTACCCACAGAGACACTGAGGTGTGATCTTGGGACATGGCTGGCAGGACATCTTTCATTTTTAAGGCAGATTTGGACTGCCTGGGCTGGCATGTATCTTGCCTCTCTCTACAATGCAAGTGATTTAAAATTTGTTGCATGTTTAAGCAGCACTTAATCAGAAGGGTCAGATGTTAATTCTATATAATTTATTTCTTCTCAGTTAACTTTCAAGCAACACACCGAGAAAGATTAATTCTGCATCTCTCTGTCACCTCTGCAACTAGGGCAGCAGCAGAATTGCCACAGATATTGCAAGTAGCTTCCTACATTTTATTCAGATGAGTTCATTTTTATCTCTTTAATCATAAAAATATAAAAACAGGATAATATCGCCACTCGTAATTACGTAACAAGCCACTGGACAAGAAAGAGCACATTTAAAGTTGTGGTAGAAGCAAAGGATATTTTGGGGGTTTTAACGACCTTGAGTATTGAAGCTGAGAGAGTGAAACAAATGTATGGGGTTACAATGCATTTAAAATACAGGAGGGAAATAATAAATCAGCTGAATAGTTGTAAGGAAATTGAAAATTGTGGAGAGAGAGTAACAAAACTACATGGAGATTGAAGGACTTACGTCTGTTGCTAAGAATGGTAATGAGAATATGCAATTTGAATAGGTCTAAACTGCCCTTGAAATATCATTATAACTTATTTGAAAAGACATTTACCATTTGTATGGTTTTCCCAAATGCAATATATTTCTTTGCATCTCTGTTCGTTGAAAGCCTCAGAAATATGTCTGAAATAAACCCATACTGGAGTTGGAAACAACAGAATGGTCCAGGAAATCAAATCAAAAGCATTTTTAATCAGTGGGGATTCCACAAGAAAGTGGAAGAGACACAGCAGGATCCAGGTTAATTCTCTTTTATTCTCTTTTATTTCTTTTTCCTCTTATAAACAAATGACCAAAGGGAATGAGGAGCATCATTTGCTTTACAGAGCGAGCCATGGCAGCCGTGCTCTGCTGAACATCAAAATGCTGAGCATTCATTTTGTTAGTGCTGCTTATTTCTCTCTCTGTCCCAGTTAGCTGTGCCCAGTGCCTGGATACAAGGACTGCTGTACCTGCTGCCTGTGGTGGGTGTCAGCAGGACACTGGGAATGCCAAAGAGGGAGTGGGGAAATCAAACAGGCAGAGGAGTTATCAAAGGTATTGGGAACCATCCCACAGCCTTTGCAAAGACCCTTTCCCAGTAACCACCTCTGAGCCACTGCAACAGGCATTACTTCATAACTTTCAGCAGAGAAACAGGAGAAATTTTGTTTGAAATTTTTTTTGAAAGTATGTGCCAATCTCCCAAATACTATTTCCAGCAAAAAGGCCACTCAACAGCTACTGCTGCTGCAGACAGAAGAAGAAAGTGTTCCTCACCTCTCAATTGCCACTGTGCAATGACTGCTGGTAAATGCCTCTGAAATAGGGGTTCTGGGTTTCTCCAGTTGCATTTTGATAAACTTTGACCTGATGTTGTAAGCAGTTCCAGACAGGGATAGCTTAGGCATTGTTGCAAGTCACCCACAAGAAAGAGTAGAGTTTATTTTAAAAGGTTGCTGCAAGCAGTAGTTTAGTAATGAGAACTTAGAAGGCTTCAGTGGTTTTAATGCAGCCTCTCCAACTTGGTCCTGTAAGGACTGGAACTGCGTGGAAAGATGTTGCCTCTTCCAAAGAATCATAGAATCCTTCAGGTTGGAAAAAACCTCTAAGACTATCGAGTCCAACTGTTACCCCAGCAGTGCCGTGTTCATCAGTGAACCATGTCCCTCTCTGTCACATCTGCACACCTTCTACATCCCTCCAGGGATGATGACTCCACCACTGCCCTGGGCAACCTGTTCCAATGACTTCAGTCAAGAATTTTTCCTGAAGAACTCACAAGTTACTTGTTTTTAACAACCATTCCTCTTCATGAGAGTAAAGTCCACAGTTTTAACTGTCTGTGAAGAGGCAGAGAAACAGAAAAGGAAGTGGAAATAAAGTCAGAGAGAGACCTATTTGCTACTATCCAAGCAAGCAGGTTGGGTTTTTTCCTTTCTTGAAGATTCAATACTCATAAATCAGGCAAATCAAACTTACAGTTCCCCCAGTAGCCATAACTCTGTTCCTGGCAGAGAAAGAACAAGACATAAATATAACCTCATACCCAGTAGCATGTGTGACATATGTGCAAGGAGATGAGTTATAGCTGCTGTGGGGACCGTGATTTTGAATGTTCTGACTTGAGAGTTTGAATTTTCAAGTCCAGTGTTTTGGGGAGTTTCTTTCCTTCCTTTTTCCTCCCTACAGTTATAAAGTGTATTACAGCTTTTGTTTTGCTTTGCTCTGGCATGGCAATTTAGGTCCTGCAAGTTGCTGAGAACTTTGTTTTTTCACAAGAATCACAGAAAAATAGAATGGTTTGGGTTGGAAGGGACTTTAAAGCTCCTCTAGTGCCTACCCCCCTTCCACTAGACCAGGTTGCTCCAGGCCCCATAATCTTGTGCTGAGAAAGGCAGTGAGAGGAGGATGAAATCTCCTGTGGATAGCTACATTTATTCTGATTTTGGAGATAAATCCCAAGCTGATACTGCATCTAAAGAGACATCTGTGTTTCTCTATGAGGTCAAAGCCTTTTTGAGTATTTTTATGTTTCCTGGACTGCTTCAAATATCTTCATCCTCAAATCCACTTGGCTAGAGTCAAGTGGAGGCTGCAGAACTTTTGGGTTAATATGTGTTTTGAAAAGAAATTTCAGCTGAAGCTGAGAGAACTTTAGTGGAATTCATACCCAAGCAGGCCAGTGTCTCAGATCCACATGTGTAAGTTCACTGGGCAGAGATACATTCAGATAAGTTCCTAAATGCTCTGTAGATTTGTGAGCAGAGTTTGTAAACTTGAGCTTGTGCTGTATCACCACATTAAAATACATCCAAACAGGCAGGTCATCCTCTAAATATCCTGTCTGGCTGCAAATCTTCACTCCAGGAATATTTAACCATTCCAGGCTTACTGGAGACTTAAGTGAGAAGGAATAATGTGGCATAAATATGCTCCATCTGACTTTTTCTTGCACCGCTTTGTGCAAATTTAACATTCACGTCAGGTGTCAGGGAAGCTGTTGGAAATCCGTAACGCTGACAGTATTTGGTAATAAAATAATAATCGCTGCGTGTATCTCTGATGGAAAGAGATTCACATCCTTTTGAATCCCTAATTGTGTGCCACACTACATTAGAAACAGATAGTTCATTGTCTCCACCTTTCAGAGATGGGAAATTCAGAGCAACGTGCAAGACGTTCCAGAAATAAGCTGGTTAAATGAAGCAGCAAATTAGACCCTTCTATCTCTTTATTTAACATGTAGTCCCTTGAATTTATCAGAGTTCATTACAGAGGTACAAAATGGAAAAGAAGCTGCAAAATTCATTTGTGATTTAGAGCTAATGATTTTGAAAATGGCTTTTCATATTTTCCTAGATAACAGCTAATATTTATTATTAAATTTATGTCACGTTTGCTCTAATGAAATTACATTTCTTGCCTTCCCTTGTTTCTGTTGTTTATGGTTTGGATTTTATTAAAGGAAAAATCATAAAGATGCTATATGTTTCTTGCCACCTGCAGTGCCTTTGACATGGCTTCTGATAGCTTACTCCTGTGACTCATGTCAAAAGAATGGTTTTAAATTTTCCTTCCCAATTTATTCCTTCTATACCACTTGACAGATAATGAATCCAAGTAAATGCATGGAAGTTTCCCCCCCCCTCCATAATTTCAATTTCAGACATAGAGTGAGTAATGGAGTCAAGGCTGTAAAGTTAAAGGAAGAAAAATATATTTAAACAGCAAGATAAAAACATCCAGAGCTGCTATCTCTTTCTAGGCTCTGCTTCCCTCTCCCCATCCTGCTCCTGGCAGGTGAGTAGGTGCAGACCGAGGGAGGTTCCCATCCACCCTGCTACACATCCCTGACAGCACCCATCCTGCTCAGGGTTGAACTGAGGGAACTGGCAAACGGCAACGTTAATTTTGTTGTTTTTCATCAAATCTTACCACATGCTGGGGGACAGGAGCCAGTGCCAGCAACCCAGCTGGAGTTGGAATGGGGATCTCTCATAAGAGAGACCCTTCCAGGGCCAAGGAGCTTTAACAGTTTTCCTGATTTCACCAGATTTTTCTTTAGTACTATCACAGTTTCCTGAAGGAGGGTTTGCGTCATGGTTTGAGTTTGATAAAGTGCTTTCAAAATACTTCGTAATAATTAGAGTTAAGATGAGGGTTGGAGCTAGATGATCTTTAAGGTCCCTTCCAACCCCAGCCTTTCTGTGATTCTAAGAAATGTAATTCAGCCTGTTAGTTCACTTACCCATGCAACAGCAGAGAAATGCTTTGTTTAATATTTGCAAATGCTGTCAATACTTAATGATCCTTATTCCTGAGTACCAGACATGGAATCACCATTTCTGACGTAGGATGTTAAGTGACATGCTTATGTTACTTTTGGGAAGGATCTCCTGAATCATTGTTTATAATGACTGTTACTTTGCTCTGCTCTTTCTTTCCAGACTCCCTCTCTTTGCAGTGTTTCTTCTCTTTCTTCTTCATGTGGTGAAATCCAAGTCTGAATGGGAAAAGTTCATTCGTAATGTGGCCTGCCCTGTGGTGACAAGCTGAGAAAGTTTGTGGTTATTATTTCCTCCTATGGGGAGTTTGTGGATGACCATTTGAGCTTTGAGAGAAATAGTTTCTTTGGCAATCTCTGGGCAAACTAGCCCAAAATGTCCCCAAGGTAATGGCATTAGACCAGCAGTGCTCTGGGTCAGACAGTCACTCCATCCCTGAGGGATGAGGGATTGCAGTATTTATTCCACAGGCTTTTTCTGTCTGGGTTTCTGATGAATTCGGAGATCTTGTGCTTTTTTTGCTTTTAATTCTCTTTACCCACAGGGCTCATGAGGTTCCCATACCTGACATGTGACCAAGTGACCTTGCTTGTAAGTTTGTTAAATACATGACTAGGAATTAGCTGTAGCAATATCCCCACAGAGCTCAAGCACTGAAAGGAAAAACTCATTATTCAATACCTTATTTCATGCTTTGGAAACAGAAGCAGCAACCTTAGCACTTCCTCCTTTTACAGCCTTGTGGTTTCCATCGTTCTTTTCAACTCATAATGAGATTTAGTGTTGGAGAGAGATGGTCGTGCCAGAAAAACCAAGGTGGGATTGTTTTGATCAGAAAAAGAAAGTATTGAAGTTTGTAGGAAAGCTCAATTTCAGCGTGGGAGAACAAAGCTAATGCCACTTTTTTGAAGACCTTTGGCATTGTCCCCCGACTGCTGCTACGTCAGGAGTGTTTGTGGAATGTCTGCAAGGTCTCAATGAGAGAACTTGCCAGAGGTTTTCTTCACGCCAAAAGAAACGCTGTCCCATGGATGGTTGGTCAGCTCATGGATTAGGTCAGGCTGGAGACGTTGGCAGCACGCAGCAATTCTCTGTCCCTGCGTCACAGAATCGCTGCTGCCAACCAGACGACAAACAGGAGAGGTTTTTTTTAGAGTGATCAGTATCACATCGTGAAAAGGGAAAAAAAAAAACCTCTGTGTCTCTGCATCTCCTGCAGTAGATTCAATCTGAAGGCAGGAGTGCAGTAAAAGTATGTTTTCTGCTAATAAACTGAGCAGAAGTGACAGGGAAGTCAGTGCAACAGAGAACATGCATCTTAGTTTTTGCCATTTTCCTGATGATCTTGTCTTACCCAGGGCGTTTTGCAGACAAGGGCAGTTATCTCTTATCCCCAGTAAGATGCAAGGGGAAATACAAACATTCGAAGGGTCAGGATCCTGTAAAGCTGCAATAACTCACAGATTGTGCAGCTATACAGAACTATAAGAGTAATAAATCCACTAATTTATCATACAAACAATGTTAAAATTACCAATTTCAGACTTTTATTTTTAAATTCTTTAATATCCAGAGGACTAAAAATGTGGATTAATTTTTTCTCAGTTATGACTAAATACCACATCAGGAAGGGGCAGTATGGGGTTTGAGGTGCAGAGATGTGCATGTACCACAGCCAGTGTGCATCTCCCACAACCCAGACCCTGCTCCTGCCTGTGACCCAGTCCCAAAGGAGCAGCTATTCCTGCTGCTGTCCCCCTGCAGAACAACCAGCACCTTCAATACCTGGTCTCTGCCACTCATCCAGCCAGACTACCCTCAGTGGAGGGGCACTAACCATGGGGATTGAAGCCACAAATAATCTTCCAGAGTGGAAGATTATGGCAGCAGTAGCAGTGGTTCAGAGGTCTCCCTTTAATTTAACTGCTTTGGCCACTATTGAAACACCACAAGGGCCGAGGTGGGAGCCCACAAATGCCTCGGGATTGCTCATTCCTGGTGCTGTGCCTGAGATGGCTGCTGTCCCTCCTCCTGCCCCAGCAAGCTGAGCTTGTGGTCAGGATTCCAGAGCCCTTGGCCATCTCATCAGCCCTGGAGCAAGCCCTGCAGAGCTCAGCCCAGGCTGTGCTGACCACAAGCACCTTCATGTCACCCAAGGGCCAGCCTGCCCAGCCTCATGGGAGCCACCATCAAAGCTCAGCCATGCACCCTAAAATGATTAATTTCCATACCAACAAGGCCCTGATGAATACACTCAGGGCTCTGATCTTAATGAATCACATAAAATGTTATGCCCTTTGGAAAGGCAAATACAAACCCAGTGATTATGAGCTGCTTTAGTTTCTGCCTTGACGTCCAGCTCTGCCTTTTGGGTCTGCTGTCTCTACATGCATATTTTGTGAGCAGACCTTTGCCTTTGGATCACCGAGGAGCTCTGCCACTGAGGTCACCCCCATTCCTGGAGCACCAGTGTGTATCTGGAGGTGTAGGAGCAGATGCTGGGGGTACAAAGCAGATATGATAATTACTCATTTCCTAAATGAGCATCTGAGGGGTGGCACTGACCCAAACTCAGCGCTGCCATGAGAGTAGTCCCAAAGAATGAGCCTCCCTTCCTTTGGAGCTGTAGGTGGGCAGAGCTTGGGGGACCCAGGGTGTGGAGCAGAGAGCTGTGGTGTGGCCTGGCATGCAAAGGGCTCGAGCAGCTTTGGGGGTGGCCCCGCTCTCCCTGTGGGACCTCCATGGCAAAGCCCAGCCTTTGAAGCTGCAACAGCCAGGGCTGATGCTGGGGAAAAGAACTGAGGATTTGGTTTGTTCTTTTTCAAAGGCTTTATTCCTCTGAGAGCTGAGCTGGAGTCAAACCCAACCGTCCGCTGAATCCAGCCCTTTTATTTTCCCCCCTTTAAGTTCAGAGTTTGCACTTTACATACAGTCATGGCAGGCTTAAGCTTGACTGTCAGAATAAAAGCCTTTTCTTTTCATAAAGCTTCCTCTCTGCAGTTCAAAACACCTCCATCCCAAGTGATGTCAGCTTCAAAGGCTGGCCCACACTGCACCCAGGGCTTTCTCCTGCTGCTGCCTATTTAGGGGTCCCTTGATGGCCTGTGGATCTGAGGGAAATCTGTGGGGCTCCAGCTGCTTAAAGGAGAGCTGTCAGGGTGCAGTAGAGAGTGGAGTGGTGGATACCAGGCAGGGTCAGGATCTCCCAGTGTGCTGGGAGCTGCAGTGGGGATGCCAAGGCCAAAGGAGCTGTGTTTTTGATACAGGGGGATCGCTGTGTCCTGCCACTGAGACAGTCAGCATGAATTTGTCCTTGCAAACAGAAACCTCCAGAGCTTCTCCAGCTTATGTTGGATTAGAGGCAGAAGCATAAACAACCATAGCCATTCCTAGGGCAAAGGGATGCCACAGGTCCCAGGACATGAGGAGTTTATTTCTGAGTGCTGCTGGTTGAACTTGAGTTAGGATTTGTCTGTGGCAAAGTTCACTCTCCCATCCACATTCTGGGCAGCTTTTCTGGTAGAGGAAGTTGTTTAAGATGCAGCTAAAGCTGATAATGTGCAGGGGGATTTCTTTAAGTTCCTGATTTATTGAAACCACACACTTTCCTTTCTTTTTCCCTCAGTTAGTGCTTAATATTAAGCAAGTAGGACTATTCAGTTGAAGAAAATTACATGCATAGTTGAATATTGTTCCATTTCACTTTATTTGCAACAGAGTATCCTGTTTATACTGTTCATAAAAAGTAAAATCCATGTCCATGGAAATTGTACCTGCTCTTCTAAGAAATCCATGCATATTTCTGGCCATGTCCCCCCCAAGCTGTAACCAGGAAGTGCAGAGCAAGGAGCAAACACAGGGAAGTTTCAGCTGACAGTGCTCATTCACAGAGGAGAAGGAAACAGCAGGAAAAGGTCAGCGTAGACTCACACTTACGTGTTTTTTTTTCAATGAAGGATACACTCCTCTCTCTTTTCTTCTAGGCAATTAGTGTAATTACAGAAACCAGCCATTTAGCAGACTTCTAACTGAGCACTGTCAGCACTGGCTATGAGAGGTAAGGCACTTGACTTTACGCCAGTCAGACACAAAGCACTTGCTGCTTAAAATGTCATCTCAGACAAGACGGCGAAATGAGCTGGAACCATCCCAGCTCTGACTATTAACCTTGGCAGGATGAGGCGTGTAAGGACACCCTGATGGCAGATGTGAAAGGGATCTGAATAAGTAAAACAGAAAAGGTTTTATTGGGGTATTTAAATACCAAAGCGATCCACCGAGAATTGATTTGTTCACACTCTTTACTGTGTTAGGTGATGCAAAACTAAAGGATGGCTGGTTACATCACTCGCTGGAATTTAGGGTAAACTGAAGGAAATATTTCATCATCTGGAGTGTAATTGCTCTGTCTTGCTGCAGGAAGTTGAGAAACTGGGTTTAGAAAGAGCTGGGTTTAGAAAGAGCTGGAGCAGTACCTGCCTGTTCCGCTCTCGATGCTTCCAACAGGTCTGAATGCAGTCAGCTGCTCATGCAGCCACACACTGGGGCACCTTGAGCAGATGGCTCAGTGCTTCTCAGAAAAGGGACCCCTGAACCTCCAGCACTGCAGGATAATCCTGGCTGAGCAATGACCCTCATAAGAAAGCCAATTTCTTATTTATTCATGGAGCTCCTACGCAGAGTGATGAAAGGAGGAGTCACTTTAGGAAATGGTGCTGTTCCCTGGAGACCAAGTAGTGCACTGAGCTTAGGTAGCCACGTTTAACTGTGTTCTCACTGCTGCATGCTCCTGTCCTGGCACTGAAGTGTATTGGTCACCGAGGAATTCCTAAATTAGATGTTCCATGATTGGAATTAATAGCAATGTAAAAGAAACAGTGCTCTGGAAAACAGGAATTCAGTTCCTCTGTGAGCAACAGCCTGTTGGTTAAACCCCCCTCAGCCCATGGATGCTGGCTGCAGGTCATCTTAAGACTCAGCAGATTTTGCAGGGAGGCTCTAGCTAAAGAACATGAGTGCTTTGGACATTTGGGATTACTTTTGTATTTTAAAAGAACAGTGGAGTTCTGGGAAGGGATTTGCTATATAGTACTTGAAAATTCAGCCTTTAGAGGGAGAGACTGGAGACTCTTCCCAGGCAGAGCCAGGCCCTCTCTGGAGGCAAAACCCCACTTAGCCTGATGATCCTACACATGTGAAAATTCAGTTTTTTGAGTCTGGTTGTTGCCTTGTTTCTAGCAGGGTTTCATCAGCTGGTATTACCCCAGCACAGGGTTAAAATGGATCTCTTGAGCTTCAGTGCATTGTCAAGGCAACAAGAAACAGTGTTATGGTCTTATTCAGCCATTCCCTACAACTGTGTTGTTTTCAGGCAAAGCTGTTTTGGTGGCACCCTGGTCACAGGAGGAAGGCAACAGGAGATATTGGCTCTGGGGGGAAAGGAAAATATCACTGTCACTGTGCCTGAGCTGGCTGTCAGAATCTGAGGTATTGATGATTCTGAGATTGTAGAAAGTCTGCAATTCAGCCCCGCTGCCAAAGCAGAAGCCATCATTGGTCTGTGCTGGTTCCAGGTTGTTTATTCTGTTTATCTCTCACATGTTCTGCTGCCCTGCCCAGCTCTGTCCTGCAGGGCAGCATGTGGGGCTTTGCCCTCAGTGGGATGTGACAAACATTCAATACCAGAAACTCCCTGGGCTGGATTTACAATAACGTGCCAATATCTGTCACCTACGTTGGACAGTGTGTCCCCAGCCTGAGCCAACAGAAAAATGCCAACACCACAGTGAGACATGGAGGGCATGAAGAAGGAGAAAAAGGACAAGGCACACCCAATTTCCTCCATCTTGTCCCCTTTGGACCCCTCATCTAGAATCCTAAAATTTTACTTTTGCACCCGTGCCACACTTAATTATTCCTTATATCAAACACTCAGAGCTGGTAATTCATCCTGTAAGATTGCAAACTCTTTTCCATGGACAGAGATCACAGCCAGTGTCTCTGGGGGCTCTGTCCAGGGGGGTTCCTGACCCCTGCCAGGGTCCCAGACCTGCCAGGGCAGCCACAGGGAAGCCCTGGATTCCCACAGCTGGCCATGCTGTTCGGGTGTAGTTGGTAGAAAGGGAAATTCCCTTTGGGAACCTGGACAGCAAAAGAGATGGTGCAGGTCCGCATCCTCAGCATGGGGACATTGACTAATGGGGCAGGTCTGTGGTGGGGAGAGATGAGCCTATCTGGGTGTGCATGGCCCAAAAACCCCTGCCATGCCACAAAGTCACGCTAGAACTGGAGTTAAGACAATACCAGCACCCAGTAAAGTGTTTTTGAGATGGCAGAGCTGCTGCTGGGCTGTGTGTTCAAGCATGGACAAGCTCTGTCACACCTTTTGCCTGTCACACTTAAACCATATTCCTTTTGCTGCTTCCTTTCCCTCAGCCTTGTGCCATCCTCATCCTCCTGAACCTCCATTCCTCTCCATCTGTTTTCTGGCAACTTCTGCCCAGATAATGAGCTGTTGGGAGGATGAGACTCATCTTCCCAGCACTGGGCTGGCAGCTGAGGCAGGCAGCCAACGCCAGCCTGCGTTGCTGGGGGTTTGCTTGTGTTTGATCTTCGCCATAAAAGGAACCAATTTGAATTCCTGGAATAATTAGCTGCCCTTTGCACTAGTGGCTCTTGAAAAGAGGGATGGCAGGAGAACAGAGTGGGAAGTGGGAGGATGAGGTGGATAATTTTCCTTTGTAGCAGGCCGTTTTTGGGAGATGATGCTGTAGGTCACTCTCTTCCCTCGAAAGCGAAGCTGGGGCTTCCCTGCTGCCTCCTGCCCTGACCTGGGGCTTGTGCACCTCTGCTCAGACCCAGCCAAGCCAGAGGATCTCAGGCTGCAGCCCCAGGCAGTGCCCTCACCTGCCTGTGCAGGACTCACCCTTGTCAGGGCTGTTTGTCAGCCGTATCCAGCTAAAAGATGAACCCAAGGTGCTGATTTCTTCTGATGCTGAAAACTCCATGATATTCCCTGAGAACAGCCCAAACAGGTCGAAGCTCCACATTAGCACTTTGTTTTCATCATCTGAAGAGAAAACCTCAAACTGCACCACTACTGAGCCAGGGGTGGGGTTCTTTCTCTTGTGTAGCCAAAGTTCATTTTTAATGAGGGAACATGGAGTTAAACACTTGCCAGTTGTCACCCCAGTTCTGGTTATATCCCAGTCACAGCTGAAGGAAGTCAGGAGAATGTAATTTACTAAGTGCTTTGGGATTCTTAGGAATATAACTCACTAGAGAGACATTGCAGTTTTCTAAGTTCATCCTTAAGGGAGAAGTAAGTGAAGTTTCTGTGTTGGAGGTGGCTCTGGTGTGGGAAAGCATTTTGCAGCCATCCCCACAGGGTTGTTAATGCATGCTTTTTGCTAACATGCCATTTCACTGGAATTTTCACCCTTCTGAGCAATCTTGCATATGGATGAAAAGGAGAAAAAGGAACTCAGTGGTAGTCCAAGCCCTGGAGGCCCCTCAGATGGGGTCTGCTGGGAATACCTGCCTTCCCATGGCACTGACTGATGCAGCAGCGCAAAGTACAAGGATGAAAGGAAAAAGTCAGAAATTAGAAAAATGGCAGAGAAATTAAATTTTAAAAAATCTCATGGGTGTCCTGAAAGTCAAGGCAGATGGGTAAGTGGGTGAGATCCTCTGTGTATGTGCCCTCCCCGTTTCTGCCTTGGATGACCAATGCTCAGAGCATCAGGGAAGGCTGGAGAGCCGTGGAGCTGCCAGTCCCACATCAGCAGTGGGGAATGCTGATTTTCACCAGTGGGGCAGACAGATGTGCTCCCAGCTGCCATACATACCCCAAATGAACAGGAGAACAGCTACAGCTGCCACTGCCCCTGGGAAGACAGTGGCACAGAACAGAGGTGCAGAAGAAGAGATTTTAATGGGGAAATGCTGGCAATTTGCAGAACAATTTACTATTTTCTTTGGGCATTGCCTCGTTGGTTAATTCTTTCCAGACCTAATATGCTAATAGGGGCAGGAGCACAACCTGCCCTGTATCCTCTCGCTGGCCACCATCACATTCCAGCCAAGCAGTGGAAAAGCAAAGCAAGAAAACCAAAACAGAAACTAAACTGTGTGTTAAGGAGGAAAAAAACCTGCTCCCTGCAGGCAATCTAAGGAAGCCATGTGGCACAGCAGAGCAAATAAAAACTGAATAAGTGACCTCTTCTCGGTCCCTCTGGAGACAGTGGCGAGCCAGGGATTAGCAGCATTCATAGTGCTCCCACAGGTTTCCATGATGAGGGACACAGAGGAGACCTGTGTGCTGCCTGGAGAGGTGGGGAGGCAGAACTGGAAGGGACCAGAGGGACCCATGAGGGACCTGGCAGCGAGGAAAGGCAGGTTTGTTTATTGAGTGTGAGCCTACAAAACGTGCTTGGCTTTGTTCTCACCAGATCCCCTTGAGGCATAGGATAAATTGCCTGTCCGTGGTGGGAGCAAATCTAGAACGATGCCCTCCTGAAAAACTCCTCTCCAGTTATTGTGTTTGGTAGATCTCTGTGGCCATGAAAACCTCCTCAGCTCCTTCCCCCATGGCCCAGTAAGTCCCATTTCAATGAAAAATGGCCTCACTCTCTAGGTTAGGTGTGCAGGGAGAGACCCTGGCTCCACCAGAGGATCCTCTGCCCACAGCTCACAGCTCATGACCCGTTTTGGTGTGTGGGGGAAAGTTGTTTCCCACCAAATGCAATCAGCAAGAAGAAAAAAGGCTGAAAGAATGTTTCCCCAAAGTCCAGCAAACTCCCCAAACCAATTCTCTATCTTCTTGGCAGGAACTCTACATTTTTTAAGAGACATATCTGAAAATTACAGAAAGGCATGGAGTCCCTGCCCATCACATAAATGCACAGTTCCTGCTGAATCACTCAGAATTGTGCTGCCCTGGACTTTGCCAATGCAGTCATGTCTGCGCAAAAGTCTAAATAAAATCTGTGTGCAAATCAAAGAAATAAATTTCATGAGTAACTAGGAATTGTTAGTTTTTGTGGTACGTTTGCAGCTTTTTCTTCTGCTAGCACTGTTTCCTGAGCAGACTCTGTAATATTCCACTTGAATCCCTCTAAGCTGACAGGAGAGCGTGTACTTCGCAATCACAGTGATTCATGCAATTACATGAGCCAGTGCAGAGTAAGGGAGTGAGAATCCCTAATCTAGAACATTAGCACTTATCTGTTAAATGCTCTTTTTTAACATACTGCAGAACCATCATCTTATGCCTTACATAAGGTTCTTCAGGGACTACTATGACAACAGCAGTGCTGAAAAGCAGCGTAATGAGACACCAGGAGCACTGGGAACAGATCACACAAGAGCAGCTCATTACACCTATTTCTTGTCTGACCCCAGAAATAAAATCACTTGTGGATGCTTTTTTAATGCTGAAGTTCTTTGTCAATCTGTTTCATTTTTATTAGTATGTTCACTATATTTCTGTTTATACACTGATTGTTGCCTTGGTCTGCAAGATTATATAACTAAGAATAGAACAGTGGGGCTATTCCCAGGGGATGCTAATATTCCTGAAGTCATACCAGAGACATTGCAGTTTGTTGATCTATTGGAAAGATCATGGAGATGAGCTACCAGAATCATTTGCTGGTGACAAAAATGTTGCTGCATAGTGAAACAGGCATTGTGGAATTTGTTCCCAGCTTATTACACATGGAAGGTGAAAATTCCTGATGTTAGAGGGTCCAGATAGGTGAAATTCAAACAGGAAATGAGGTTTAAAGAGTTGGAGAAGTTTGCTGAGGGAAGTTGTCCTTATGGTTGTAAGTCAGTGTTTGATATCTCTTGGGATAAGTACTAGTTTAAAACACAATCTATCTCTACATTTTGGATTCACCAATGAAATTTACGGATTGATTTGGCAGGACTTCAGACAACGGGGTCTCTTCTAATCCCAGCATCAGCATTTGTGCTTAGACTTTTTAGAAATTAGTTTCTTTGACGTCAGAAGAGGCCAGGCATGAGCAGGGGGTGCGTGGATGCTGCCGCTCTCCTCACCTGCCTCCCATCCCGGGGCAGAAACGTGCTGAGCTCTCAGCCAGTGCCACAAGTTCCCACAAGCAGTGGCCCCGTGGACGTCCCCAAAGGCAACACCAGGAGTGAGAATTGTGTCTCACAGCCTGAACTGCCTCTCATTTTCCCCACGTGCTGCAAAGCGCTGCCCGTGTGATCCAGCCTCACACGGGGGCTGCTCAGACTTGCTAAGCCACGCACACCTCGGATCCCAGCTGGCTTTCACAGTCTCACTGAGAGCTGCAGCTGTGGAGCCTCCATTTCTGGTAACTTGAGAAGGCACTGGCCAACTCCAGCCACATCATAGAGAGCGGCTGGAAACTTAGAAGGCATTTACAAAAATATTTGCAACTCCAACATAAATGGTGGTTGAGTAAATGCTGGGGACCCAAATTAATGTCAGCAGAAATGGTCTATTCTGCCTCGTGTACAGACCCCAAGACAAAAGACAAATGATTGAGAAGAGTCTTGGGCTGCTTGTCAACCTCTGAACATTAATTATTGACCTAAAGCAGAAATGTTGGATGAAATAAGTGCTGCATCCCAACTCAGGGTACAGCTCAGGAATTTATTCTTGAATGACTTATGTGTTTGGGTTATTTCAGGCACTACAGGCAACTGATTTGAGGTCTTTCATACCTTTACACCTAGACTATACATTTCTATACATCTGATACAGAAAAATCCATTCTTCCTCTACAAGAGTGAGGAAGCTTTTACCATTTTGCTGAATCAAGACTATTTTTGGATACACAGTGTCAAAGATTAGACAAATTAGATATTGTCATTATTAAGAGAGTTTTTAGGGCAAAAAGATAATTCTCCTGTCTCGCATTACATGCTTCTTCTCAATTATTTTATGAGAAAATTATCTTTTTAGATAGCTGATGTATTCACATTCATAGTCTTCAAAATTCTGTAAATTCTGTAGTGCATTATCACTTGAATATGCCAAATAATTATTTGAATGCCTACTCATGGATAGTCTTCAGGAAACTGAGGCTTTGAGAGAAACCAGAGACATCCACCAACTGCATTCATGAGATGGGCACTGTGAGGATTTACATTTAAGACACATTGTGGATTTTTACTACTTTTGCAGTAAAACAATTGTAATGATGCTGAAATTCAGAAAGTCATCTCCTCAACTTTCACCTTTTCTTTAAGAACAGGGAGGATTTAATAGGAATTAATTAATATCCTAATACAATTTTGTAATCACCTAAAGGTCATATAGATGTGAATGGTCTCTTCTGATAGCAAACCAGTTTTAGCACAAGTTGGTAGTAAGAATATTCACATGAGGGTGGCTTCTAGTAAATCTGTAGCATCCCCATTGTAATGTATAATCCTGCCCTTCCAGGCTCAGGACTGACAGCCTTTCATAAATTATACATTTTATGTCAAATGTCTTTTACAAGAAGTTACTGAGTCTACACAAACCTGCACAAAATTCTTCCCTTCCCCCTTATTATTTCTCCTCAATTCTGTAGTGTTTTTAGAGGATTGGGAGGTTTAATGTTGAAAGTGATTATTTGTTTTTGAAAGTTCTGGACACCTGGAGATTGTGAAAATAATCATTCCTGGCTTACATTCATTTTTAGTTTCTAGGGTACAAACAGAATTTAAAATAAGCTAATCCCTTCACCTGGTTTAAACTGCCAGTGCTTCATGCAGCAACATGAGTTTGCAACAGCTAAGGATACATCCCAGTTATTTTTAATCCTTTCACGTCAAAATTGGCTTATCCCAATTTACTTTTAAAGCATCCTCGGAGTAAACCCTGTTTACCCAGCCCATATTTGTCTTGAGTGCACTTGTACAAAATAACCCTAAGCACCCAAAAAGGCCACGTTTGTAATGAAAACACCTCCAGACAGACAGAACCCCCGAGGGGAGGCTGCCAAGGAATCGATTTGACAGCTCCTGCCCAGGACTGAACGGAGCGGGAGCGCGCGAGAGGCTCGGAACGCTCCCACTCCCCTTCAGCCACGCTCACACTCACCTCAGCCAAGGAACCAGGCTGGCTCAGGGCTCCAGGAAATGTGGGCTTTGCAAAGGCTCGGCCTTCCCTGTTGGAACAAAAATATAAATTGAAAAACTGGGCAAAAACGGGAGCTACTTGTTGAACGGGACACGCTGGAGGAGAGGAGTAGGATAAAGGGCACAGAGAGGTGGAAGTAGGAACAGAGAGGATGGAAAAGGGATAAAAAGGGAGTAAGGAGGGAGGAGAAAGGCAAAAAGAAGCATAAAGAGCTGTAAAAATAAGGAACATAGAGAAGAAAAGGAGTGAGAGGAAAAGAGAAGGAAATGCTGCATATCTTTAGGATGTCCTCATCTCACAGAGGACGGAGGTGCCCAAAGGTACCAACCACCATTAGTGGCTAGGCCTTGGTTTGTGCAGAATTTCAGTGGTGTGCATGTAGAAACAGGTGCTCACTGAAACCACGAGAGCATGGCCTGCCATTTGTGCTGGAAGGAGCCAGTGGGGCACAGCTGCTGGAATGGGGCTCTCTGCTCCCAGTGCTCCTTTTTCTCCCCATCTTCCCATGGATCTTTGGTGGGAGCCAGCCCTGCTGAAGAAGGGAGTTGTTTTCCTCTTGTGCCCCTGGGTGCCATGGGAGGGCTTTGGCAGAGGCAAGGACTGCCCGTGGCAAGGAGGGGAGAACCACAGGAGAACAGGAATTCAAAGGGCTTCTGGGCTTCCAGCAGGAATTGGGATTGGTCCAATTCTTACTCAGACTGTGGGGTACTTTTGATGCTGCTCTGTCCCAGACAAGATGAGCACTGCCTGCATGTCCCCACAAGGCCAGGCCCGCAGCTCTGCCAGGTGTCAGCAGGGGCTGGGCTGAGGGCTATGGGTGGTTTCTGTTCACAGAGGGAGCAGGGGTGACATTGGGTCTGGCTCTGCTGCTGGCCAGGGAGCAGAGGGAACAGGGACACGGGTCCCTGCTGGCTCCAGTGGCTGTGGGCTACCACTGCCCCACTGTGGGATGTGCTCTGACCTGCTGTGGAATGTCCCCAACTCATTGCATGATGTCCCCAAAATATTGTGGGATATTTCCCCCCTAAACTGCTGTTGGATGCCTCCCTGCTCCCTAATCTGCTGTGGGACGTCCATAGCCAGCCTCGGGATGAACCCCTAGCCCTTCTGTGGGACATCTCATACCTGCTACAGGGTGTACCCCAGCCAGCCCTGGGACGACCCCACCACACCCGCTGTGAGAAATCCTTCAGCCACCCCGAGCCCTGGGAAGTTCCCCCAGCACCGCTGTGGGATGTGACCCCCTAAGCCCAGGTCCCCCAGCCCTGATGTGGGATGTCCCAGCCCTGATGTGGGATGTCCCCAGCCCTGATACAGGATGTCCCAGCCCTGATGCGGGATGTCCCAGCCCTGATGGGGGATGTCCCCAGCCCTGATGCAGGATGTCCCAGCCCTGATGGGGGATGTCCCCAGCCCTGATGGGGGATGTCCCAGCCCTGATGCGGGATGTCCCAGCCCTGATGCGGGATGTCCCCAGCAGGCTGTGGGATGTTCCCACCCCCTCCCCTTTGCCCGCAGCCGCGCACCTGGGCGCGGTGGGTGCGCGGCCGCGGCGCTGCCGGGCGGGGGTGACTCAGCCCCGGCTTTATAACGCCGGGGCGGCTCCGAGCCCGGCTCCGCTGCGCCGCACCGCGCCCGCGGGGAGCGCCGGGGCCGCGGCACCGCACCATGCGGAGCCTGCGCGGAGCCCCGCCGCCGCTGCCGGTGCTGCCGGTGCTGCTGGTGCTGCTGGTGCTGCTGCTGGCCGCGGGGCACGGCGCCGTCATCACCGGGGTGAGCGCCGCCGCCGGCACCGACGGCACCGACGGGACCGGGCACCGGCACGGACGGAGGCAGGGAGGGACGGAGGGACGGAGGGCTCCGCCGCGGGGACGGGATTTGTTCGGGGTTTGTTCGCGGGGAGTGAGGGCGAGACTAGGGAAACCGCCCGGGATAAGGGGTGCCCGGGGAGAGGGGAGCGCTCTGCGGTGCGGGATGCCCGGAGAGAGGGGAGCGCTCTGCCCTGCGGGATGCCCGCGGAAAGGGGAGCGCTCTGCAGTGCGGGATGCCCGCGGAAAGGGGAGCGCTCTGCAGTGCGGGATGCCCGCGGAAAGGGGAGCGCTCTGCCGTGCGGGGATGCCCGGGGAGCGCTCTGCCCTGCGGGATGCCTGGGGAGCACTCTGCGGTGCGGGATGCCCGGGAACAGGGGAGCGCTCTGCCCTGCGGGATGCCCGGGGAGCGCTCTGCCCTGCGGGATGCCCGGAGAGAGGGGAGCGCTCTGCCGTGCGGGATGCCCGGAGAGAGGGGAGCGCTCTGCCGTGCGGGGATGCCCGGGGAGCGCTCTGCCGTGCGGGGATGCCCGGGGAGCGCTCTGCCGTGCGGGATGCCCGGGGAGCGCTCTGCCCTGCGGGATGCCCGGGGAGCGCTCTGCCCTGCGGGATGCCCGGGGAGCGCTCTGCCCTGCGGGATGCCCGGGGAGCGCTCTGCGGTGCGGGATGCCCGGGGAGCGCTCTGCCCTGCGGGATGCCCGGGGAGCGCTCTGCGGTGCGGGATGCCCGGGGCTGCTCTCCGGGTGCGCACTGCCGGGACTCGGGGTCTGCCCGCGCTCAGCCAAGCCAGGACGGAGCGGTGTCGAGCGCGGTGATGGATGGCCGGAGTTGGGATAAGTGATAAAGAGGACGTGGGAAGGAAAGCAGAGCCAGGTGATGCGAGGTGACAGGACCTGGGGGTCCGTCTGGGATAAGTGACAGTGGACGGGGTATCTCTAGGGATGAAGGATGCCCGGAGCTGCGGGTCGGGCTGGGTTCAGTGGTGTCAGAGCTTGGGGGTCTCTGCGGTCAGTGTGCCAGGATGTGTCAGTCTCTGCGGTGGGCAATGCCACGACTGGTGGGTCTCTGAGGTGAGGGGATGCCACAACGTGGGGTGTGTTCCTTCGGGGTGAAGGATGTCTGGACTCGGTGAGGGGGGGTCTCCAGGCTGGTCAGGGAACATGCAGAGATTCCTGCTGCTTTTCCAGGCTGGAGCTGTCTCCCATCTCCCCACATGCAGCCCCAGCTGTCCCCAAACCTGCTCTGAGAGGGTCTGGCTCAGGCATTGCACTGCCCACTGTGCACCCCAAGTTCCTCCAGCCCCTCTGTGTACAGAGCAGGATTACAACCCTCAGAAAACTGTTCTCCTTTTTTTTTTTCCCTTTGTCTATGACGGTGCTGCTTTTTCCCCTCAATAGCCACCCCTTGCAAACAAGTCTCTGTTGTTGTTTTTAGGCTCAAGATTTACTCTGGTTGTGAAAATACTTTTTTTCCTAAAGACGTTATTTAACCCAAAGCATTGCATCACTTTTTAGTTAAATGAGTTTTTAAGTGTTTGCTTTGGATTAATAGCTCAGCATTTGCATTCCTTTGAGAGCTCACATGTCTTTTGTAACTGTCAGAAGTTGCACTCACAGCAGTGGATTTCTCTGTGGCTGTCCAGGCTCCCTGTCTGGACCCCTGAAGTCCATGAAACAGCTCATGGGCATTATCTCTGGAAGTCAGATCAGTTCCCAGCACTGATTATTTTTTTTAGAGCAGAGAATGTGAAGGAATTTTTTAATATTTGAGGATTTCAAAACATTTCCAGCAACAGAAGTTCTTATGTTATTAGAATTGTGCCTACACCTTTAAAGCATAATTAATCCATTAAATAAAGTAATTGTGAGGCATTGAATAATAGACCAAGTACAAGGTAGATTCAAAAAGTAAAAATAGATTAGAACTAGAAAGTGTTGCTCTATTAACTATTGCAGAGCATTTCTGCTTGAACCACTTTGATGCATTTTTGGCTTTTGATGAACGGGCAAATCTCAGATGAGAGTTGACGTAGGTGTTCCCCAACCCCGGAGCCTGAAAGGTGTTTTTCCTTTGCAATTTAAGGATTTGTTTCAAACTTTCCTCAATTCAGTGGTTGTTCTTGTGCTGACACCTGTTGCCTTTGCAGCTGGCATTACACCTGGGACATATTTTTGGGCTGATCTTCCAGAAAACCGTGTTTAAATGAGGTGCTCATGTGGTGCTTGGGGAAGTTTAGGAGTAGCAGCAGGAATTACACATTGCAGATAAGATGTGGGCAGGAACACTTGGGTTGAATGTTTTCAAAACTTGTCATACATTTTTGGAAAGGGAGCCTTAAAAGTTCTGCCAGATGTAAATATGTGTGTGTGAGGTCAGGAATTGTTCAGCCTGGACGTTCAAGACTCTTGCTTGGCAGAACACACCCAGATTGGTTTTTCAGCTGAGTAGTATTTCACCCCAGGACCAGTCCCACAGAGATGAATGGAGTTTGAGATATATAACTGAGAACAAAAGGGAGTCAGGAGCTGGCAGGTGAGAAAGAGCAGAGCCTGTGACTCCAGCTGGGCAATGGACACCGGTGTGCTGGGGGCAGCCAAAATTACTGGACCTGCATTTTTATTTGTGACTAGGGCAAAATAATATCCTTAAAGTGCTTTTTTAATTTTTTTTTTTTAAGAGAGAGGTCAGAAAGTGAGTATTATCTACCTGTCAGGCTGGAGTTGTAGTTTTATGACCATATTAGCCTTAACAAGCAAATGCTCTGTGTTTGGGCTTACCTGCAGCACAGAGCTCTGTGTTTAGGTGCTGTTTGGGTCACACACACTATTTAATAATGCAACAGCTTCTTCCTAAACCACTGACTGATCTTTACACATGTGTTTTGATCTGGCTTCTGCTGGTTAGTGCAATATTTACCCAGTGAGTACAGTCTAAGGCCATTTATCATGTAAATCCCAAGGTAAGATCAGTGAGTTTTTCCCTCAAGAGCATGTTTACTCTGGGAATGTGCCTTCCCCAGAGCTGTTATCAACATTTACGTATGTTTTTATGAGTTTCCCATTTACGTAGTGCTGACCAGTGCCTTCTATCTCTCCCTGCTGCTGCCAGACATCCAGAGCAATGAGTTAATCAAGCTTACATTCAGGATGTAAGCAGAACTTTTAACTGATGGCGTTTCTCACTGGAGAGAGCAGACCGGTGTTTGCATTAAATCTATAAAAGCTTTTGATTAAAAAGTAACTGAAAGATGTACAGTAGTTTGTTTTCAAACCCTAATATGTCAATTGCTCTTCATGGTTTGTGGGTTTTAAAACATATCCACTAGTTTGCATTTTGGTTTTTGCTTGTCTAAGCTGTACTGGGTAAGTGGCTAAAATATTTTTTTGCCTTCCGTGAAGGGGAATGCTACCACAGCAGCATTTTTTTTTTAATGTGGATACTTATGCAAAGCTTTTCTTAAGACCTCTTTTAGCTATGTGTCATTCTAGATAACAACCTCAGAATCCATATTTAAACTTGTGTTTTAGCTACTTCCACTTGGACTTCTCTAACAAAACTCTCACGCAGTCTTGCAAGGGCACTCACAACCATGACATTATCATGTGAAGTTAGAAGGAATAGTTACCTAGAAGTCATTAAATTAATGGATGATTTCCTATCTTAGCTTCTCTGTAGGACTGGTTTGGTGGCTCTTTTGGTGACAAGTTTAGTGTGGTTGGTCTTTGCTCCTGCCTGAGCTCACTCAGGCACGGATCTGGGAGCTGGGAAAGCGAGTGGCACATGCCACAGTCTATCAGTGCTCAGAAGTTTGGACTGTAAATCACTGACAGTCCTGGATTTGGCCCAGAGCAGCTCTGTGTGTGGCCCTGGCTTTAAACAACCTGGTCTCAACTCCAAAATGTACCAGGAGCCTGCACGTTCTAATCCATGGGAGACACAAGTATTGCAAATCAGCCTTGAATCTTATTATTCAGCCTTAATGAGCCATGATAACTTCGGGGTGCCAGAGGCAGCTCCTGAGCACCTGCTCTGTCCTATTTCTGGCCTACATTTATTTTTCATTTAACTTGCTGAATGCTGTGTTGAACTCCAGGCCTGCGAGCGGGACCAGCAGTGCGGGGGCAGGATGTGCTGCGCCGTCAGCCTCTGGATCCGCAGCCTGAGGATGTGCACCCCGATGGGAAACCTGGGAGAAGAGTGCCATCCCCTGAGTCACAGAGTGAGTACATCACCCTGCTGGGCTGGGGGAATGTCCTGAGCTGTATGTCACACCTCACAAAAGCCAGACGTGGTGGCAAGGCAGGGAAACTTCCTGTTCCTTACAGTATCCAGCCAGCTGCATCTGTTTGGGAGCAGAGATGAAGGTACCTGTTGGAGAGGATAGATAAATATAATTATTCATAAATAATACAGCCAGGATGAGAACAGTCCTCCCTGCTAGCCGGACAATGCCCCTGCCTACGGATGGGTCCAGGGGTCAAGTGGACTGTTCCATCTCACCCCCAAAATGTACAGTTCGTCCCACACCTGTAACCCTCCCCTAAAACATCAAGTGCCTGTAACCCCATTGGCCCAAGTCTTGTTCCAGCCCACCTTGAAGCCCCCTGATAGGGGTCTCTGAGGGGCCACACAGCCTCTTGGAACTTCCCCTCCTCTTGGAACTTCCCCTGTCCTAGAGCATCCTTTTGTCTCTCTGCTCCCCCATCCCCTCAAGCCTTGCCACGTGCTGCGTCTGGCAGCTCCAAGCAGGACCTTTCTCCATCCCTGATAAACCTGATATCCCAAGAGCAGCCTGCAGAGATCTCTCATCTCCATTCATCTACACCATCCTGGAGCAGGCACCTATGTAAGGAAGTGCATTACTGTCAGAATTATGCTGAAGAGAATCAGAGGATGAAAGCACTACATGCTTCCCAGATTGTTTTCTTATTAGTTTGTTGTTGCTGCTTTGTTTTCTGACGTGATCCGAAACAGCCTCGGCAGTTCCCAAGCCCTGCCCTGCCAATCCTTGCTGGTGTGAGCAGGGGCACAGCAAGTGCCACCAACCCCAGTGGCAGTGGACAAGATCCTGTCACAAGCATAAAAATGTCACCAGTTGATGCGTTGAGAAAGTGTTGGCACACATTTGGAGTTGAGAAAAGTCCCCACAGGCTCTCTTTGTTTCTATTCTACCTATTAATTTTAAGTAAATATGTATGAATACATATATACACATACACTGTATTATTAACACAATGATTTTAACAAATGCATTTATTTAAGGCTATGTAATTATGAATTTGTTATGCAGTATGGAAAAAAGCTGTTTATTTAAAACATAAAAGACTGAATAGGATGTTACCAGGGAGCTCGAGAACCTGATGATCTTCAGAATCATCCTCAGGGAAAAGCACAGCCCAGGAATCATCACAAGTGGAAGATACAAGGCAATAAATTCAGATAATAAATGTGCAGCTAGTTAGCTGCCTCTCTCACTGTTTCCTCCAAGGCCTAGCTTCTCAGCTCAGTATCTACAGTTTATTTTCTCAGGTTTAGGAAGTTTCAGGCTCTACTTTATTGCAGTTAAATTTTTAAAACTTCTGCTGTGATATTTGGGACCAAATGGTCATTTTTACTATGTAATGTAGCAGGTTCTTCTTGTAAGGGCTCTTTCCATTACCAGGATTAGAATAAGAGAAATTGCCTTCTAGAGGGTTTTATGAGCTTATTGTTATTGGGCAATAATTTAAACTGTCTGATATATTTCAAGCTGATTGCCTGCATAATTACAATCAGAGTAAATGCCTGTCCACCCCATCCACTAAGTCACTGATGTTTATAAGCTTTATGAGGTTAATTTTAATTTCTCCACTGATCTTCCTGAGAAACACAAACCTAATTGATTTTCTGGAGAACATTAAATGAGGTTATTTTAAGGATGGAGGGTTATCTCAGTGGTTCCTCTCTTGTAAATACTTGTGTAGGGAGCACCCTGATCACCAAAACTTTTCATTACGTGCAGGATAGGTGAAAAGCAGGCAGCACCATGGCCATGGCACCTCAGGGACATCCAGAGGAGCCAGGAGATAACTGGAGGAGATGGCTGGCAGCTGGGGTTCCACCTTTTAATTTTCTTCTCAACAACTAGATGCTGATGGACTGATGCCATTAGCAGTCCCAGCTGGAATTTCGAGGCTGGGTCTGAGGCAGGGCCAGGCAGGGTTTGCAGGCAGGTGAGGTTTGGCAGCATGGGAGTCCTGCTGAAAGGAACATTTCCTTGCAGCAAGTGGAATGTTTTGAATAAATCACCTGAGCTGTCAGAAGGCTGAGAGCTCAGGTTTGGGCTTTGGCTGCAGTGCTGCACCCAAAGGGATGATTCCCACGGGGAGTCCCCAGCAGGTGTGGGAGTTGTGTTGCCTCTCTGCTCACACTGGAACAGAGGTGGGTGGCACAGGGAAACCCCTGGCATCCCTTGGCCTGGGGCTGCTCTTCAGATGGTGCTGGGCAGGAGGCTGGTGCTGGCCCAGGGCACTGCAGGGGGTGTGAGCCCTCTGCCCCTAGCAGGATGCCACTGGAGTCAGGCTGGTGCTTGGCACCATGCATGGAGGACTGTGTGGGACTTCCTTAAAGACAAAATTTGTTCACTGACACAAGATAATATTGGAATATTAAAACTGTAGGCTTCAACCACACAGAAATCTGGAAGTGAGGGAATTAGGGCTGCCTGCCTGGCTGGTAGCAGTGGCTTTCTATCTCTGTGCCTCCTTTGCTGCATCCAGGGAATCCTCAGGGAATGCACAGCTCCCAGACACTTCCCACTGGGCTGTCCTTTTTGGCTCCTGTAAGAGACAGAGCTTGTGACCAAGTTGTTGAAGATTGTCAGTGCGTGTGCATGTCATGGCACAATTAAATTAGTCTAATGAACTCCATATGTGTTCCCTGCAGCACAATGTGGCTGGAGGAGGGTGGGATGAAATGAGAAACCTCTGCCCTGTGCTGAAAAGGATCCTGCTCACAGGGAGGTCAGGCAAGGTGACCTCCAGAGGTCCCTTCCAGCCTGATTGCCATGGGATCACAAGGTTCTGTGCTGTGTGACACAGGATTTGGGACACGCAGAAAGCCCTGCACAGTGGCATCACAAAACATGATGTTAAAGGCCAGTGTAGTTTCACAACAAACTCCTTTATGAAATGGGAGTAAATGGAGAACATGTGTCACAGATGTAGATCTACACAGCAACATGACTGCTAACATCCTGCTCTCAACCATGGCTGGACCAGGGTGTGCAGATGCCTTTGCCATCTGCTCTGTGCTGCAGCTCCTGGGGAACTCCTGGAACTCTGGTGAAGGGAGGGAACTGGGCAGCATTCTCCATATCCCCATTATTCCTCCTATTTCATCCCCCCAGCCACCAGTGCCGTGCCTCTCTCTGCCACTGATTGTGGGAAATAATAACTATACTATTAGCTAAAAAGTTTTTAAATGCTCTGTAACAGAGGTATCTTTGGCTGCTGCTGGCTGTACGTGAGCTTTTGCCATCTCTCCATTGTCTTAACCACGTAATGAGGCTGATGCTGCAAATAAAGCTCAAGGGATGGACCCCAGCAGTTGTGAAAAGGGAAAAATAACCGTGCCAACACCAGTGATGTCCTTGCTCTGTCCCCAGGTGCCCTTCTCCGGGCGGAGGATGCACCACACCTGCCCGTGCCTCCCGGGCCTGGCCTGCCTCAGGACTCCTCACAGCAGATTCAGGTGTTTGCCAGACTTCAGAAAAGAAGACGTCTTTTTTTAGCAGGAGCTGTTCTGCACCAGAAAGAGCCGCTCAGTATTTTCGTTCTCTCGTTGTTGTGAAAAAAAAAAAGGGAACTTGCCAGGGGAAACCCTTCACCACACTTTCCTGCCTCACCAACATCAGCTGGAGATGAGACGCTGCTGCTGTGGCCAAGGTTTTCAGGAGGGACTCGCAGTGGAGGATGATTTCATTTTGGGGTAGCCAAACAACATTTACTAGAGCAAAACTCTTTCTGAGGACAGGGGCTTGACCATTCCTGAATCATTTTGTGGGCTTCATGGTTCTAGTTTAACCCCAGAATGAAAAAATCCAAGTTTATTGCCAGTTTTGGAAAAATTTGGCCACATCTTTACACTTTGGAATACCTGAATTGAACTGAGAGTTGGATAACTGCATAGTGTGAAGCATATGACAATTGCCAAAAGAACTGTATTTATATTGCATTTCATATCTTTATTAATATAATTTTATTTGTAAGTTAGGCGCACCTCTAGGGTAAAGGTTTAACCAATAGATGTAGTTTTTACACTTTTAAAAAGTGGCAAGTGTAAACAAAACATTTCAGTATTCAGAGCATTAAAAGATTTTGTTATTTTAGTGTTCTAAGATGAGAAGTTGTTGTTACTTGAATTGGTGTAAAACTACCTGATCATCTCAAACTATGTATTAAGATGTAGTTTATATTAAAGAAAAAAGGAATCCTGAAGTTTATTGTAATGGGCTGCCTGACTTCTTGTATATGTATCAAATTTGCTGTGCTAAAATTCTGTATCAGAATAATGGCAGTGTATGATTTGATTTATTTTAATATTATAACATTATTTTGTCATTGTGGTTTTTCATTTTTGTTCAGTGTAATCTGTTATCCCACACTTGATTCACCCAAGCTAGCAGAGCTCCTTATGGATAGCTTAGCAAAAGATTATGTGCCTCTCTCTGGCTGCTTCATGGGAAACTTGTAGTTTACAAGGCATGAATTCCTCAATCAAGCTGCAGTTTCAGAATTTGGAGGAATCTTGGTGTAAATAATACGAGAGGTTTTTCTTGGCTCATGCCTCAAAGGATCAACTTTAGCCCAGCAAACATAAGATTTGTGGGTTTTCTATGAAATACTGTGTGACTTCATATTTACTTGTCAGTCCCCAGAGCTGGAATTCCAACAGTTTGTGTGAGATTCACATGTTTCTTGCTCTCAGACATGCAAACATATGCTGGAACTGGAAAAGTGAAGTCATTCATCTTTCAACAATCAGTGCTTTGCTGCTGGTGGAGATGGGGGGGCGGGTTGGAGAAGTGAGCACACTGTGTCAAGGCCAGACCTGTAAAACTGAGAGGAGAAAAATCCCTGTGAGTTACCAGGTACCTTCTACTGTACTCCACAACCTTCCTCGAGGGGCAGAAAAGAATAACTGGATTAGGTATTGCCAGATCCTCATGGATTCTGCATGTTAGGGAAATAAAAGTCTTGAGAGAGATTGTATCCTCCTGGCTGAAGACAGCCCATCCCCAGGGTACCCACTCCAGTGCCTCTGAATTTTGCCTCCCCCTTTGCAGTGGTGATACTGCAGCTGTGCAAGTGGTGACAGAAAATTAAAAAAAGGACTGAAGTGCCACTGAAGGGTAATTTTACATCTGGTTTGCATTAATGTGATCAGGTACAAAGTGCCTGTATTAGATCTGAAATCTCAGAGGGGCTCAACGCTAACCCAAAGGGCTGGTGAAAGGCTAAGTCATTTATTGAGTTCAAAGTGACATGCCAGCACTACAGAAATTCCCATAACCTGGATTTAAAACCAATCCCCAAGCCTGATTCTACCATTGTCACTAAATAGGGGGGCTCCCCAAATGCCCTGTGCACCCCCAAAGGCTGGGTTTGCACAGGAGGAGCACACTGGAAGTGTGGGGGTTGCTTTTCTGTCCAGGTCTGTCCCCATAAAATACATTCAATACCACAGACTTCCATTTACACAAAATCAAGAAGAAAAATAGGAGCAGTCCAAATATGCATGTGTCCCATCTCTTGCTCCATTTTTTTAAATAAGAGCATAACAAATGAACCACAGGAGGAACCAGTAGCCCTGCTCCTCATCTCTGCTGGCCTAATTCACCAGTGGCTCCACTGGAGGCAGCAGCCCTGGTTTATGTCATTGTAAAAGAGTGGACATTTATACCTAAGGACTCCCTCAGCCCTGCCAAATCCTAGGAGAGTTTATCAGAGAAGAGCAGAGCAACTTTATAGCTGCAATTTGTGCCAATTAACTTGTGGGATTAAGCATTTATCTGGGTAATGAGAACAGCCCCAATTACACGAGTTCAAATTCACACCATCTTTAGCAGGTGGAAGTTCCTGTGTCCTGCAGACACTCCTGGACAGCTTTGAGACATGCATTATCCCATCCTTGTCCTTGAGGGGCTTCTCCACACCTTCCCTGCTGATGCAGGAGAGATAAAGGCAAAACCTCACTGTCCTACATCCCCACTATATTCACTTGGCAATAATTATTACGATTCTCCTTTTAGTAATTGAATTTCCATTAATTGACATTCACAATGGAGGTTAGTTGATTTGAGACAATCATTCTGGAAGGCAGATTAAACTTTTGCATCCCCATTATTTCCTAAACTCTGCCCTAATCAATTATCTTTTCTCCCATCCTCGGGGAGATTTCCTCTCCCAAGCACACCTGCAAAACCCCTTTAATTTCTGTCTGCAGTGGAAGGGGCTAGAAGGGTGCCCTTTACCTTTGCTTTGCACTGAAAATAGGCAAAGCAGTGACCACAAGTATTTCCAAATGGCCCTGCAGTCCTCTCTGCTTTTCCCTGGAGCCAGATTTTGTCTTGAGGGGCACAGCAAATTACTCAGGGTGACCCACAGAAAAGGTGGCCAGCCTCAAGCCAGCCCTGCCACAAAAAGTTTCTGCACTTCTCTGTGCTGTTCAGTTTGCCCCAGAATCAGCCTGGAAATTATCTCAGGGCAGGGGCAGCTTCCTCACCTGCCTTGAAGGAAGGAAGGGGACAAGCCCTTGCAGGAGAAATTAGATGAGAAAATAGAACAGAACTTGTGCAGCCCTGGAACCTCCTTGGTGCAGGGGAAAAGCCTCATTCCCCATACAGCTTGTGAAGAGAGAAGCTGATTTAAACACTTCCCTTTATTCACTGCACTTAGATCTGTGCCAACGTGTGTTTTAACTTTATTAATATTGCAGTAATTGAATTATTAATAGAAACGTGTGCATTAATTTTTAATATTATATGAATATTGATATTACAGAAATGCTATAGAATAATGTTGATATCCCACCACACTGGAGGCTTTTCCATATTTATTGCCAGATTTTGGGCTAGCAGAGAGGCCTTGCAGGAAAAGGCACCACCACATATAATGAGCTGCTGCCTTAATTTGATTAGATGCTTATTAGGAAAGGGGAAGCAAGGTGTTTGGGGTTGGAGGGTGCACAGCTGGCTGAGCCAGCACACACTTGTGAGCCTGGGGGACTGCAGGGAAGGCTCTGCTGCTGAGCACCAGCAAGCCCAGCTGAAACTCAGCTTCATCTGCATCCTCCTGCCCAGAGTTCACCCCTGGAAAATTCAGTGTGTTACAGTGGTGACACAAAAGTAATTTATTCTAGTTGTGTGGCAAGGCGGGGGGACTCAAATCTGAGTGAGTCCATACAGAAGAGACAGGTCACCCTAACCAAATACTGGTTTTACAGAACTAGTAACTGAAAGGAGATGAACTGGCTGAAAGTCATCATGGTGTTTGGGAAGATAAAAGGTAATAATGCATACCTCTATGGAGAACACTATAAGGTAAGAGAAGTGATTTTTGTTGGTATTGTTAGCTTGTAGTGCTAGTCAAACAGTAGTTTGAAAACAGGAAACAGTGGTCTTGCTGTGACCCCAAAGCTCTAATGTTTGAAGATCATGTAACATTCCTTGTCAAGAGCGACTGAGCTCATTTTCTCCATCAGCACAATCCACCAAACCAAAGGATGATACCAGCAAGTATGACCTCAGAACAAGGTCCTTTCCAGCACCTTCCCCTACCCCAACAGCTCCAGGATTTGTTCTTTCTGCACAGATGGATATTCAAAAGAAACAGAAGGTGCTAAGAATCCCTTGATTTAAACAAGATGTCTCAGGAGTTTGATCCTGCCATTGTGTAACACGTTTTCCAGAAGGAATTAGAAAATTGCAGGAAGAGACTAGACTGTGCAAATGCAAGAGGATTTTGATAAAGCAAAATCAATGTGCCTTTCTCTGTTACGTAGATCTGAAATGGCATATCAGCAGGGGTACAGTCATTAGACTGATCAATAATTCTGAGCACAGGGATGGAGATGAGTTTAATGCACATCAGCAAATCAACTGTGGTTTCTCAAGGAGAGTCTTGTGTGCAGGCAGACCCAGCCCAGTGCAGCAGGGATTCCAAGGATTTGGCAGGGCAGGTTACCCCGTGTGGCATGTCTGCCTTGGAGGATGGTGGCAGCCTTTGGGTCACTCTGCCTGGTCATCAGGGCTGGGAAAGGTTGGATGTGAAAAGCTGAAGCTGAGTAGTCCTGGTGCACTGAAGGGAGGAGGATGCATGGCAGGTTGTTCTGTGACAAGGAGTACAATGCAGGGTGACAGCAAAGTGTGCAGCTGAGGAGGAAAGAGCAATGTAACCACAGAGGAGAGGTGTAAAACCCCCTGTGGCAGGGCTTTCCCAAAAATCTGAATGTGAGCTGCTTAGTGGGGCAGACAACGAAGGCAAGCACAATGTCAAAAGGATAAGAAGTCTCCTCTGCAAAACCTGGGAAACTCTGTGCATGTTAATTGTGTACCAGGAGTGCCCAGAGCACGCCACACTGATGCTCCATTGTACTGTGGCACCAGGTATCAGTGTGTTACAGGCATGTCCCTGTCCCCAGAAGTTTACAAATCTCCCAGACCATATAAAGCAAGTGGCTGTGCTGTACTTAGCCTGTACCTGCACTGCTGCAGCCTGAGCCAGCCTGGGATGCAATGACTGCCCTGCATCCCAGCACGTGGGACAGGAAGGATGGGCCATGGACCCCTGCAGAGCTCTGCACTCCACTGCTTGGGCAGGATCTCTCTTCCTAGGCTGGGAATTCCACCAGGTCTCCCAAACTCTGGTGCCGTGCCTCTGCCACAGCATCGTAACACACAGAAAGGATTAAATCTGCTTTTAAAGCATAATGTGGCTTTGTAAATCCCAAGGCAGTAATGCAGTGCAGAAGCAGAGTAAAAATATGGTCTGGTTCCAGGCCAGCAAGCAGGGCTGGGTTTTCTTTATTTACTTTTTCTCTTGCACATGTGATTGCACTCGTGTCATTTCATGCAGAGATTTGTGGGCTCTTTCACCACAAACCGGCAGATGTGGCTCTTGCTGCAAGGAGTTTGCAAACCAGCAAAGCTGATATTAATTCCAGAGGGTGCAGGATTCATCCTTTTTTTACTCCTCCAGGCTACATGGGAGCCCAGGCCACAGAGCACACCTCTGACCTCTTCCATGGCACCAGAAGGGTCAGCTCAGGGAAAGGCGCTGGTGAGGCAGCTGCCAACATTCTCACTCTTTCCAAACATTTCACCCCATCCTGTAAAGTTGGTATGTTTTTAAGATTTTCCTCCCCAGTTTCTTTTCTCACATGGATAAAACCTTGACAGAAAGGTCCCTCACCCCTTCAAATCCAACAGCAAAATTTTCTGTGGTGGTGTCCTATCCAGCTCCCTTCCCCACCCTTTCATTAAACTCTCCAAAGCTGCTAACAAGCCTTTCACACATTGCAACAGAGCCTTCAACTATTTGGATTTGGTTTACATCAGCACTTAGGCTCAGACAGATATTGCACAAACAGTAAAAAAATGTCTGTCCTGCTGAGTATTTAGGATCTACTGGGGAGGAAAATCATTGCCAAGCCCTCTATCCTACAGAGCCTGGTTTCTGCAGCCTCCCTCACCCTGCTGAGCCGCCCTTTGGTGATGCTCAGCCCAAAGATGTCCCTCCTTGCTTTCACAGCACAGCTCCAGCTTTACCCCTGCCTGTGATGCCACTGCTTCCTTGGTTTGGGTGCCCACATTCTCCCCCTGTAGCTGCTACAGCTTGGCTGAACATATTCCCTTCTTCGTCCACCTTCCTCCACACCCTGATGTCTCCTGGGGCTCTGCTGGAACAGGCTCCTGTGGGCACCCTGAGCTGGTCTCTGTGCCCCAGGGCCACCCAGGGGCTGTCCCCTCACCCCTGGCACAGCACACTGAGGGACCTGCTGTGTAGTGTCAGCATGCAAAGCCTAATGAGGGAGGGAAAGGAAAGGAAAGGAAAGGAAAGGAAAGGAAAGGAAAGGAAAGGAAAGGAAAGGAAAGGAAAGGAAAGGAAAGGAAAGGAAAGGAAAGGAAAGGAAAGGAAAGGAAAGGAAAGGAAAGGAAAGGAAAGGAAAGGAAAGGAAAGGAAAGGAAAGGAAAGGAAAGGAAAGGAAAGGAAAGGAAAGGAAAGGAAAGGAAAGGAAAGGAAAGGGGAAAAGCCCAGTTGATTTACTCGACTATCAAGCTACTCAACGTTTCCTTTCCAGCACCCTCCTGCAAGTGCTCAGTGACAGATGGGGACAGATTGAGTGGTTCGATGCAGTGAAGTAAGATTCCACCAAATCATTCCTCTTTCTCTTACTGTCAGAAGACACCCAGACTTCAGCCCTTCCTCTGAATCTTCCTGTGTTTCCCTCCTTAATGACAAAGCCATTTTAGCTCTACCTCTGCTAAAATTTCTGAGAGAAGCAAGCACTGCCGTTTATGTGCTATAAAATGGGTGTTGTAAAACAGTTAGCAAAAGGAAGGAGGGAATCACTCTGAGACAGAGAGGGTTCTGGTGCTGTTTAGTGGTTCTGATTTCTTTTTCTTGCCTGTGTGCTGGGCTGAGCCCCAGGCCCTGGTGCAGGGACCCTGGCTGGACAGGTGTGCCGTGGGCAGGCGCAGGCTCACACCGCTCGTCTCACAGATGGAAGATCCATCTTTCTCTCTGGATGATTTGTTCCAATGGTTAATCATCCTCACACAAACACAGGATTATTTTTTTAATGACATACCAGTAGATAACATTCAGAAACTTTAGGATGGGCTTTCTCTCCACCGGGCAATCTCTTGATTTCTGCCTACTCTATGAATGCCATGATGACTGCCTAAAATTAGCTGTGACTTCACAGCTTCCCTGTGCCCTTGCAAGACTAGCTTTGAACTTGAAAGCCTCCTACACAAAGTGCTTTGTGCTATCAACCTGGTCACAGCAGACGGGGGAAAATGTGGCACTGAAGACAGTGGCCTTCCAATAAATAGATCCACAGTACAGCAGCCATGCATGACTCGAGATCAAAGACAGAGTACAAGTGCTGAGGTCATTAAACATGAATAGAAATACAGCAATGCAACAGCTTGCATGAAAGGCTGAGCTTGACTTTAAAGTGATGAAAGCTTGTGTAGTCAGCGATTGTTCACCCGTGATAATGCTCTTGCCATCAGTGGTTCTCTGCATTAGAAAGGTGAATAACTAATTATTCTTGGGATAAAGCATCGAGGTGTGGGGCAGTTAATGACTTGTACCAAGTGAAAATAGTCTTGGAGATGTGTGGGAAAGTCAGAGTGCCACAGATGTCAAGCTGGAAAATCAGCTCCCAGTCACCAGTTCTACAACTGATGGATAAGGATTTACCCCACACAAATCCTTCAGGAATGACATGGCATCAAAGGTCACCAGCATGAAAGGAGGTTTGGGGTAAGATATCCTTAGGCACAGCCCCAACCCAGCACGACTCAGCACCAGCTTTTAGGGGACCATCTTCACGGATGGTCTTTCTCAGATGACTGCATTTTTTCAACATGTCATATATTTTTTAATATTCTGAAGCCTAAGAACTTCATAGTATGGGAAATGCTTCCTGGTTCCTATCACAAGAGTTAATTATAGCCTGTGCAGTGTTTTGAGCAACTACAAAGGAAGCTGTGCAAAAAATGATGACTTTAGGAAACCTCTATTAGAAAACAGCCCCCCTGCCATGTTTCTAATAATTTTTTGATTAGCAGCATAACTGTCTAATAAGGTTTCTGGGGTATTCTGATACTGTGTGGAATGATCCAATCTGCAGCCTGAGCTAATGAAGTGACACTTAGCATTGCCTTCTGCCAGTATGTGTCTGTTACTCTGTCTGGAGCCATTTCCCTCAGGGTGGTTTTGTTGGCAATTCTGAGCAAGTGCAGGTGCCTCCAAAGAGCAAGGTGACTGTGCTTAACCATGTGGGGTGAGTGGCAGAGGTCCAGCCACATCCTTTTCTGGGAAAACAGGGAAAATGCCAGCTTTGCTCTCCTCTGAGCTCCACACGGTGTGTCCCAGGGCAGTCCCACAGCATATGGTGGAGCAGCCTTCTGAAGATGTAGCTGCAGCACATCCAGGTAGAGCCTCAGGAAAGAGCTGTTGCTACCAGACTGAGCCAAATTCCTGCCCTTTTCCTCGAGGCTACTGGCTTCACACCATTTTGGGAGGCAGCTTTGCCTCCTGTGTGCAGAGCTGGTATTGGGAAAGCAAATGATGACAGCTTGTGGGCTATGCACCCCCTGCTCATCCTCCACCTCTAGCACGACCACTGAATGAGACCTTTACCCAACAACATAATTTGGCTGAGGCCAAATGTTTCAGCTCCTTTCCCAGCAAACTCTTTCTAAATCTAACAGCAGAGCTACAAGCACCCCAGAGTACTGCAGGCACTGAGTGCTGTAAATCAGAGATCATCTTAGCTGCTAACTGGGATTTCAGACCAGTGTCATTTTTCAAGCTGGCCTGACATTTACATCTATTCTAAAAACCTCTACTGACTTCAAGATTTGACTGGAAACACTTGTAAGGAACGTGTTAAATACCTGGGGAGTGAGTGAAGATGCCAGCAGCAATCAAGATTTTTCTGGAGCAGCTCTCAGCACAACTGCAATCCCTCACCACAGATATGCAGAAGCAGCATGCTGTGACCTCTGAGCCAGATAGTGAAGAATCTCTGGGGGAGATGATATTGGTATTTCCTGTGGTACTCAGCACTTGTGGTGCCCAGAATATGGGAAACTATCATGCAGCTGCCTGGAGGGGTGGGGAGAAGACTGAATGTACATTCTGGTGAAGCACAGGTCGATGGAAGAGCTGGGAGAGCCCCGCTGCTGTGCAGCCCACCAAACCTCCCCAGTACTTTGTGTTTGGGTCAGTGGACATGGGGAGAGGGGTTCAAACCATCTCAGCTCTTGCAAGAGAGCCCAGGGCTTGTATAAACAGCAATAGCTTCTCATGTGGGAGTAATTATTAACGCCCAGCTCCCCGAGTCTCAGACCTTGGCACTTCTGAGTGAGACTGAAAGTGCTCTGGTTTTTGCAGGATGGAGGATTTACAGCCACACCTCACAGTCAACACAGCAGCAACCATCTCTCCCTGTGCTCATTCCATTCTCCCCATATTTCTCTTTTTGTTTTTTTTTTAATCCAGAGCAGGTTTTTATCCTCCCCGACACCCCTTCTCAGATCTTGGTCAAAGCATTTAATCTCTGTGACCCACTTTCCCCATATGCAGACTAAAGACTGCTATTTGAATGCTGTGCTTTGGAAGTGCTTTTTGTTTTTGTTTTTTTTTCTTTTGCAACTTTCATATATTTTCTCATATTTCAGAAGGAATATTTATCCTCTGGTGCTTCTCCAGCACTTTCTGGTTTTCTATACTTCCTTGGTGCACTCTCAGCCAGCAAAGTAGTGTTTTGTGTTTTTTGGTGTGCTGGCACTGAATACCCCTTAATTTTCTGCCATGTCCTTGATACTTAGTTTCAGTTCTTTTGGAATTAAGCCCTATTGTACAACGCCCATCTAAACCTTGAATTAAAGCAACTGGAGTTCCTTCTCTTTTGTACTACCACAGCCTGGATCATAATCTGACTGCCATCACAAGTACCTAAAATGTAAAATTAACTTCAAACATTAAGTTCAAACAGCAGTGATTTTGCCCTCAGAGTATATCAGGGGTCCTGATATACAGCCCTGGAAGCTGTGTGCAAGCAAAAGGCATGGTATACAGATTTTTTTTTTTTTTTTGTATGCTTGTGCTGTAGCAAGGCTGGGTCTGGCTGCCACTGATGGGTGACAGCATAGCACCTGTTATCTTCACCAGATAAGAACCAACTCACCCATCTTGTGAGGGCATCACTGATCAGGGGATGCCTCTGCACAGAGGCTGGCATTCAATACAGCAGCACTGCTTGATAAGCCAAGCCTAAATAAAACCATCAGGTCACTCAAAGGTGAGTTTTCATCCCCCACATACACTACTGACTCTACAACTTGTGTTCATTTTTTTATAGAAGTGAAAAATCTGGTCCTTGCAGCTTTTAAGGAGGTTTTAAAATAACTATTTTCCCATCTCTGTGGTTTAAATAGAATCATAACCATACTACTTATAGCCTGGAAGAGAGGATGCCAAAATATCAGACATTTTTAATAGAGTAAAGAGAAAGAAAATATTGGCTTGGTTACCAGCAGGATTAGGAAAAAGATGGCAAGATCTGAGTTACAGATCACAGTCCTAGGCCCCTACTATGTAGGCAGCTTCTGAGAGAAATATGATATATGAGAGAAGTTCCGAAAGTTGGAACTCTGCAGAGAAGACCTAAAAGTAAATCAGGGGGATAAAGTATACTTGGACCACAATTCCCAGCAACAGCATCCATGCCTTGCCCCACAGCCTTTGTGAAACAACTCTATTCCATTACTCTGCAAGACTCACTAAGCTATCATCTTGTATTCCAGCCTGAAAATATAATTAGCACAGAAAACCAGCTGCTGCTGTGATCTGAAGTATGACAGCTTTCCTTCTGTACCCAGGTACATTTTCAAAATGCTTTAGAAGCTTTAGAAATGGTCATTAAATCTCTCTTTGTTTTAAAAGATACCCCATCCATGGTCATGTTTCTAAGCCCAGATCTGGCAGCATTGGTACTGCAACTGTACCAAAAAACCTCAAATTGTAACCTTCTCCTTATGCACTGCAGGAAATGCTGACTTTCTGGTGTCCAAATCCCAGCTGGGGGTGGAAAACAAGACTTGAACCAAACCAGGAGCCCCACCTCATTTCATTCCCTGCCTCAATGTGAAGCTGCCACCTTTGACTTCCTCTGACCTGCCATGTCCCTTTTGTGCTCCCTTCATAATAGTCACAGGACAGCTATTTCTCAGTTGATGTCTACCAGTTTTGGACTATTCTCTGCAGAACTGCTCAGCAGATGCATATTTCTTAATGTAAACTGAGCTTGTATCCTTGCCTCTTTGTGTGAGACTTCCTCCAGCACATTTGTTAAATATTACATGATCCATCAGAGAGGGGAAGCACCTCAGGGACAGCTTCCTCTGAGATAGCTAAGAACTTGGGCCAGGATCCTGCCATCAGATTACTGGTTAAAATACTTTCAGAGACGTTTTTGCAGAACAGAGCAGGTTAAAATGCCATGCTTAATAAATGTAAGCTTCCCGTTAAGAACATAGTTTATAAACGAGTATGGTACTGACCAAGCCACAGCGTTTAAAAACTGCCTTGCCAACTAAAATTAGCCATCCACAATTACACACACTTTTCTATCATGAACAGAGGAGCAATTAGCTACAACATAAATTTGGTTTCAGCAGACACAAAGAATTGTGCTATTTAAACCTGTTGCCCATCATGAATTTAAGTCTTCTTAAAAATAGCTTTAGTCACTTTTATTGGTATAAACACCTAAATTGAGATCTAACAGCAAATAAGGATTGTGCTTGTCCATAATAACCTTAGCTGTGAAATCTACTCAGACACAAGACATACAACCTTCCACATACACAAGTTATTTGTCAGCAAAGCAGAATGCTGCCATTCTGAAACAATTACATACAGTAAAGGTTTTCAATATTTTATTAAAGAAAACAGTCAAAATGTACAAGTATTACCCAGGTTTGTAGATAACTTCCTATAAAGGCAGTAAAATATGAATTTCAATCTAGGTTTTAAAAACTGCTATAGTTGCTTGTTTTTAAAGTTGGTATTTTAAAATCACGTTTCACAAATAGTTCTGAAATATTACCAAATTAATAGTGCAACAAGAAAATTTGAAATTAGTTCTACACTGTTTGCATGTCAAGCAAAAGTTATAACTAACGGCTTCAAATACTCAAACCATTTGAGAATGAATGAACCCAACAGCTCCCACCAAAACTGACTTCTGACCACATTAGGAACGTCCTCTTCATGTTCTTCACTTAAAATCAAATAATAATAAAACAACACCTCTTGAGGTCATCAAAAATAACTTTAGTATAAAATTGTCTTGGCCCTTATCAAATATTACATGAGTAAAATTGTTAAGCCTTTATCAAAACAGACAGGAATAGGGAAACAAAAAAATGTCATGGCCTTAATCCGTATCTGTTGGAATCATGTTTAGAAACGTTAGAAGCAAGACCAGAAACTCGGAGCCCTGTTTTGTTTTTAAAAACCACACAATCACAAAGAAAAAAACAGCTTCTTACTGCCTAAGGTTTGGGGGTGTTCAGCTCAAGTACCTGTTCCCATAGACAGCAACCTGTTATGTTCTGAAGAGAGCATACGCAAAATATAGAAAAATAAATAAAAGAGCTTCTTACAGCCTAAGGTTTGGGTGCTGGGTGGTGGCTTAGTATGTCCCCCACAGGTCACACTCTCTTGAGCTCATATGCAGAAACATGGAAATGGATATCCATCTTTCTTTTTTTTAGAAAGAGAAAAGCCCCCCTACATCCCAAAGCTCTTGAGATCGCAAAGGATGGTGCCCTGGGTGCTCTGGATGCTTTGGCAGCATGGGAAGTGGGCTCGGAGACACACCCTGAGCTCCTTGTTGAAGATGAAGCAGAGGATCGGGTTGACCCCTGCCTGGGCAAACGTCATCCAGACGGAGGTGGTCAGGTACACCTGGGGGATGGAGCTGGCCTTAATGAAGACCCGCAGGTAGCAGGCCACGATGTAGGGGGACCAGAGCAGCAGGAAGAGCAAGGTGATCATGTAGAACATCTTGCAGAGCCTTTTCTCCATCTTAAACTCCTCCAGCACCAGCAGCCTCTTGATCTGGCTGTGGGTGGCCTGCCTTATGCCCACGAGGGTGGGCGGCGTGGGCCCCCTGCCAAAGCCAGCCGTCCAGTTCGCAGCCGCTTGGCCGGTGGCTCCCGGCCCGTGGAAGGTCCAGTTCTGGCTGATGGCCGGCACCAGCTGGGCCGGCTTCATCTTGCGGTGGCCGTGGATGAAGAAGAGCAGCTTGATGTAGACCAGGTGGGTGGCGGCGATGACGGCCGCCAGCATGAGCATGAAGCCCAGCGTGTCGTTGGCCTTGACGTAGCGGTGCTCGAAGATGCACTGTTCCTCCTCCCGGATGAACTTGTAGGTGCCCACGTCGAAGACGGGGGGAAAGGCCATGGCCATGGAGAGGGTCCACACCATGCACACCACAGCCAGGCAGGTCCAGCCCGTCATGCGCTTGGCGTAGAAGCGGTGGTGGGCGATGGCCATGTAGCGTGTGACCCCCACGCAGAAGAGCAGGAAGGCGGCGTGGAAGCAGAAGAGCACGGCCAGGAAGGCCAGCACCTTGCAGCTGAGGGGCCCGTGGGGCCAGGCGGCCCCGCTGCGCACCGACAGCATGACGAAGGGGAAGCAGGCGAGCGAGCGGAGCCCGTCGGCCAGGCAGAGGTCCAGCAGCAGGTAGTAGGGCGCGCGGTGCAGGTGCCGGTCCTTGAGGATGAGCCAGGCGAAGAGCACGTTCCCGGCCAGGCTGACGCACAGGATCAGCCCCAGCGTGGCGAGCTTCAGCCCGGAGGCGCTCAGCAGGCCGCCGGCGCTGGGCAGGTGCGGGCTGCTGCTGCTCCCCAGCTCGCTGCTGTTCGCCATCGGGTCCTTCCTCCTCCTCCTCCTCTCCTCCTCCGCGCGGGCAGGGCCGGGGCTCAGCGCCGCGGCAGCGCGCCGGGGCCGAGGGCCGCGCCGCCCGGCGCCCCCATGCCCGCAGCCGCCGCGCCGCCCCGGCCGCCCCGGCGAGGCGGGGCGCTGCCGCCGCGCTCCCCGCGGGCCATGCGGCTCCCGCGCCCGCGCTAGCTCCGCGCCCGCCGCCGCCGCCGCCCCGGGGGCATCGGGGATGCGCTTGGCTGGGGGGGCGCGGAGCGCAGCGGAGCCTCCCCTTACCGCCGGCAGCTGCTCCTCCGCGCCGGGAGAGGGGCCGGGCGAGCCTGCGCACAGCGGCGGCGGCGGCTCTGCCCAGCGCCCGCCGAGGACAATGGGGTAAATCCCCCTCCCTCTCTCCCTCCTTTCTCCCTTCCCTCCTCCTGCTGCTCCTCCGTCCCTCCGCCCACTCCTCCGCCCCCCGCGCAGCCCGGCCCCTGCGGAGCGCGGGGCTGAGCCAGGCGCGCAGCGGCGCGGAGCGGCGCGGAGGTCCCGCTGCCGCAGCGGGGATGGGAGCGGGGCTGGGCTGGGCTGGGCTGGGCTGGGCGGAGCCGCCCGCAGCCGGACCCCAGCCCCTGCCCTTCTCCCGCCGGGGCACAGTGCCGGGATGGAGCTCGGGGCAGCCGCGGGTGCGGTGGGGTGCGGTGAGGTGTCCGGCTCCGGCGGCCGTGGCGAGGATCCCCTGCATCCCCTTCCGGAGGAGCAGAGGAGCTCGATGCCGCTCACAGCTGATGGAGACAGTGTATCTGGGTGTAAGACAGGTGTGCATGTATGCATAATCCCATATACACACATACCGGTACCTACGGAATGTGCGTTGGTTCAGTATAGCCACACATCAGTGCTACACCCGTGTCACTGTCGCCAGTGTGCTTCTGCTAGATTTGGCCATGCTAAATGGCCTTTTAACTTCCTGCTGGCAAGCAAGGCGAGTCCAGCAGCACCTGTTGCAGTGCAGCATCCGGCTGTGCTGAGCCTCACTTGGCAGGGGGCTTTGGAGGGGAAGAGGGCTTGCCACAAGCTTACAGGACAAATGTTTCCGTGTGAACATCAAGGAAAAGGTGCTTCTGCAACTAGGAGCCTGACATTTGGGTTCCTAGTGGAATCTCTCATTTGGGGTCTGACTAGGGTTCCAAGAGGATCAAATAGGATGCTCTCCATGTTTCCGTGTTGTTCAGGGGCTTACCAACTCCCAGGCTTAGTTACACAGGACCCACGGAGGGCTGGGCAGGTTATGTGAGCTGGATAAACCACATTTGACCCAACTAGCACAGAGCATCTCCTAATGCACCTGTGCTGTTGCTGCAGGTATATAATGGGCAGTTTAATGTAGGCCAGCAAGACACAGATCCTTGTCCTCTCTCTCCCACTTTGCCATCCTCGTGTATGTAGGGCAAGGCCTCTCTGCGTGCCTTGTAAGGCACGCACCAACGCACGGCCCTGGGCTCACTGGAGATGCTAATGCAATTATCGTACTATTACTGAGTTTCCTTCATGGCCTCTTGTGAAGGACATGTCTGAAATCCTTTTTGAGCATTCTATTAAAAGTCATCAGTAAATTCCACATTATTCCAGGAACTGTAGCAAGTAAATCTGCATAAGCCCCAAAATCGAAAGTTGGTGGAGCATCTTTCAAGCAGATCTTTCTGGCTGGTCTCATAAAGTCTTTCTGCATTTAGCAGGGACCAGGCTCTGACCCTGATCGTGCCACCAGACAACTAGAGCAGCTCTGCTGAACTCCTGGCATTTTAACAGTGGTGAACCAAAGCCAGACTTTGGCCCAAAGATGTGCCAAAGGCAATCTGTATCACACAGGACTTAATTTGCCCCTGGATCTGGTTTATGTCCGTTATTTATTGCAGTGTTAGGAGACCAAAGAAATCCTGAGAGGGGGGGAAAAAAATAGGTGATAGATAACTGAAGCTGCTTTTTGCTTCCTACCAGTGCATCTGAGCTGTTTTCAGTTGTTAGGTTTCTCATTTGCACCGAAGTTTTACTGTGACAGAGAATTGCCCACGGGTTGTTCAGTGCTTTGTGCAATTTTCCAGGCGTTTCTCGCATTCGTGCAGTGACTCGAGTGCCGGGTTCGCGGTGTCCTCTCGGCAGCTCTGGCACCTCTGTCAGGAGAGGATGCTCCTGAGCGGATGCTCCTGACAGAGGTGCCAGAGCTGCCGAGAGGACGCCGCGAACCCGGCGCAGCTCAGGAACGGGCTCTGCCACGGCAGGCTGCCAGCAGCCGGTGTGCTTTGCCAAACGTGAGTACGAGGATCGATCGTCCTCGGGGCCATGTGGCTTTTCAGAGGAGCTGAGGAGCCCTTCTGGCCCGCGTTAGCTCTGTGATCTCAGCCACCAAGTGAACAAAAGGGAATAACACACCTGCTTCCCTCCTCCGCTCCTGCGGGAAGGGTTTCTCCTCTCCCTGAACGCTCGCCAGCGCAGCTGAGCTGGCTCGGGAGCTGCCGTAATTCTCTGCTATCTTGCCAGGCCAGCAGCAAATTGCTAGCTCATCTTTCTTCCACCTGTAGCGAGAAGAGCCGGCAGGGAATGGTGTTTCATCCATTTTCCCAGGGTTGCTTCCCTGATGAGGCTGTTACACAGTGCTATAGGAGGTGTGAGCCTAGAATTTGGCTGACTGAGAGATGTGACACTAAAGGGACAGCCAGAAGGAATGAAGAAAATAAAGGGCAGGCGGGGGGTTGACAATCTTTATATGAGCAGGCTCCTGGCATCCCAAAGGGGCTGGCCTGGCATTAGACCCACCAGGATATCTCTGCCTGTTAGTTACACCCTGCCAGGAGAAGAGCCCTCCCTGCCCCAACTGGGTCACCCCATACAGGCAAGCCAACACCAATTCAGGCTGCTTCATGTCTTGTTGCATCAGACCCATCAACTTCAAACAAGTTCCTTGTCCAGACTCAGTCTCAGCTTGGACATTAGTGCCAGACTTTCAGCATTTGACTAAAAAATAGAAATAGGGCATTTTGTCACCCCTTTGCTGTTGCAGAGGTGCTCAAGGAGCTCTTCCCAGCTGCAGGGACTGCAGTGCCTGTGGAAGTGTCAGGCACTGAGAGTCCAAAGGAGCAGCAGGGACTGCCCCTGTATCCACATGGCAAAGCCTTTATCTTCAGTGCTGCTTGGCTCTGCCAGGTGTCCAGCCCCCAGCCAAGCAGGGGCACCTCTGTGCATGGCTGTACCCCTGGGCACTGAAACACAGAGCTCCTTCCTCCAGTGCCCTGGTGGGGGCTGGAAACACTGTCTATTGATTTGGGCATAGCCAGACAAAAGCCAAACCCATCTCAGCAGTCCTGGGGAGCAGGTAATTCCCAGGGATTGTAATGAGAGTGTTAAGCTATTTTCCTTTCTCCCTTCAATTACTTTCACAAAACGAGTTTAATGAAGAGCTATTCTCTGCTTACAAAATGGTGCTGCACAAACTAGATGGATTCCTCTGACCTTTCAGTGTGCTTTACTTGAATTGACTGCCTCTTCATGTTCTCCTCTCACTGCCTTGAATGGGAAAGACAGCTGAAATAGGGACTCTTACAGCAAACACTGTGGCATATTGCCTTCTTTCTATCAGTCACTGGTGTGCTTCCTGAAGCCTTGTCTATTTATTATTAGTGGTTTTATTTGTGTTCCTGTGGCTGGGAGCTCTGCATAACATTTCTAGAAAGAGAAGTGTCCTGTACCCCTGTAACAGTGTAGTAGAAATCAGTGTTGTCCCTGGTGTGATGTAAAGGAAGAAGTGGGAAATGTCTGGACATGCCTGAAGGACAATCCCTGAGCTCCACCATGGCTGACACGCCACAGGGAAGCAGGACAGGTGAGAGCAGTCAGCCAAAGCAATTTTGCTGTCACAGATAATTCAGGCAAGGAAAAGTTTTCAGGCTTTGCAATCAGGGATATGGAAAGGTCAGTCTGGAGCAAAAAGGGATAACACAGGTTTGAGTTGGATTTGGCAGAAAAAGATTAAAGGTCCTCCTTCCCAGCTTCCTGTAATTCCCAGAAAGTTCTCTGGATGACACTCATTATTTGTGTTATCTTTGCACTTAGTGGAGTGAGTCAGGGACCAGGGTGCTACACAAGCAAAACAAAAAGCTGTTCTTTTTTCAAGGAAACTTAAAATCCAACAGTGCAATGAGAGAGAGGGCTGATACAAGCCCTAGAGAAGGAGGAGAATGAACAAACCACAAGGTTGCAGCCTAGGGAATGGCATTGGCATAAGGGTGGCTATCAGTCATCCCTGGAAGGGGAGGAGGGAGTGTCAGGAGCTAATGAGGCTGGTTTGTGGGTGTTTGCAAGGCTCATGATAATACTTTGTGGCAATGACAGAAGATGACACATTAAGGTAATGTTTGGGCACTGGGTAATGTGAAAACAGCGTGAGAAGATTAAAATCTGCAACATTTACAGTACTACCCAAAATAACTGCTCTGCACAGGAGCCATGCTTGCCCTCTGTAACCAGGGCACAAGAATGGTACTTGCCAGTGAAATGAAGACATTTAATGCTGGAAAACTTCCCCCCTGCCTCTTGCTTACAGAGGATCCAGATGTCAGCTTGGGGATGGGGCACTGGGCACTGCCATCAGGCTGGGAAGGGCATGGGCCAGCAGAGCCCAGATCTGTGCTCAGCAAAATACTCATGAAGGATTTTTGGATGTGGTTTCGTTCCCATAATTATTAGCACAGTCGTGCAAAATGTACAGATGACACCAGAGTGGATGGGACTATTAATGTCACTGTTGAATCCTGATTTCCTGGATGGCAGTGGAGGATGTGCAGGCGAGCAGTCACCGAGCTGCATCTGTGACAGAGGGGTATCTGACAGCTAGGGATCACATTTTTCAAGGGCTTATTCCTGGCTGTTTAATACTTCATCTGCTCTCTTGGGGAGGGAGGAGGGAAGAACGGAGGAGTATATTTGGCACAGCAGGGAAATGGACTCGGGTCTTTTCCATCCCTTAGTGCTGTGCTGTTGCAGGGGGAGAGAAAGCCTCCTTCCACAGCAGTACTAATCCTCCTCCACAGCAAGATGAACGTTTTGAACTTGAACAACTCCTCTCATTTTTCCCCCATGTGATTGTGAGTCAGGCTGAGTTTCTCTATTCTTCTCCATAATTGAGTAGGAGATTATTTTGACTGGAAATAACCAGACACAGGTATCATGGCTGTGAAAGCCTCCATGCATGCCACTTGCTAAAAGTTCTGTAGCCTTCTGCGAAGTGACCTGGTCTTTAAAGGCTTTGCTCAATGGAGAGGGAAGAAAAGCAGAGGGGAAGAATAGCTCCTTCCTGCTCACTTCTATCACTGTCTCTGCTAAACTGAACCTGCTGAATTGTTGGTGACACACTGTTCTTCAGAAGCAGCTCCTTTGTGGCAGACCTCCTCTGTGATACGGGGGAATAGCTGCTGTGAGACAGGAAATATCCCTGACACGATGGCTTTCTACAGGAGCTCATAGCTGCTATCCAGTCCCGTGGACATGCCGAGATAGTTATGAAAAGCCATTCCTTTAAAATCTCCCCAGGCACAGATTTTCCCGTCCTTCTCTTCCTGTATCCATGAGATGCAGGCCAGCTGCTTGGGTTGCATTCCCACCCCTCTGTCCCAGAGGCAGTGAGTGATGGAGGAGTGCAGAGTGAGTGAGAAGCAGATGCAATGTGAGGCTGTGGCAGGGCACGTGGCAGGGGATGCTGCCAGATGCCAGTTCTGGCTCTTGGTGGGTACCAGGGAGGTGGGTGCAGCCTCATGGCAGGGCTGAGTTTTAGCTACACACACTCCTACCAGCAAAGCCAGACACTAAGGAGCATTTCACGAGATCAGGCTTTCTCCAGTGTATCCATAAGTGGGATTGCTTCAGGCTGTTGAACCAGCCTGCTGCAGACTAGCCAAGCCCAGAAGTTTTATCTTTGCTGTAGCAAACTCAAGCCACTGCTGGTCTGCTTGTGCATCCAATGTCTCAGCTGCTTGCTTAAGAGCTAATGAGCTTTTGGGGATACATGGGTGCTATAAACTCCTTAGGCCAGACATAAGCAGCTTATTGTCTTTAGGAGCACTGCCAGCCCTTGGCTCTGCTGCTGAAGTGCTTCTCAGGCCCAAGTTCTTCATTAGCAGCAAGGGCTGTGAAGTCCTGAAATAAATGTGTTCCTGCTTCCATGTGTACATGTGCAGCCATCTGCACAGGGTGAGGTAAAACCAGGCAGTGGGACAAGCAGGCAACAAACACCAGGCTTTACACACTGTTGTCACATCTCCCCGTGTGTGACATCAACCCTCACAAAGCACATTCCCTGCACTGAGGCTGGGCTGGCTCATCTGTAAAGGATGAATCCACCACCCTCATCACAGTAAAATTCACCATGGACAGTGTGGGCAGCTTCAGAACAAAAGGTGGCTACGTTGGTCATGAGCCAAATTATTTCCATTGCTATCCTCTCTTTGCTTTTGAATAGACCTACTCTGAATGTCTGTCTAGAAAATTCACTGGGTAAAAAAAATAATTGAGGTAATACACAACTGAATGTTCACTTGCAAAACCGCTATGAAGGCGAGTTTTTATTTTCTTCATATGAATTCAGCCCTTGCTGTTCTCCACTCATTGTGTGCAGTGTCTACCATCAAAAGCAATCCCATTGCAACTGGCCAACGGCTGAGCTTGCTACTCCTACAAAATGCCAGCGAAAGCCTTCAAATCTGCTTGACTTGCCAAAGCATCTCCATCCTTATTGTGTATTTTACTTTTTTCCTCCCCTTTTACCCAGGTATAAAGTAGCCAAACAGCTCTCTTTCAAGGCATAACTAGGAGCAGAATTTGGTATGCAACTCTCAAATTTTTATTCAGTTTCTCTCATTGGAGCAGTTTTGGAATTAATCTAGTCATCAGGCAGAGTTATTTCAGGTGCTGGAAGTACCTTCTGATACTATCTTTTAATTTGAGTAGATAAAATCTGGACTCTGATTTCTTTGCTGCTCCATTGTCCTTATTTGTTACCTTTCCTGTTGGTTTACACTGTGCACAGCTTAGATGGAGTCAGAACTGCTCCCTTATTTTGGCACTCTGTGCAAATGGATATCCTCTCCTCGCCTATGGCCCCTTGCCCCCACAGCTGGTGGAAATGAAAGGATGAGCAAAGTAAAACCTTTGGTGTGACTAAAACTGTGAGATTCAGCTGTACCAGAGAGTCCATGAACACTGCTTGAATGCTAAATTCAGAGTTAAATGGGTGTTGTCTGCTGAGATAACACCCTTGCTGGGGTGTTGGAGTGCAGTGATGATCCGGCAGCGTTCCCATGACACCGCGAGGGCAGCTCAGAGCTCATCTCAAAGTTCTCCTGGAATTCAAATCCAGCATCACCAGATTCATGCTCACAGGCTGAAAGTCACTTAACTGACCCTTTTGTGTTTAAATCACTTCTTCAACAAAGGCGTTCTCTTGTCATTTTGCTTTGAACCGGAGGAATAGCACATTAAAAAGGTTTTGCAGTTTTAAAGTGTCGGTGGGTCTCAACCAACTTTTTTGGCTCAATAAAGCATGAAAAATATTTTTTCACCAGACTATCCTATCAACTGAACTTTTAAGGCAGAATGATGAAAAGAAAAATATTCTTTTAATAGTGCTTTCTCTCTGGTAAAAGGTGTTGCTAACTTGTTGAAGCAGAGCTTGGAATAACAGATGAAAACTGTCAGAAAAGCTGTGATGTACTTTGGATCTGAGTGAAAATTGTGACCAAAATCTGAGTCTGCCTAAACCCTAAGTTATATGCCAAAATGCCCAGAATTCCTTGGATCGTCATGCAAGTTGATAAGGGTAAGAGCTTATTTCTTTGGGATTGGGTTAATTCTTAGGCATTCCTTTTGTGCAAAGGGCTCTTCTTTGGAAGAGCTGGGTCCTTTTCATTTTTTAGTTATTTGGCCTTTTGCCTTTGCATTTTATCTAACAAAGTTCACTTCAGTGATGCAGGACTGATGAGAAAAAAACCTCTCAGAGCTATGTTAAACCTGAAATCTTCATACCTGAGAGAAGCAGGGCCTGGGCTTTTGGGAAGATCCATCAGGATTCCACATTTTTTGAGACCTTGAAGAAGTTTTTTGAGGTTAAAAAAAACCAAAGCTTAGGGGGGAAAAAAGGACACTGGTAATATGCATAGCACAAAAGCCTTGTAGAAAGCCTCTGGGTGCCACTGGCATGCCAATTGATTTACCTTTGCAATAAGGGCATGATGACTGGGAGGATCACGGAGAGCTGCATGAATTCTATCCGTGCAGTGTGTGAGCTCAGCCTGGAAACAAACCTCATCTGCCAAGTTCTGTAGGGCCATTTCCAGCTTTCCTCCTCGAAGGAGAGGCTCTGCTACCAATGAATAAAGTGGGATTTTTGACACTGATTTCAAAGGAAGCTAAATTGAGCTCCATGAAAAGGGAGCGCTAGCACGCAATGCTGCTCTTAGTTTTTTCTTATTAATGTGACTAATTAAATGTTTGTATTTTTTAAGCACTAACAGTTTTTTTGATGGTCGTTTAGAGACTTTGAGAAAGTCAATAATTTTGATGAAATAGGACTGTAGACTCCAGAACAAAGTCCACATGGAATCTGTGATGTTGCTAGGATACAGCTATTAGTATTTTCAGTGGCTGGGTTATTTTTTGGTGTGTTTTTTTTTTGGTTTTTTTTTTTTTTTTTAATAGAGTTGGCCTAACCTCTCTTACAAACAGTAGAACACATGACGGCCTGATCCTATTTACGTGATGCTCCCTCAATGTACTTTGATGAAGCCAAACTTGACCCTTTAATTTCAGCCACTTTTATGTGTGAAGAAGAAACACAAAGAGCAGTTTTGACCCAAATCTTGTTGGTTTTTTAAACGGATGTGCAGGATTTTCTCCCTGTGGGTGTTCCATTGCTGAAGTCAGTCTCCCTCTAGTGGTTTCTTTCCAGAGGGGAAAAGAAACCACTGTGCTCTGCTGGCTTGGACAGGTACCAAAAGCTCTGGCGTGATGCAGAAAGTGGAATGACCCTGCATAGGTCAGTGAGCTTGTATAAAAATACTGTCTTGTAAGTTTTATCTGTTAGAATGTACTTATTTTTTTTACAATATCCATAGTAGTGGGGGGTTTCCATCCCAGACTCACTCTGCAGTCCAGGCTAACATGGTTTGTGCAGTGTGTAGGAATCTTGCACATTGTTTCCTTCAGCTGTACACTGGGGAGCCTGTAAAAAAAAAAGATCAGTATTTAAGCTCATGTTCCACATCAAAGCCGGTGCCAGATGTGGTGTCAATAACATTATGACACGGAATATCATTGAGGATAGTGCTATTTTGGAATCCTCATGTTTGGGGAAGAAATATCTAAGTGAAACACTACAGATATTTTACTGGAAAATCAGGAAAAGCCAGATGTTTGGAGTTTGTTTCCAGCATATAACTTTGAGACCTGTCAGGTTTCTTGCATTTATGCTCCTGACCTCTCCTTTGATGGGCATCTCTTTAGCACCTCAGAGAGCCCCAGTGCTTTCCAAGTGTGGGGAATAGGGAAGGACAAAAGCAGAAGCCCAGGATCCAAAGCTAAGTAGGAAATTCCATTATCTTTATACCTGTTGCATGGATTGGATGCTGGGTTAAGCCAGTTCAGCTCCCCAAGGATGACTAGGTAAAGAAATAGAGATCTAATCTAAAGCATGGTGAAGTCAATCTATGCTCTTATTTAACTGTAAAGGGTTTTGGATGAGGCTCAGCCTTCCTTCACAAGTGGTGGTAACCAGAGAGAGCTGTGATTCTGGAATGCATCAAGGATCTTGAAAAGACTGGTGTCTTTCCAACTTGTACACTACCTTGAGGTGGGTACTGCCTTCTTTGTGCTTATATCTGGCAGAATTCCATCCTGTGATTTGCTTTTAATATACCAATAGAGCAATTGGACCCATTTTTTCCTTTATTAACTGTAATTAGAAAGCCTGGAGAAATCTAGGATCACCTGCCCCAGAAGTTAGGAAGCTCCTGTTCCATTTTCACAGCAGGTCATGAGATGCCATCTCCTTCCCATGAAGCATGTTCAGTCATGTAACAACTTTAAGGGTAAGGTTTTACTTTTGTTTACCTTTTTGTTCACCTTTTTGTTCATGCTCAGCTTCTGTTGGGCAATCAGGAATCTTGGTCCCTTGGGAGATGTTAAACCACCTTCCTTTGGATGCTACTCCATAAATTCTGCACAGAGGTTTCCAGGAGAGTGATTTTGGAGCCAATTCTGTATTTCATTTTTGTTTTCACTCCTCAGGATAAAGTTTCTACCCAGTGTCCTGGCCAAAGCTGACTTGATTTTAGTTCATAACTGGAGCAAGAACTATTCAATTTATTTTTGAGTATATTTTTAAAAAAAAGGCAGCATTTACTCTCCTAGGATGTGGATGAAGTTCCTGTACTTTTTACTTCTAGCTTCACAGCTAAAAAATCAGAGGTACAAATTTAGTCCTTTCTGAGATTTGCTCTGCCATCAGTCACCAGGACTATATTAATAGGATTAATGTGTTTACAAGGACACTTATGAGATGCCCACCATCACATGAACTGGCTTTACTTTTATATAATTTTATCGATTCTTAGTTTTTCACAACACATCTGTAGGAACTTTTTTAGTAAGGGAGGAAAGGATCTGGTTGAACTGCATTTCTTTTTGGACTAGTAAATGGTCTAGTCCATTTACTAGTGGACTTTTTAGAAACTGAGGAAAGGTTGCTCTGCTTTTTCGACTTGGGCAGGTTTGTGTATTTGAAGGAAGACTTCTCTGGGAGCTTGCAGGGACCAGCTGCTTGAGGAGCCTCCTCTGTGGAGCAGGTACTGTGTGGAAAACCTTCTGTCCCAGGCAGGACAGGGCACAAGCCTGTCAGAAAACCAGGGGCAGTGAGCCAGGTTGTTTTTAAGAAAACAAAGTTATGCAATATCATTTAGTTCTGACATGTTCCCAATATGCAGCAAATGAAGAACTCACTAAATACAGTATATCTCTGGCCATATCATTTGACTAAAACTTGTTTCCATGACAACCTCTGCTTAACAGCTTGGCTGATATGAAATCATTCCTAGATGAGGGAGCTTTTGCCAAAAGCATTGGGATTCAACACTTTAATATTATGTTTAAGGGTTTAAAAAACATTTATTTAAGCCTCTGGAAGCAAATATCAACTAAAATCCCTTCATCCTCACCTCTGCTTCGCCTTTCAGATGATCAGTTTATCTTCCTGGGAACCTCTCAGGAGCAGCTCCTGTGTTACTTAATATGCTTCTGAAGTCCCAGGCACTGTTTCAAGAGCAAGTGATCGTGACACCAGCATTTGGTAGAGAAATTACATTTCATGGCTGTTGGCTCAGGCTGGGAGGCAGCAGCAGCAGCAGCTGGGCACAGCAGCCAAGGCTTGTGCTCCAGCCATCCTTCAAGTCCAGGAAGGTTTGTGTTCCAGCCAGCTCTGCCCCAGCGTGAAAAAGAGGATCTTCAGCTGGAGAGAGGTCTAGCTAAGCTTGCACACCATTCATTTTCCAGTCAGCAGCACTGAACAGACCCAGGTGATCTCTTAGATGTTTTTTGAGGTGCGGTACCTGTCGCCTCAGACAGCTGTGGAACACTTCCAGGGTGGAAATGCACTGTGACTGCTCATATGGTGCTTGTTCCCTTCCTCCCTTCCAGGTGCTACACTATTAGAATATAGCTAAAATAAGCCTAATGCTTGCCTAATATTTCTTATGTATGCAGGCATTGCAGTTGCCACAGTGATGGTGCACAACTGTCAGCAGGGGAAAGGAAGGTCCTGATGGCTTTAAGAGGCATTCTGCCTCCTCAAAACACCATTGTATTGTAGCACAGGGATTTCCTGCCCCAGCTGGGAGCAGGGACTACAGCAAAATCTACTGGGACAGGCAAATAATGTTTCAAGCACATGTAATGTAACCATTGCTGTCAAGATTTTGGGATCAACAAGGATTATAAGGGTAGGGATTTAAATCTTAAATAAAACCATGGAAAGAGGTATGAAGTATTCATTGTTTCTCCTGGCTATAATGTGCCTTCTTCAGCTCTAATTTGCCCCCATGGGACAGGTAGGGCCTTTGTGTGGCAAAAATGTTCAGGTGCCTGAAACTGGGGGCTAGGAGCACATAATAGGTGGCAGGGCAGTATTCCCACTACATTTTCTGGGGATGTTTTTCTCCCCAGTTGTTGCCTGGAAAAATTTCAGCTGTTAGCCATTGGAAATGAGCTAATCAACCAACTCTCTCCTGCTCTCAGACTCCTGCTCTCTACCCCACAGTCCTGCTTTGTAAGGCCTTAGCAGAAAATTAGCAGCTTACCTGGAGAGCCCTGCAAGGGAAAGGAAGATATGGCTGGGAGGAGGTGTGAAAATGGAGACAAAAGCCTCTTCTGTGAGCTTGGTGATGATGATAGTGAGCTTTAAGCAACTCATCTCTGCACCATAACACAGTTTGCTTCTGGTAAAGCTGCTTGAGAAGGTACAAGAGCACAGGAGGCATCACCAGGGTTTCCTTAAAAAGAAACCTTCCAAATATGTAGCAAACACTAATAAAATAATTTTTTAATTCAAGTCCTATAAATACCTCTCTGAAAGCAGTAATAACTTCCTGGGATTTTTTAATCTCTGAAATGATTTCACTCAAGGTGTGCTGGCAGCATGAGGTAGCTGAGCAGAATCAGGATGCTGTGCTCGTGATCATTTTTCCTTCTGAGATTCATCTCAGGAGACTCTATTTTCCTCTATGTCACGACTTCGTAGAAGTCTCTGTAGGCAAAGGATGCATTAATTTGATGCATCCTGTGATTGCCCTTCCTCCACAACCAAATTAATTTACTGTTAGTTGAGATTCCCACAATGTTCCTTGTGCCACTGTGAAACCTGGTATTTACCGATGTAAATAAGGAATAAATGGAGTCTTCACATGTCTCATTTGGAATAATGATACAGGCTGTGCCTCCTGGCTCTCACTCTGTGTCTCAGAGGTGTGGGGCGTTTATTTCTATAGTGTTCCTTGCAGCCCAGGTTGTTTATAACAGAATGTTTTGTTTTCAGCATCAGCTGTGATGTTTTAATTGATGAGCAGATCCCTCTTAATGGAATCTGGAGGTTTTCACTGAAGTGTGGGGTTCCATCAGAGGCGGGTGCTGGATTCAAAGTTAGTTTTTGTAATACAGTCTGATGGGGTTGGCCATATTTCCAGAGTGATGCTGCTGGATATTCAAAATTTGTACTGTGTTGGCAACCTCAGCAGAGGACACCAAAAATGTGTTAGGGGTGGAGAGTGACACTGGCAGTCACAGAGGCAAGATGTGGCCCTTTTGGGTCATAAGAAATTAGCACTCTCCTCCTCTCCTCCTGTTTTCTCCAGCTCTTCTAAGAAAATCTGTGCCTAGATACAGTCATTTATTGTAGGGCTTTTTTCAGGATTAACATTTTTGGTGGGCTCATCATTAAAATAGAGAAAAAAGCACTCAGAGTGGGCATACCAATGAATTTTTAGATTCCAAGCTCTCCCAAATGGTCATTAGCTTGCCTTCTATTTAAAGAGGAATAAATTAAATTGCAAGAGATGGTGCAACTGGTTTTGCAGATCTTATTTAATTTGGACTGGCAGTTTGTATTTTCCATCTGTACAACATAATCATTAACTTTTTGTGTTGTCACTGTGCAGACTGCTTTTTATGGGTAAACTCTGCCCTTTCTTACTGTTAGATTTTTATTTCTTTAAAGGAGTGTGTCTTTATTGATTTTTCTTTTAAGATGAAGTATATATAAAATTATTCATCCTACTAAATGTGCTTGCAAAGAAATCTATGTGATTCATGGTCTTTGATCCTGTTATCATTTATGTGGGTGTTTAACTTTACTACTGTGCACAGTCCCAATGGGGAGAATCTTAATTTTAAAAGTACTATTCTAAAAATAATGTGAGGGGTTTTGCACATGTCCATGTTCGATTGTGAGGAACATCTCCCTGTAAAACCAATGGGCTGTAGAGAAGATGGGAAAGCAGAGAAATTATTATCCCCTGAGTCTGGAAATGTTCATTGTTGCACTGTCTCCATCCATGGTCACTCTGCACAGTAGCCATCTCTTCACTGTGCAAATGTAGAAAATGTTTTGTCTTAAAACTTGTGTTTTTAGAAAGATTTAGTGTTTTGGTCAGCATTACCAAGCCAAACTGAGCACAAGGGTTATTTTGTGCAGCAAGGCAGCCCCAGAGACACGCCGGGTCTGTGCTGTGACCTGTGGATGTGCAGAGAAGGGGCTGCCAGCAGCCTGTGTGAACGTGCAAGGGTTTTGTGTCCTAAAAGTGGGAGCTTTAGAGAGATTTAGTGTTTTGGTCAGCACTGCCAAGCCACACTGAGTACGAAGGTTATTTTGCTCAAAAAGGCAGCCCCAGAGGCTTGTCAGGTGTGCGGTGTGACCTGTGGATGTGCAGAGAAGGGGCTGCCAGCAGCGCCGCGGTGCAGGGTGGACGCACTGGGTACCCCGCGTGCCCCTCGTGGCCGTGGGTTGTTGTAAAGGTCTCTGGAAGGAAATCAGCGATTCCCTTCAGCTGAGCCCCGCAGCAGAGGCAGCAACGGGATGGAGCGAGCGCCCGTGCCCCTTTGCGGAGCCACCCACGCTCTCCAATGGTCCCACGTCCATCTCTGTCATCACCCTGCCCTTTTCCTGCCTATCCTTCCCATCGCGCCTCGTCCCCGTCTCTCTGTCCCTCCTCCCCAGCCTCTCTCGGAGCCCGAGTCCCGCTCCCCGCTCCTGCAGCGTCCCCGGTCCCCTCCCCGCGCCCCGCCCGCCGCGGCGATGGCGCTCAGCCCGCCCGGGCGGGACGCGCCGCGCCTGCCGCTGCACTCGCCGTGGACCTTCTGGCTGGACAAGTGAGTGGAGCTGCGGAAAGCCCCCGAACCCGTCTAGGAAGGGATGCGCACCTCTGGGATGATCGGTTCGCTCGCCCAAAGATTGGATGCGGGAAGTTAATGCTGCCAATGGGAAAAGTGCTGGTGCGAGGGATTGTCCCGGTGCCTGTCACCATCGAGGGGGTCGGGAGCGGTTCCGCGCGGTGAAACTGGGCTGGAAACGCTTTGGGTTCTGTAGTTCAGCGGACACACATTGGTCCGGGCACAGTCGGTGCGGGTTTGGGCTCTGAATTTAGAGATGACGCTCGCCAGCCCCGGGAATAGAAGGGTAAAGGTTGTGCTTTGCTGCTGTGGTTTGTGCCCTGCTGCCCAGATGGACCCGGTCCCACCCACCGTGACATGCCGAACCTTACAACTCTTTAATACCGGTTTGGCTCCCGCAGGTGATCAGTTCTTAAAATCCGAAGAGATGAGTTTTGAAGGATTAGCTAAATTTATTAATTACCTGCGGGCTCTTATTACACCTCGTTTGCTTGAAGTTTGAGCGGCTAATGCCGTGGAAAGAGGCTCCCAAGGGAGCTCACCCCTGTGGTGCACAAGCGAGGCATAAGGAACAAGTGCCAAAGTCAAAACTGAAAGTTTCTTACCAGCATTTGGTGTTGTTTTCCTAGCATGTATTTTCTAGCATCTCGTTATTTAATCTACAGCTTCCTTTTCTCGATTTTGTGGTGTATTTCTCCTCTCTCCCCACTCCAGAAGGCAAGTTTATCAGCTTTTCTGACACTGAATATACTGCCCCATGCTATTGGTAAAATTCTCCTCTTTAGTTATTTTTCTGGTAACTTTCCAACTCGTGACAGAGAAATAATAAGGAACTGTTGAAAACAGGTCCAGTAAATAAAATATAATAAATAAACCCACCAATTATTTCTGATTATTCCTTTTGCTGTTGTGATGCAGTTATGGTCAGGTTTGGGATCTAAGTTGAATTTCTGCTTTGTTTTTAAAAAGCATCATTTGAGCTGGTATTTAATCAAATCACCAACCAGGTCTGTTTGTTTACATAAGCCATGTAGAGATAAACAGGTCTATTTTTTATAATTTGGGTCAACAGTTAAAATCCATTTTGAGTTTCTGAGTACCTTCATTTTTTTTTCTTAAGTCCTACTTCCACAATGCTTTAGACTCTTAAAATTAATTTATTCCACAGATTTTTCTCTTACTTTTCAGATCACATGTAAATGCATTTAATTAGTACTGGTTTTTCTTAACATACAAATCCAAGAGTGTATATATAAGAAATAAAAAGTGGGACCATAAATGCACACAAGTTTATTGGTACATGCAGAGAGATTTGATGGAGTCTTGGGCTTGTATCAGTTGGACTTTCTGTAGAATATAACTGTGGGCACTTTTTAAACTGACTTCAGTAGTACCTAGTGTGGAGCAGTGCTGTTTCCTCAGGAAGTGGTATTGATTTTTGACTGCTGCTACATTTTACCCTGTACTTGCAGAGAAAAGCAGGAAGAAGTGATGCTTAAGGATAAATAGATGTTGAGATGGATACATAGTTATCTCTTTCTATTAAATTACTGTGAGAGAGATCCATGACATACAATTTTAAGATCTCTAAAACATATCTTTTCATTAAGTCATGCTGTTAAAATAAATATCCATCAGCTAAGTGGTACTTTCTGTAGTAACTAGTGATGAGCTACCCTTGGGGTTCATGGCCTTGCTTTTATCATAGCAGCACTGGATCCATCTCTTGCTTAGAAGTAAATGCTTTTGTTTTACCTACATCAGCACTTGTTTCTGTGAATGCCTTGGCACAGGCTGAACATCTGGAGGCTGGCATCCTGTGGCCAGGTCCTGGTTCATTGCCATCATCCCACACATGTCACAGGGCATCTGCATTTCCTGTTAGTGCTAAGCCTTTCTTGGTGTCTGTGTCTGAAATAGCGACCACAGGACAGTGCTCTCTGCTGTCTTACCCTGTAAATGCCTTAGGAAAATGAGCATGGTGAAAACTCTGGGAGAATATTATTCACCAGTTTGACAAAAAAGATCCTGCTTGCAGGTCAGCAGTTCCAAAGAAGGTGCAGAGAAGCTGGCAGGTGTTTTAAGACAAATGAGATTTCCTTTTTAAAATATTCCAAGGTGAAGCACTAGAAGTTTGGAAAACATGAGTTTAGATTTGCTGTTTATTTTGTCCATTCTACAGATTTCCAAGTTCATACCCACATGTCTCATTGGTAGGATCTTGCCTGCAAGGGGAATTTCAGCAAGGCTTGCGGGGGCTTTTGCTGCCACCTTGGGAAGCTGATTCGTGCTGGTAGCTCTTTACACTCGTGCTTATCTCAGGAAGACTCTGGTTCTGCTTGTAATGGCTTCTGTCTCTGAAAGGAAAAGTTGCCTTCTTAGGTTTTTTACATTGTATAGTCTTTCAACTATTTTTTAGAATGAAGTGTCAATATGCATCACTGAATATAACAAATAAAATATGAATATTACCAATCTGGTCACTATATTGTGTAGCACATTCAACACTGGAATTGCACATAGGGAAAAGTCAAGTGGCATGACCATCAAAGGCTGGGTTGTCTTGGATAACAAGCCACCTTATGCACTTGAAACCATCCCTTAATGGGATTAGGGGCTGTGGATCTGGGTGTGATATTTGTGTAAATACAAAGGTGTGAAGATGGTTATACTTTTTGATGTACATGTGGACATGATGCAAATATCCTACTGATAAACTTTGCAAATCCCAACCGTCACTTAGCCTGGCTATCACAGGGTGTGGTTTAACCCCAGACAAAACCCAAGCACCACACAGATGCTCCCTCACTCCTCCACCAGCTGGATCGGGGAGAGAATTGGAAGGGTAAAAGCTGGAAAAGTCGTGGGCTGAGATAGTGACAGTTTAATAAGGAAAGCAAAAGCCTCACACGCAGGCAAAGCAAAACAAGGAATTAATGCACTGCTTCCCATGGGCAGGCAGGTGTTCAGCCACCTCCAGGAGAGCAGGGCTCTATCCCACATGACTTGGGAAGACAGACACCATAACTCCAAACATCCCCCCTTCCTCCTCCTTCCCCCACTTTATATCCTGAGCACAATGTCAGCTGTCCTGGCTGTGTCTCCTCCCAGTTTCCCATCATTTTGCAGGATCATGGCCTGCTTGCCCTGTTTTCTCGCCTGACTTTTAACAATGCCCTTTAGATAATCTCAATTCTCTTGCAAGAATAGTTTAACTCTTCTGTATCTTTGTGGGGGGAAGTGTGTGTCTGTAAATATTGTAAAATGGGCAGTGTTATTTGTCTACTCCAGGAAAGACAAAATAATCTTGCATAAGGTATTGTCCTTATGTGCTGATTTTTCTCTCTGTATGTTGTAGATGAATTCTATATAAAACTGAGTAGATACATTTTGATAACTGAACCATTTTAATAATGTGTTAATCTTCCTAACTGAACACATCAGATATTTGAAACTAACTTAATAATTTCCCTTCTTCCTGATAGCAAAATTTATTTATCTAGGATCATCTATTTCATCTATTACAGCTTATGAGTAGGTGGCTTACAGTGAAAAATGATGGTTAATATTATAAGAATGTTCAATCCAGTAAGTGCATTTTGACAGGCTTTGATGGCTTGAAATCAGTCTTTGTATTCAGAATGGATTACCAGATTTATTTAGTTGCCACAGCATGTTTTTGACTTTATGCTTTATAAGTAAATATTTTGCTTATTTATACCAAAAGCAGTTGTGGCTAAGCACTTACAGGGGTATTTTCAAAACTGCTTGGCAGCTTTTAGAGCTTCCACTAAAGCTGTGATGAGATTCCCACTGGGAAACAAAGGCCAGTGTGAGCACATATGAAACAACTTCTATACTTAATTCTTTGCAGGAAAACAGAAAAGCTACAGTTCAGCATCAGAAATTAACATAAGTGCAACCACCTGGAGGTTTATTCATGGATAAAACAATGGAATTTATCTTTGTATCCTTTGTTCTTTATTCGTGCTGGAATAATGAAGGAGTAGCAAAGAAAGCTGGCATTAGGATTCATTTTGTGGAGATTATTCCTCTTTCCACGTTCTTGTGTGAATCACCATGAGATGCTGTACAGTGGGTCTGGCCTGATTAGGCAACTCAATTAGTCTTGATACTGCTCTAAATTTTCTCCTATAAAGGTTCTGAAGATTCAGCGGCATCACAGTGCCACTGAAACAGGCAGACCAGAAGAACCACAGAAATATTTTATGTGCAGACTCTCCATGGGAAACCCAGATGTGTGAGAACCCCGGGCTTGGTTCAGGGGTCTCGTGTGGTGGAAAAGTCTCTCCTCCAAGCCGTGCTTCCAAAAAAGAACTCTGCAGCCTCTCGTTGTTCGGTGTCAAGGCAGTTTATTGTGAGTTATCTAAAACATTTTCTTTACGGGCTGCAGCTGTTTAGTCAGCGGCCCAGGCAGAGACACACACACCCCCTGACATCCTCTCTGTCTGCTGTCTTCTTCTTCTCTCTCCCTGCCCAGGGCTGCTGTTATCTTTTATATGATATATTACATATTATATGTTTACAGTTTTCCCCCAATACCTACTACCTATATTACAAAGTGCTTTTCTACTCTAAACCAATCTGTGAGTGCCAACATCACCAAGAACATGGAGGCAAGGAAGAAGAAGGAGGAAGAACAGGATCAGCCCACTTTCCTCCATCTTAGAACTTCTGACCCCCATGTACAAAGTAAAAACCCCCCTGTACAGGTGCTAAAACCTCCCTGTACAATACTAAAAAATTTTCCCTCTACTTTGTAACTACTTCTACTATACTATCTAACCCTTTGTGACTGCTTGTTCCACCTTCAAAGTTGGTAACTCATTCCATGGCTCAAACTCAAAATCACAGCTGTTTCCAGCTGCCTGCCAGGGTCTAAAATGCTTCTGACCAAGGCCTGGAACCTCTAAAAATGTCTGAGAGACATTCTGAGTTCCAACACCCAGATGCATAATTGTAGGTGAAGTGGTGACAGAACTATTTCCACCCGCAGAGGATCTGTCAGTGCCAGGCTGGTGCTGTGATCCAGCTCCTTCCTGTTCCTGTGCTCATGGGGATTGGCAGGGCCTGTTGAGTTCTTGGAAATGAGTTGTTCACCATGTCAATAGCTGACAGGTCAGTAGGGCATTTTGGATTAATTGTATTGTTGATGGTAGTATTATCTGAATGAGAAGAATCCTCTAATGGCTTCATTTCGAGGGTCAGTATTTGCAGGGTCTTGTTTTGTAGTACCAAGTGTACTGAGGTTTTTAGTAAAGTACACAACCGTCTCACTACTCCTACATTAAAGTGCAAGTTTTTGCTGGAGAATTACAGAAATAGGAATTTCTACAGATTCTTTCACTTGAAAATAATCTGTCATTTCTGCTAACTTAATTTAAACTTAACTTAAAATGTGTACTCAATTAAAAAGAAAATAAATCACAATTTCATGGGTTTCAAGGCACAGAATTCCTGAGTGGTCATCTGTGTGGGTCTGCTGAGTTTCTGGGTGAAACAGAAACACTACAGTTCACATTTGTCAGCAGTCTGGAATTTTGCAGAAAATTCAAGGCTTTTTGCTTCTGTCTGTCTGATTAGAATAGTGTCCCTGCCTTATACTCATGCATTTAACCAGATTTGTGCAGGTGTAAATTCTGGAGCAAACGATCCTGAACTTTTAAATTGATGCATCATCGTTTTCTCAATTATGGGATTTTAGTAGGATTTTGGTTTTGCTTGATTGTTTGTTTTTTCCGATAAAAGCATTTGGGTGTTCATGCCCATATCCATAAGTGACTTACACTTTCCAGAGCTGAATGAAAGGCTGAAATAACACTGTAATCTGGTGGGTCTGGAGCTTACCTACTTACCAGGCAGGTTACTAGGAGTAAATGGTCATCACCATAACTTTTAACATAGGTAATTTTCTGTTTGGTTGGTGCTTTCTGCCAGCTGATCACAGTTTCTCTGGAAAACATTATTTGCAGCTATCAAAATGAACGATTTTATAACCTTGGAGTGGTATATTCTGTCTACCTGTCTTAGCTGCTCTTTTAAATGGCATTAAATTTGCTCAATGGCCACCATGATGATCTAGGTAACCTTTGAAGGCTATGGCTAGAAAATAGTTTTAATCTTTTTTTTTTTTTTTGAGTAGACCTTACTATTGAAGCAACTCAGTGGTAGTATCAGCACGAGGCTATCAAGTGATGATAGTATCTGTTGTACAGCATATGTAATGCCAGATGCTTGGTGACTGCTAAGCCACCAGTGGCAGAAACAGTCCAGAAGAGAAGTAATTTCTTGGGCAGTGGGGTGAGACAAAAATCTATTCTTGGGCAGTGGGGTGAGGCAAAATTTATCTCAGGTTTTGCCTGTTTCTGTTCCATTCTACTTGGAACAAAGCATTAGTAGGGAGGTGCTAATATACTTAGCAAGAAAAGAACAAGGGGTAGTTGCTTGTGAATCCACTAATCTCTACTGACAAATAGTTAAACCACTTGATAAGTTTTAAAGTTTGTTTGAACTTACTACCTTTTTTGTGTGGTTTCAGAACCAATCTAACTTTCTCTGTTTCTGTAAAATACTATGAATTTCTCTTTTGCTCTTTAATGCTGAGTGTAAAGTGTACATAAAAAATGCCAAAACACACACACAAAAAAAACCCCAGACCTCAAAACTTTACTATGATGATTCCTTTTATCACATTGATGACAGATTTTTTTTTTTTGCTGGTTTTAAATTATCAGTTTTTTCATGGGAGCTCTCATCGTTCATGAGCCACTGGACTTCAAGCTGTGCCATGGCGATTTCTTGTTGATTTTTTTGTTTGTTTCCTGCCAGTTCCACCATTGAAATGTGCGCTTAGTTTGAGTAATTAACAGGCAAATAGTAAAGCAGATGTTAGTTTGCCTGCATTATACTGAAAAAGTTGGGAGGTATTTTTCTGCTGGTTTTGTATGTATTTTTAAAGCAGCTTATTTTAATAGGAGCCTTGGAAAAAACCTCAGAGCTATTATTAGACTTTTGAAGATGTGATGCTGTTTCAGTAGTTTTGCATATTAAATTTCTTCCTTTACATGAATATCTAGGGTTTGCCCAGAGCTTCAATTATATCTGTAACAACTGAGAGTAACTTCAGTGTTTCCCTGGACATATTTCATGCTGATCAGAGGTATCAGGGAGGGATGCTGAGATCTGGTTTGCTTTTATCCTTTCTTCAGTTGGTACCCGAGCAACAGCTGCGTTTTCTTCTGTTTCCTTAAACCCGCTCTCTTGCTTCTGTTTCCAGATTTAGTAATTTTACACATTTTTGTTTCCTCTTCTGAGACACAATGGGAGGTTGCTTTTGTCTTTGATCTTCATTTTTCTTTAGAAATCCTACTTCAGCTTCTGAAGGGAAAGAAAAATGTTTCTAGTTCTAAGAAATTGAATGTGCCTTAGCAATTTTGACCTCATTCCCGCAAAATTGTGCCTGGGAATTGTAAGGTGGGTGTTAGGATGTTAGTGTAGTGACAGGAACACAGGGATTTCTGGGGGTGTGGATGCACCATCCCATGTCTCATGCACTGAAGAGTCATGGAAAAGATTATAAATAGAACCATTTAGGTTGGAAAAGACCTTTCAGAGGACGGGATGTAGCTGGTCCTGTGTGTGCCTAAAGAATCACAGAGTATCCTGAGTTGGAAGGGACCCATGAGGATCATCGAGTCCAGCTCCTGGCCCTGCACAGGCCCATCCCCAAGGGAACACCCTGTGCTTTAACATTGTCCAAGTGCTCCTGGAGCTCTGGCAGCCATGGGACTGTGACCATTCCCTGGAGAGCCTGTTCAGTCCCTCAGCCTCTGGAGGAAGAACCTTTTTCTGATATCCAGCCTGATCCTCCCCTGGCAGAGCTCCAGCTGTTCCCCTGGGTCCTGTCAGTAGTCACCACAGAGATCTGGTTCGCCTCCTGAGGAACTTGTAGACTGCAACAAAATCTCCCTTTGGTCTCCTCCGGGCTGAATGGACCAAAGTGACCTCAACTACTCCTCTTATGGCTTCCCCTGAAGGCCTTTGAGGGAGGGAAGCAGCTCCAGGTGGGAGCTGGTGATATCCAGTGTGAGGGTGAGCTACAGGGGCCGAACCATGGTGCACCAGGGTGTCTGGCAGCGAGACCACCCCAAAGATGTCTTGGCTGGTGGCAAAGGTGCCTTGAAGACATCAGTGGAAGTCACGGAGGTTCCCTGGCTGCGCGGGGAGCCACAGCCTGACCTGTGGCACTCGTGCTTCTCCTCAGCTCCCTGCGTGTCCCACCCTTCAGGGGTGGCCAGGAGCTGTGGCGGGTGTGACGGCTGCTGAGGGCGGCGCGGGGCTGACGGAAGGTGCGGCCGTGCCTGCGCCCACCTGTGTTCGTCATGTCTGCCTGCCGTGCCCCTCCGTGCCCGCTGTGCCCCTCCGTGCCCGCTGTGCCCCACAGTGTTCGTCATGTCTGCCCGCTGTGCCCCTTCGTGCCCGCTGTGCCCCGCAGTGTTCGCCATGCCCCGCCGTGCCCGCCATGCCCCGCCGTGCCCGCCATGCCCCGCCGTGCCCGCCATGCCCCGCCGTGCCCGCCATGCCCCGCCGTGCCCGCGCCCCGCCCGCGCCCCGCCGCTGTGCGCCTGCGCCACCTAGCGGCCGGCGCTGAGGGCCCCGCCGCGCAAGGCGTGCGGATGCGCTTCCTTTTTAAAGTGTGCAGCGCCGACACACTTAAAATGCTAAAAACGGGGGTTGGGGTGTGTTAAATGTAATTTAAAATAATTCTTGGGTACGATCATGCCGTCCCCTTCTGGTAGCCTGTGAACAGCAGGGCTTTGATGGTGTGTGGTAGCTCTGAGCGCAGCGCTGTGCTGCTTGGCTAAAACTCCTGATACTTGTGTTTATTTTTACGAATTACCTGGCAAATATTAATTTATTCGCAAGTATAAAAGAACTTTAACTCCTATCTTGAAATGATTCCTGATAAATTGGAGTTGGACCTCCCCTTTGACATGTGAACATTTCAACTTCACACTCATGCGATTCACATTCCCTCTCCATCTTTCTTCTCCCACTCCTTGATAAAATAAACATTTTAATTAACCAGTGCTTTGTCTTCAAGGTCACTTCCTGGTACAACAGCAGCAGAATGTGCATTAAATTTGAAGAAGATATATACAGTACAAACAGTGCAGGTAAGGCGCCTGGCTCTGCTACAGGAGCTGCCACATGTTATTAATGTAACTTCGCACCTCAAGTTGTGTTTTTCCTCCTAGGATGGGTCACACCTGTGGCTTTGCTTACCTGAGGTGTGAAACGTGAGTGTTGCTGCTGTTGTGTGTTTGTATTACTGAGTCAATGTTTGAATTTCATTTGTCTTTCTGGATGGGGAAAGGAGGAGGCATATTGGATTGGGAACGTGGATTCTTAACCCTTCCTGAAGTTCCACTAGTACATTGAACATTTGATGTACTTTAAATATCTTTCCAGCCTTTTCTCCTTTTTCTAATACAGAAATTAACTGCACAAAGACTAAAAATTGCAGCATGTGGTTTTTTTTGGTGGAGTTTCTCTCCTTGAGTATGTATCTAAAAACAGATTCTAGCAAACTGAATGAAAGGACTCTTAAAGTGTGTAGTACTGGCAGCAGTGAGAAATTCTGCATGTCTTTGTTATCTGCCATTGTCTAGCAGTGGGTATCTCTTGCAAGTAAAATTGTATTTCTGTTTTAATACGACAGTTAGCATGAGTTGTGTAGCAAAGTGGTATTTGTCTCACCTTAGTGCTAAGCTGACTATTTCACTTAATCTCTGAAATTTTAGGGTAATGCCAGACCCTTCTCTTTGAGAAGCACACCTGTAGCAATCTACTAAAGTTTAAAGTAAGGCTTTTTCATGAAGGTCTGCACAACTGTGTAGATTGCATGAGATTTCCAAACACAAAACCTTCCAAACCACGTCCCTAGTTCAGGACAAAAAGAGCTCTCAAATGTTTACACAGACAGTGTACCTCTGCTCCTTCTTCTGCAAGTGGCTTTAGGATTTGGGCACACAACCATTTAAGAATAATATCATAGTCAAAATGGGTATTTCATACCAAGTTTTTATGTTTTAATAGTCTTCAATTTCTTCTTGTGGCTGGGCAGAGGTAATGGCTGTTAGGCAGAGTTGCCAAGGGCCACAAAATTTTATCACATAATGTTGCAATCCTTGTTTCTGAAGTTGTACTAGTGATTAAGTATTAGATACAACTTAATGTATTAGATAAACCTTACATATTATATCTAGATAATACTTAATGAGTTGCACTAATGATTAATATTGCATCATCACATGTTGGTTGATGCAACTTAAGTCTCTAAAAATCCTTTTGTAAGTCAGGATAATCATAACGACACTTAGGCTAGCCATAAGTGAAGCAAGGTGGATATTTAATATAAATATATCTTCTTAATATGCTAAGGAAGGTTTAGGTAGCCAGTGTAACTCTGGTTTTGATGATTTTTTCCCCTTTGTATTCAAAAGGATCCACATTTGGACTGCTTCCCTTTTTTCCAACTACATGTATGCAGGATTGGCATCTAAAATATATAAAAATATAAATGATTCTGTAAGAAGTTCCTTTCAGAGCATTTTATTATAACATAGAAAGTGCCCCTTCCCCAGGAGAAGGATGTGTAATTGTTTCAGAGGAAATTAGCATGGAAATAAATCTGCATGAAACACTCTCTTGTGTTAATGCAACTAATATTTTTCCTTTTCAAGGATTTCTGGAGTGTCTACAACAACATTCCTCCCGTGACAAACCTGCCTCTGAGATGTAGCTACCATTTAATGCGGGGAGAAAGGCGCCCACTTTGGTATGTGCACTGTCACCAGACATTTCTGGGAACAGGCAGTGGAATAACCTGAAGGAATGAAAGGTGTGGGACAGGAGGGTCTTGTTTCTGTTGGCTGCAAACACCTGAACTCGAGGGACCAATGAAAGAAATACCCCAAGGTTCTTGTTTAGTTTACAAGTGACTTGTACCAAGGAGTCTTTATTAAAAACACAGACTGTAATTTCATTGTCCACCTCTGGATGTAAAGGTACAAAAATAGATTATGAAATACAAGCCGAGAAATTAGAATACGACTCTGAATTTCAATTTAGGAATACACTGAATAAGTTACTTCTATTTGAAATTTTTTAGCTTGCACATTATTTGCTTTCCACTGAAACTGGTGAAATAATGATGCAAACAACTGAAGGTCCTTCACTTCTTTTTCACCTGTGTAAAAGTACAGGTGAAGTCCATGCTTCATATGCCTGTACATGTCCATGCACCTTGGATCAAAACTAATTTGAGACATTATGGGGTGATCCATTGCAGCAAATTCCTACTTGATTGTAGGATAGTAATTGAATAAAGTATAAGTAATTGATGTTTTCCTTTCAGAAATCAAACTTTGCATCCCTTCTTCCTGCTGCAGTTCTATTGCATCTCAGAGAACCTCAACATTTTCTGAAGACTTTTGATCTTTTTGGCATCAATTACGTAGATTGTGATTGCATTAGGGTTCTTTAGAACATTAGTTGTAAAACAATCATAGTTGTCTAACTTTCTGATGACTTACTACAGAAAATTTCTGTCCTACTTTCCTGAAAATGTAAATTTTCTGAAGTGAAATGCATCTGAAAGTCTGTATTACTTTTCTGAAAATACTGTGACTCATCAGGATTGCTAAAGTGGGTATGAAAAACCATTGATACCTGTATAAATCAACTGGGCCATGGTGTCTAGACTTTCCTATCTTTGTAAGGATGAGTGAGAGCATTTAGGGGTTTGATTTTTTGAGGTTTTAAAAAATATTTTTAGTTTTCATTTGTAAAGTGACTACTAGAGGTGTAAAATGCAAAGATCATTTTTGAAAATTAGACACTTTTTTAAGCCTATCAAAGTAATGTTGCATTTTAGAAAGGAATTGCAAGAGATCGATCTCATCATCAGTAATTTGCTAACTTTTCAATAATTACTGCCAAGAAGCTTTTCTCAGATTACCATTACAGTATACTGGCCAATTTCAGTATTTTATATTTTTTTTTCATTTAGAAAGAAAGAGAAATCCTGAAGTAAGAATTGAGGATACAGATTTTTGAAGAAGTCCTCCCAAAGTTTCCCCCTCTTTTCCCCAGCATCTGTCAGAATTGGTGGGAGACCATTGATCCTGAGGAATCTCTATAGGTAACACACTGGGTATAGATGTTCCAAAGATGAATTTTTAGGTCATTCATTTAATTTGGCCTTTACAGAGTTTTAACAGGAAACTAGAAGCCCTAATTTAAAGTCTTAGAAAAAGAATTGTGACAGAATAAACTTGAGAAGCTCACAGGTTAGTGCACTGTGCCTTTGTCATTACAAGGCAGTCTAATGGTTGCATCTTCCCTGACCTGTAGCAGCTTCAGTCTTTTTTTAATAAGGGCAATTAATTTCTAGCTGTCACAAAACTGAAATTAAGTGTGCTCATGTTCTTTTATTAAATGGAAAAAACGGAAGAGTAAAAAGCTGCTTCTGTGAAAATATGCCAGAGGTTTTCCAAAATTAAAGGTTACTATAGTAAAATGTAAAATTGTTTTGTGGCTTGTTCCCATGCAGTATGCAGCCACTTCAAAGATCGTATGTAGTCAGGGAAAATACAAGTGTTTTACAACACACAAAACTTAGGAAAAGGATTACGTGTTGAGAGATACACTTCATATGAACAATGAAAGAATTATCTCTGATGTCAGAAGTCAGAGTCATGCTGCCTGGAGTTAGTAATTGCATTTCAGATGGGATTTTTCTGGGAAAATTAAACCACAAACATAGGGTTATCTAGATATGGATTTGAATGTGTATTTTCACTGATCTATTTCCCATAACAGGGAAGAAGGAAGCAATGCCAAAGGAGGTATATGGAAAATGAAGGTCCCTAAAGAAAGTACGGTATGTTACACTGACTCTTTACTCAGACCTTGTTTAGTAAGGGAGTTTCTTTAAACTCTGTTTGATAAAGCTGTTGTAAAGGTTTTTACTTCTTACATCACCCAACACAACAACCAAATACTACTTTAACTTCCATAACCTTTTAAAGTCAAAGAGCAGAAGTTTATTTTCCAGTAATTACAGATCTCTTGCTTTAGATAACATTTGGCAATGTATTATTAAAAAAAAAAAAAAGCTACAGTGTTTCAATTTGAAACATGGTTATTTATTATCACCTTTGTTCTTGAGACTATTTGCTTATAGGCAAAGAAAAATAGAAAGACCTTTTCCTGATAATCTATGCTAAATTATATATTTCATTTAAAAATTGTCTATTCAGGCATATCCTTGAGCTCGAATGAAATAATTATGTTTCTCTTTGCCTCTCTAATCAAATGCATGTGAGTAACTTCTGTGAACTGCCACAGAAAGGAGATTTGACCTCTTCAGACATGGTGTTTATGTGTGTAAATGTGCTCTGGATCAGGCCTTTAAACAGAAAAAGTGAAGTGCCAGAAAAATGTGACAGCCTTGCAGAAGGCATTAAATGCTGAAAGATGGTACTCAAAATTTCAGCCGAAAGTTAATTGATTTTTGCCTGTGGGCTTTTTCCTTGTATGTGAGCTGCAGCTTTCCTCCCCCGCAGTCCCAAGTGGTCACAAAAGGCTGAAATTGAAATTGTCTTTTTCCTCCTATAATCTAAGGTGTGAAGATTGTCAGAAGTGACAAGTGGTTTGGAGAGCCTGAATTACTGGGCAGTGAATTTAGGGACCCCAGGGGCCTTGTTTTTCAGAGGCTGAATGACAGCCCCTTTTTGACATGAAGATACTTTTGATCTCTCAAAGTATGCACCACATGGCCTCAGTCACTTCTGAAAGGTTTGCTTGAAGGTGAACTTCAGCCAGCTTTCAGTGCCTTGTAAATAGCATTTTCTGTTTCTTTTTTTTTTTTTTTTTTGGCTTCATTCTTCACCAAACGTGGGCACAGCATCTCCTTGGCTAAGATGAAACATCTTGTACAGACCCAACAATTAATTATATAACACAGCATGCACTTACAATAAACACTCCCTTTTTTTTAGACAACCTCAGAAAGGGAAGACACTCAAAACTGAGCTAGCAAACCTAATTTTCAATTTAAGAAAGAATAATGTCAATGTAATATTTTTCTGCCTCCTTAGGCTGCAGTTTGGAAAGAGCTACTGCTAGCAACTATTGGAGAGCAGTTTACAGATTGTTGTGCAGCAGGTAATGATTGAGACATTTCTTCATCATTCTTTTCACCATATTTCCTTCTCTTCTAAGTGTGAATGTCTGAGAAAAGTGGCTGTTTCAGTGACAGTGAATATCCTGTTAGGAATTGTCTTTCACTGGCTATCATTCCACAAAAAAGAATGGCCTTTCTCAGGTTTACAGAGCAGTTCAGAAATAACCTTTTAAATGGTCTCTCACACCCTTTATGTACTGCTAGGGGTGTCTTGGGATCACTTGAAGCAAATATATGATATTCTGCTGTCCACAGGGTGGTTCTTGCCCTTGGCCTTGTATTTCTGACACCACCTTTATGTATTGTTAGTGACCCTTTCCTTGGGATGCACAGAGCAGCTGTGCCGTGGTGCTCACAGCTGGAGCAGCCACTGCTCCCATCTGTGGCATGGCCATTGAGCTCTCCACAAAACTGCATCCTGAGAACTTCACACCACAAAGGCTTCTTCAGTGTAGCACTGAGTTACCAGCACTGGCAGCAGCAGCAGCCTGGCTGGGGCTTACTTTATTAATTTCATTAATTTTATGTTCTTTTTTTTTTCCTGTTGCTGCCTTGACAAAATGTAAAGGAAAAAGAGAGCAAAGTCTGGAAAAGCTGGTGTCTGGTCTCTACCAGGTACTTTTCCTGGGGTTTTAGTTGTTTCACCCTCATCCTTCCATTTCTGCTTGTAGACATCACTGTGAGTAAATTGTCTTTAGTAGTTCATACTGCTGACCTTACTGGAGGGAGTCTTGTGATTTCATTCTAATCAAGTCTGAGAGTGCTAATAGCAAAGATGAATAATCCTATGGCACTTCATAAAAAACACCATGAGGTAATATTTCCAATAACTTCTTTCTGGTAACTACTTTGTCTGGTTTGAACATTGGTATTTTCCTCACTGGAGATTGCTCATTTTTTCACATCTTTATTTTTTTTCCAGCATTTGGGCACTGTTTCATAATACATAAGTAGCAAATTAGACATGTCTCACTTTTAAAGTATTCCTTGATTGTTCTTCTCCTTCTGTGCAGATGATGAAGTAATAGGGGTTAGTGTCAGTGTTCGTGACCGTGAAGATGTTGTGCAAGTCTGGAACATGAATTCTTCTTCAGCAAGGGAAGCAAAAGTTTTAGAAAAGATTCATAAACTTCTTCCGCACACATCTTTTAAAGTGATCTTTTATAAATGTAAGTATTTTGTACTATTCATTTCTATCTTCATTAGAAAAACAAGACGTTGGTAGGATATTTCTGTGGAAATAGCCTGCCTGACTCATCATTAATCACTTAGGAATGTAGCATCTGACATTGCATTAAACTTATGTCCCTTCAGTGTAGAAGTTAGCTATCATTCAAAAGATATTTTAAATTTCATTGTACAATCTGTTTTGTTTTGTGTTTAATGTGCCTAATTCACAAAACAAATTAAACAAATCTTTTAAGAACTCTCAATGCTACATACTGTCCAATTTAAATATTAATTTAGAGGAAAAATTTGCAATCAGGATTTTAAGGTGTCCCGTATTTTAGGCTCCCTATAAATATATTATCAAACAGTTTATTCTGAAAGATCCCTCGTTGGCACATTGTGTTCTCCCTTGTCTGATTTTTACATTTTTATCTTCTCTTTTTTTTAATCTTTTCAACTCCTTGACAGAGTTTACATGTTCTTCTATTCATTTTTTTTTCTCCTCTCTTCCCTAGCCCACAGAGAGCATCATGCTTTTGAAGGCTGATGTGGAAAGTATTGAGTGCATTGTATGCCAAGATCATTTGTTGTTATTTGGTGTTTTGAGCTGGTCTGGACAAGGAGGAGGATGGTGGAAGCCATGCAGAAGTGCTACATGGGGTTGGCCATTTTGAGTGTCTGACATTTCACACTGACCTATTGCTACTGAAAATGAAAAACCCCTGAACAGTTGCCTTGACCACTAAATACGTGATTCATTGCTTCATGTTGAGTTGGTGTTTTTAGTTCTTAGTTGTGTCTCTAAAAAATATTTTGGCCACTTGTTTGTTCACCCTGATTGTATTTGTTTTTATTTCTTTGGGATAGTTGGCTTTTTCTTCTGTGCTGTACTTAGTGAAAAGCAAACATGCAGAGATGCTATTCTCCTTTTCCAAGATGTGCTGCACATAGAGGAATCCTGGCTTGGGGAAATGTGTTTTCAATTTTCACTTGGAAACATTCCTATCATGTTAAAATTTACTCACTGATTTTGCCCCAAGAGAGAAAGGAATTGCACTGCTTTTATTCTAATCCTCAGTGTAATCTGGTCTTGCACTCACAACAGCACATACTGTAAATGTAAATAGAAAAATGAGCAATTAAAGAGAACACATTTATATTGGGACTAACCCTGTGTAGGATGATGCTAATGTCTTTTAATTGTATTGATTTCAGCAAAGCCCTTGTTCAGGTTAGAATCAGAAATTTCTCTGCAGAAAACCCTGCAAACTCAACACCTCTTACTTAAGGGTGATAGGGTATTTATGGTTTTACATTGTATGCTCTCTCATGGTATTTTTCTGTACATCCATGAAAAAGTGTCATAAATAATTTCTAATGAATTGTACAAACTGTGTCCATTCCTCCCACTTCCTTAAGTACATCAGGCCCATGTCTACACCCACTAGGACAGTGTCAGAATTGCTGCTGACTTCAGTGAAAAGGAAGAGATCCCATTGTCTGTAGTTTCAAGCCCTCAAAACTTCCTAAGTATCCTTTTTAAAATAAACAAAAAATACAGAAAAGAAATTTGTGTTGCAGCTTGAATAGGAATATAAACAGTGTTAACTTTTAAATGTTTGTCTCTATTAACTATTTGAAAAGATTGATGTGGTTCCTTTTACAAGAAGGTGCAAGGTAGAGATGAACATACCCTCTGCTGAGCACTCCTTCATACTTTAGAGGATTTTGTCTGGTAGCTCTTTAAGTTGCACTGATTTCCACATCTTTAGTGTATTAAGAGGCAGCCATAAAAAAAAAAAAATTATCACACATTTGAGATTTTTTTTTCAACTTTATCTTGTACTTATAACTTTAACCTGTATTTATGGATTAAAACTGTGTAGTTAATGAGCATTATTAATTAAACAAATTTTCTAAAATCCAAGTGTCTTGCTTCTGTAATTGCTTTCTGGGATGAAATGTTACTGGTCCTGCTCTTTAAAACCTGTGTATTTTATATTAAAACTTACTCTTTTAAAAGCTGTTTTTTTCTTAGATTAATTTTTTTTTCAGTGAAGAAGTGTGAAGTACCAGTGGATACTTGTAGGGATGTACCTGGACAGCCTCCAAGCCTGTGTGATGGAGGGGGAAAGTGACTTCAGAGAAGTGAGGGCTAGAACACATTGAGGAGAAATGTTTTCAACTGCTTGATGAGCAAGATTTTTCACTTGAAATATTTCCCTGTCTTTGGAGGAAATGTAAGTGGAATGCTAATGGAGAATTAATCATGCACCTCTCCCTCTGCTTCCTTTTACTTTTGGAAACGAGCCACAGCCTCTTATTTCTTCTCCAGGTTTGTTTTCAGGACGGATGTTGATTCCGGTAGAGCTGGAGCTGCTGGCAGAAGGGGCTGATCTGGTGATGTCACTGGAACTTTCCAGTTTAAGGTATTACTTTATTCATCCAACTGCAGGCAAATATTTTTATGTTGTTGCCTTGTATGTCTCTTAAATATTAAAAACCTCTCTGCTTCAACATTGGGTAAAGACTTAGAGACATAATTCTAGCTGTAGGGTAGGGTAACCAAAGGCTGACTATCAAGGTCCATATTTCAAATTGTTGAAAATTTTTCATTCTTCTAAGTCCCTAGTCTATAAAATCAGGGATTCTATTTTTTTCCATATGCCTTAATTCTGCTAGTAGTTGTTAGTATTACTTAGAATAAGTGTTGATGGATATCTTCTCAACTAAAATTCAATGTTTCTTATGCCACAATCCAGGATTGGGCTTGATCAAACTGGGCAGTGCCAGTTCACAGGAACATGACAAATTGCATATTGGAATTTGCATATTGATTTTAAGACTTAGCAGAATTTTTGAACTATCATTTAATTCCCACATCTGTAGGGATGTATTTATACCAAATCATGTTGAACAGTTAATTTTTATACTCTTTTAAATATTAATTATTTTCACCTGGAGATTTGCTTTATTGAACTTGATTAAATGAGCCCCCTAGTAGTTCAAAATCTTCTAAATTGCTTAAATGGATATCAGAGAAGTGCCTACAACTTCCTATCAAAATTAATTTCTGCTGGCATTTCAATGTAAAATTAAAACATTTAACTTCCATGGTGATAGACTGCAAAGAAACTCCAGACTGAATGAAATGAAAGAAACCTGCTTGCCTCTTGGGGTGGGAACAAGCCCTGGCTGATCCCTTCCACACTGGAATGGTGCCTTCAGGCACTATCCAGAAAGACTGAAGCTTTTTCTGTAACTGGAGCACTTGTCACTTTTATCCAGGCTGTTTTGTGAATTTTGTGGAAACGTCATATCCTTGATACACCTGGGAAGGCAGGTGAGATGAGAACTAAGAGGAGAGTTCTGGCTGTGTTTAGAAGTGTTTGTAGCACCTTGAAAAGTGCTCACTGCATCCTCCTGGGGTGCTGCAGGGTGGTAGGTGGAGGGTGGTGTGGAGCTGAAGGGGCACTGCCAGCCTCTTGCATGGGCGCAGGCATGGACTGCACAGAGGAAGGAAGGGGATGCAGCACAAGGGAGCACAGGGGAAGAGGAGATGCTGGCCAGGTGGTTGAAGCCACCTGGGCAACTGGAGCCAGGAAGGAGAGCCATGGATTGGTGACACTCCTATCTCTCTCAGCCCCCTGAATCACCAGGCCAGCCCAGATATACGGGGTCTTGAGGAAAGGCACATCAGGAGATGGGCAAAGATACAAAAGAGGCTCCAATTCCCCTGATGTGGTTGTCCAGCTTCTTTATTCCATGAGATGAGGGGGGAAAGAGAGGGAACAGGAAGAGTCATGGCCTTATCTAGGCTCTGGACAGGGAGGGCTTTCTGGCTCTCCACCAACCCCATCAGAGCAGGAAGGAAGTGACCCTGCTTATCTGATCAGAGTCACGGGGGTCCCTGGAAATGGGGAAGGCATAGCCCAAGCACACTGTAACAGACTGGTAAGAGGAATGAACAGTTTTTTACTTCTGAGTGTTACACTTGTGCTGGTCTGCACCTTCTCAGGGCTGAAGACAGCCACTGGCAGCAGGTGGGGACGGAGCTCTGATGCTCCACTCACCTTTGTGGCCATCACTGACTGTTCTCTGGGCTGCAGCACAATGGCTGCTGGAGGGATTAGTTGGGAATTTCACTTAACAGGGATGAAGGGATGTCTTCTGGGGCTAGCTAATTAACAGGATTTTACTCTAGTAATTAAATAGCAGTTTGTTGAACACAACTTAGTTGATAACATCTTTGGAAAACATAACAATTAGCAGGCCAGGAAGGCAGCTTTGCCTCAAAAGCCTGTCCCCAACCAGTTGCTGGCATGGTTTTAACCTTTCCTTCCCCAGCAGAGACAGTGTTGACTATTAATTTATTTGGGTTTGGGTTTGCTGCTGTTGTTGGACAGCTCGTTCACCCTCTGCTGTCACAGCAGCTGGTTCCTCTAAGGCTTTATCTCAGCTGAAGGGACTTGAGATGTCCCACATGTTGCTCTCTCTAGCACTGCCTTCTTAATGCCAGTGCTGGAAGGCAGGAGTGTTTGCTTCCAGACAAAAGAATATTTTTATTTTTATATTCTTTCTATAGCAGATTAACCAGAAGGGATGAAAGCTAAGAGTTGTCTTAAAACATAAACCAGACAGAGAGAAATTATTGATCCCACACAGCTTATATAAACCCTCTCGTCTGCACACACATGTGGAAGGGGGAGGTGACTTCAGCTGGAAATTTTTCCTGTCTTCATCTCTCTACTTCTCCCTGTCTTATAATGATTCTCTTAGGACAATGAGGATGAGGAAATTAGATTAGACAAACAGTGGGAGATTCCACGGTTTGCTATAAAAGCCACCTCCAATCTTTGCTACACTTTGACAGCTCTCAATTTCTTAATTTGACAAGGTAATGAACACTGGATTATTTCTGAAGCCGTACGTACCACGGCACAGGGGAATGGGGGCTGTGCTCTGCACGGGGACTACCCACCCCAGCGGCTCCCTCCCACCCAGGTTAGAGAACCTCATCCCTGGGAGGGAGGTGGTGTGTGCAGAGCCAGGGCTGGGAGCTGTGCTGTTAGTGCAGGGCTCTGCAGGATGCTCCCATGCCAGGAGACAAGTGGACCTGCTTCAGGTGCATGTGTCATCTCCAAGAAGCCGTGCAGCAGCTTTTGACCTCCCTGTGTTTTGCTTGGCTGGGCAGTACATTGTTTCCTTCCACTCTCCCCGAGGCTGTGCAGACAATGGAATGGGCTGGCCGAGCCAGCCAAGCTAAATACAGCAGGAGACATCCCGTGGGTACCTCCCAGGTACAGCATTCCTGGAGTGGGAGGGTGGGCATCCATGCACCTGCATGGCTCTTGAGTCCAGCCTGGTGCTCTGCTCCTAGTCAAGGGGCAGGAAAAAGGGCTTTAAATGTGGTGGAGAAACTACCAGCTGTTGAGAACAATGTCAGTGGGAAGTGCAGCAGTTTTCTGGAGCAGTCCTGGGGTGTTCCTGCACAGCGGTGAGGCCAGGAGCAGAGTTTCAGCTTTTACTGCCCCCTCTCCAAAGTACCCATTGCAAGCCCAGTGCCTGTGATGTGCTCTGTCTCATGGAGGAGCTGGGAGTGTATCCATCAGCACTGAGGCTCCATAAATAAATAAGCACATGGGAGCAGGCTGGAAGTGAAGTAGGTATCATTCATCATGTGAGGGGGCCTGGAGTATGTTCAGCTCATAATGTGTAACAGAGTTATGAACAGGCATGGGATGGATCCCTTTCTTTTTGGATCATGGTTCTGTGTAATAAACATGCAAGACAATTTGTATAAAATAGTGAGGATTCTTTCCTAGAGAAGTCATTTAAAGCTATATTTGCACATAAGTGAACAACTCAGAGGAATGTTTTGTGGTTACATTTCCATACAAGTGTGCAAAGAGAAAACAGCCCAGTCAGCAAGTGATGGATGGTACATGTAATCCTGTGCCATGATGTGCCCTCCCTGGGTAATCACATTCCATGGCTTCCCACCAGGGAAGCACCCATCCTGGCACCCCTGCCTCCCTGCTGGAGCTGTCACAGGCGTGGGGTGGATCATATTGTAAATCCCATCAAAGGTAGAAGGTGTTTTTCCTGCATGTTTTTGGTCATGAAATAGAGGGTTTGGAGTAGGAAAATCCTGACCCAATTGCATTAGCATTGCTGGATCTTAGCAACCTTTCAAAATAATATTTGCCTGTGAAAGGACAGGGTGGCCTGCCAGGTTAACTGGGAAATGATCCTGCATTGTGACACAAGCATGGTCTGGTCTGCATAGAAAGCTTGATGGCTTGTTTTCTTTCACTTTGCAATAATTTTGGGGAGATTTTTTTTTGGTTTTTTGTGTTTAGTATTTCCCAGGCAGTTTTTTTAGTCACTCCCTACATCTACACTCTGCAGCAGCAGCAGTGCCACTCTCCTGACTATGTGGTGGGGGTCAGTGGGTGACTTCCCTGGAGTTTCTCCCAGCAGGATGCCTGACCACGAGAGCGCAGGGTGGCCTCTCTCCATGTTTTCAGAAGTAATCAGGGTAAAATTTCTCCCTCTGGAGTCAAGCTAACTACAAAAGTGATGTGAGCATCTTCATTGCCTTCATCTCCATCCTTCCTGCTTCTTAAAAAAGAAGTTTACTCTGCTGATTGTTCTCCGTCCTTGAGCTTCCTTGGAAGGCTCTTTAGAAACTTAAGTTTTTAATTAATTACCAGAAACTCTCATTTAATATTTTCTGGGGTTTTTTTTGGGTTTTTTTCTTGTTTTTCTTTCTTTTTTCACATTTATAAATTTAAAGCCTCAACAGCTCAACAAGACACCTGCAAAGAGCTAAAAGCAAGTGGATCTCCTTTGAAAGGCTGGCACTGGAGCTGCCATGAGATGGCACTGCGACATCAGGCATGGAACTGAGCAGCTCCATCCTGCCGGGGTGTGCGGGGAAGTACCTTCCTGGAGGGAGAAAAAAATGCCAAGGAAGAGAAAGGACTTATGTAAGGATAATTCTGTTATTAGTCAGGAGGAGCTGTCATGGAGCCGTGTCTGGACTGGACTTTTCCTGCTTATACAAAGCACATAATGCTGTAGGAATTCATGTATAAACAGTGCAAAGAAGAGGGGAGGGTGGTTAAATTATGAACAGCAGCAAGGAAATAGCTTTTCTTTAACTGTTGCTGGCAAATTCAGAAAGTCTTTGATTTCTGGGGAGTTTCTGAACACAATGGCATGCTAAAAATAGTCATGGTATGACTTTTTTTCTGGACTTGTGTGTTTCTCCCTTTCTTTGAGCATACAAAAAGTTTAAAACAAGCTGTAGGAACAGGGAGAAGCTGTCATGGCTGGGCAGGTTTGCAGCTGGAAAGGTGTTGCTGCTGTGCTGTGAATGCTGTGCTGCTCTGGTGTTTCTCCTTAGGGATGGGATCTCTTCCCGGGGCTCTGAACTCCTGGTAGGACATAGGGAAAGCACTTTATGTCCATAGTGGGGCAAAGCAGCATGCTCCTTATGAAGGGCCAGGCAACACTGGTGCTGTCAGGTGACATCTCTGACACCATAAATGAAACACTCTTGAAAAAATGTTTGCCAACCCTTCTGCTCAAAGCCAGGCTGAAAACATGGGATGGAGCATGCTACAATTTCTAATTAATTGTAATTAGAAATACTACACAGTGGAGGGAGCCTCTATATGCTGTTAGTGGCTTCTCCCCTCTCTTGAGCTATATGGAATATCTGCCTTTCCTTCTCTTCTCACCAAGGAATGAGCTCTTTTGGTGCTCAGACAGGCCTTTGTCCAGGTCTGGCTCTTGGAAAGTGAACACAGCTCATCAAATGCATTTCTTCACTCAGAAAGTAAGAGTGGGCTGCATCTCCATGACTTCCCTCTGGTGCTGCCCAGGTCAGAAGCAATTCTGAAGAAAAGGGCAAAGCTCATTCAGGAAAGTGGGCTGGGGATGGTGTTTCCTGTTTCCTGCCCCACAGCACAAGGAGGGATTGGTAAGTAGAACCAGCAGAGGGATTTTTTTCCTTGCTCATGTGTTAAACCACCCCTGGGACCTGCATTTCCCTGCTATTCCGAGAGAAAAGGAGCTTTGGTAAGGAGGAGTCTGGCATTTGGGCCAGCTTGTTGGCAAAAAAGCTCCTTCAGGGCTGTAACAGGTTGCAGAATTCCACCTGAGCTCAGAGATTTCACTGCTACCACTGCTGATTGAGGTCTGCTTTTCCCAGGCACCATGATCTGTGTTATCCCTGCCCATTATGTAAAAAAAAATAAAAAGAGCGTCTTGTACTTGACCCACATTTCTCTAAGGTCCTTTTTTTCTTCCCTATTTTTATCCTTAATATCTGTATTTCAGTCCAGACAAGGAGCAGAGACAGGACATGTCTCCTTCCCGTGCTGCTCTGAGCCCAGCAGGCAGCCACTCCTCCCGGCACTGCCGTACTTGGGGTTGGGCTTTTTTTCTCCAAAGGCACAAAACTTCGTTTTTAAGGGTGTTTTTTAAATGGGACTTTGGGAAATAATTACCCTTAATGCTACTTCAAAGAAGTCCCCAGCATGATTAGCTGTCCCCTAAGAGGACTGTGCCTGTTAGGAAAATACTCTGACTTAAGCATCCTGTGAGTAATACAGACTTTGAGTGATGGTACTTAGTACAAATGGGCCAACGATCTCATGCCTGAGTCTCCTAAAGCCATTCAGGAGATTTTTGCACCAATTGCAGACTATTCATCAAAATAAGATGCCAATAAGTAAGGCATTACAATGCTTTCAGAGGGGAGTGTGCCGAGTAAAGTAGGGGAATTCTGCCCCCAAATGGATATTCAATCTTATGACATGGATTGTGTATTAAAAAGGGGAATGCCTTGGCTTCTGGCCATGCTGTGATCCTAGGGATAATGCTTTATCTCCATTATCTTTCAGCTCTTTTCCTGCCTCTGCCACATGTGGACATTGAAACGACATTAACAGCCAACCCCAATAGTAAACCATTTCTGAGAGCATGTGTTTTGCTGCTTATATCCTGAGCTCTTGCATTCAAGTTTCCCAGCTTTTTCTCCATGATTCCAAGGATGCAGCAGGTACCCCTCCTATTTTTACTATGTCTCCAAGTATTTTTAAGGGAAAGCCAAGCATCTTGGCTATCTGACCCTAGGACATGGAGTGTTAAGGAACCAGTTCCCTGCAGTGAAGCCTGCAGGAGCTGGCAGCACCATGGTGACAAATCATGGGTTTGGGAGTCACCTGTGGGGAGCAATTGGTGCAGGCAAGAGACCTCTGACTTCACAGTCAAGCTGTCTGCATGTACCTGGACGCACTGATCCAGAAGTTGGCAAGGGGGTTTTTGGCTGCTGTGGTTATTCCATGGAGGAGCTTGTACTGCTGTGCAAAGGACAGGTGTTGAAGGGCCACCAAAAGGACAGGTCTGACATGGTGAGAGGGCCAGGCTGCCTTAGGTGCCAATGTCAGGGAGGTGTCATGAGGGACACCAAAATCAAAGCCCACTAGGCTTTTGAATGGGAGGGCGGGAGTGCAGGGAAGCTCCTACCTGCCCCAGACCATTTCCATTCCAATCATCCCTGTCCCTGCTGCCTCACCCATACTGGTGTGTATGGGTTTTGTATTTAAATCATTATAAATGCAAATGATCCTTCTCAATTACAAAAGCCTGTTCGAACTGGCATCTTTGAAGGAAACTCTGAAAGAGCTCCTGGCACAGCTCTTCTTCAAATATTTGGAAACTTTGCTAAGTCTCCTGTAACAAAGACAGGCACAACCTCCTGCTGCTCTCCTCCATCCTTCCTGTGAAGCTGAGTGCTCTGCCAGCATGAATGTCACTGCTCGAATGGTGACTGTGTGACGTGAGGGGCAGCAGTGGATGGAGATGCCACCTGGGACAACAGCAAGGCTGTGGTGGCTGCACTGCAGCCCATCTCCTTACTCCCTCTGCCTATCTCCATCTGCTTACATGTTGCTGCCATGGACCAGCATCTTGGGGAACACCTTCCTTGCTTCAGTATCCTCCTTATTTTCCTGCTTTGCAGGAACCCCTACTGCATTGGCCTGAGCTTTGTTTCCCTATTCTCTGCCACAGGTGCTCTCTGCACTGAAGATGCCCTGGGGCAGTGAGCTGTAGTCCAGCTGTCCCCCTTGTTGACACTGGCCAGGCACTCCTGATGAAAGGATGGGCATGAGCCATTTGGAGAGTCTGTCCTCTGGCCAACTGGAGCAGGTGGAAGTGAAATGAATGATTAAATAAACATGGTGGCCACTGCACACCCTCCAACAGTACTTCCAAAGTGCTGAAATGTCCTATTTTGGATTTGATATCTGCTATCAATTGAGATTGAAGGTATTGATCCAGGCTGATTGCTGGGGACAATCAGTAAGTGGAGGGGTAATTGACTGTCATGTCTCTCATTGATTGGGCACCACAGTTCACAGCAGCCAACATTATTTTCAAATACTTTGCAGCATCTCCTTTAATAAAGAAATACAGACTTTACGTAGCAGTGATTTATGTGCGCTGCCATTTAGAGGGTGGGTGAGGACATTCTTAGCCAACATGTCCTTGCCTTAAACAAACTGAAAGGTGCCACCAGGAAAGTGCTGGAGCAGGAAAGCATGGATTTTGGTTTGCACATGTGTCACTGTGAGACAACACCCTGCTGTGGGACCATCCCACTCCTTGCTGCTTGGCTGCAGCAGATATTAACAGAGGGCCTCTGAGACAGCAAAGGCACTGCACATGAGCCAGGAGAGTGTGACCTCCTCTCTAGGTTGTTTGAAATGTTAAAGCAACAAATGTTTTATACCATGTATTCTACCAACACTCGTTAGCAACTGATCCAGAAAAACTGTCCTGGGAGAAGAACAAATTGGGAAACATCCCAAGTTGCTGCAATCAAATCCACAAAAGGCTTGCATAAAATTTTTACATATAATCAGAAGGATGGAAAAAATATCTTATTCCCTGCTATGCACTTCAGATTAATATAGACAAATATTATTAAATCCTAATACTTATGATTACCTTGAAACCTCTTTCTGTACTTACCAGGAACAGGCAGATAAAATTGCTTTTCTCCTGGAGGAGAAACTGGGTTAGTAGTCTGCAAACTGTGTGCTGTTGGTTTTTAACAATTAAACTGACTTTGCTGCCTCTCATCTTCAAGCTGTTTTGGGTAGGAGCTGCTCCCTGTGAACAGAGGTCCAGTGAAATGAATGGGATTGAGTTGTTCAATGAATTCTTGTACCTAAATACCTTAATGAACTTGGCTTTGGAGTGGGTTCAGGGATGAAGGTCCCAGTTTTGACTCCACAAAACCCAGAACTGGTTACATTCCAGTTACAGCTAAAGCAAAGCAGCCTCCAGAGTTACTGTATGTGCTGGTTTCCCACCTGAACATTGTTTACAGGCAGATTTGGAGGGTTTTTTTGTGTTGTCTCAGATTTCCCAATGTCTGGCAGCCTGTTGGGAGCTGCCAGATGTCCAGAGACGCTGACCTCGCCTGCTAAGCATGCACAAGCTCTTTCACTGCAAACTCAAAGCAAGCCCAGTGCCTCCAGCACCACGGGTTGGCCGCACACACGGTGTCTGGCCCTTTGAAGAGTGTGGAGGAGGTCCAGGAGATGCCAGGGATTCTGTCTACAGCCCATCCCAGCAGCACAGCCAGCTTCAGTCACTGTGATGCTTCCTGAAGTCCTTGTCTTAGTGGGCAGCACTATTTGTTCAAGTCATTTGAGATTCAGAAGCAATACAGTGGTAGGAAAACATGCAGGAAGAAGCCTGTGGACTTTGTGAATGTACATAAAGCATGAAGTCAACTCTGACAGATCTGGCAGTGTGTAGCTGCAGTTCCTTCAGCACATGCTCTAAGTTCCAAAGTTGTTTTTTTCCTTATAAATGGTACTGAATGAGCTACCCTTGACTTTACCCAGATTTCTCATTAATTTTCTTCCCAACTTTCAGGTGATCAAACCCCATTTCAGTGTGTCTTGGACACTTCTCACCCACCACAGTTGCTGAGTCGAGCTGTTCCTCACCTTGGGTTTCGGTCTGTTAAACAGCTCAGCCCAACCTGCTTTTGGTTTGCTTTGTCTTGACTTTTTGGTGCTGCTGGTGAACTGAAGCACCCATCTCTCATGTCAAGGGCAGGGCTGACTGGGGAAGTCACTGAAGCCACCGAAATTTCACAGTGACAGGTGGCAGCCCTGCGGGCATCGCTCATGAGTCAGCCACGCCGCGGGGCAGCGAGGGCGCCTGAGGAGGTTTCTCATCCCACCCAAGTTTCCTTTCCTGGGAAGCAGGGTGGCTGTGCTGGGGTGCGTGGGCTGTGTGAGCTCCCAGAGAGTCAAACCCAAACTGAGCTGACGGAATAGCTGTAGCCTCAAGCACCCCAGCAAAAACCTCCTGTGCTGGAGGCTTAAACTGCTGATTACACAGAGCTGGCTGGCCCTGGGTCACAGTCGAGGTGCTGGCTCAGACCATGCTTAAATGTGCAAGAGAAACAGAAAAAATGCTGTGCTAGATGGGGTCAATGCATCAGTCACTTCAGAGAGAGGTAAAACCTACAAACAGCAGCCATGTGTTGCTTACTCCCCCTCAGTTTTTTCTGTTAATCCCAACATTCCTATACTGGTGGGTTTATGGAAGTGTAAGACTGGGATCCCCTCCGACCCCTCTTAAAATAACTTGTGTGAGAGCTCCACACATGCTTTTAGTGAGCAACTGCACTCTTTCCATTGCATCTGCTGAACAAGGGATGATGGGAAGGAGGAGGAGGAGGAAGGTTGTGGGAACCAGCAGTTAATACTGAAGGACAAAAAAATGTACAAGTGTAGTGTCACAGCATTAATTTACACAAAACAAGAAGCATTTCTCTTTATTGAGTGGATATATTGCAGGAATATATGACAGGACAATCAGGGCAAACGCATGCCACAGTGAAAGAAGAGTTAAACAGCATCAAATCATCCCTGTGATGGATCATTAAGGATGTTGAGTCTAAATGTGTGGTAAAATTACAGCATCCTGCAGATGCTCCTACACCAGCGACTTATTTTACATATTGCAAGGTACAGAGGTAATTCCTAGTAGCAATTGCACACAAAGACCAACCTATCTCACAGTGAATGCACATTTGGATTGTTGGACAAGGTGAATTTTGAGGGGTGAGGGGGACTGAGTTGAGTTGCTGCTGCCTGGCATTACAGCTGCCTTCAGCTGCAAATGGGACTTGTCTTCCTGCAACCTCCCCACTTCAGACCAGCCATGTGTACAGAAGGGATGGATCAACAAGGAGTGAGAAGGGTTAAATAAACCAGGACTAAATAGGTAAATGCTGAGGAATTCTCTTTTTTAACATGTATATATAGTGTAAAAAAATTTAAGGCAACATTCCTCCTGCTAATTAGTGTTTTCTCGGCACTGCGAAAACTACAGCTGTAGGAAGAATTCAGGAAAAGTAATCAGCAGCACAATTAAGCAATCTGCTATAATGACAGAACACAACTTTAGGGATAGAATAATCAGAAACATATATATTTCTCCTTCTTGATTTTCATTTCCCACCCAATGATTTGCCTTTGCAGGGTGTATATAAAGCAATGCTGATAGAAATGCCCATATTTCTCTTCTACAGCTTGTAGACCTTGCTGCAGTGAGGATGCCCATGTTAGTTCCTGCCAATCACTTACAACTAATGTTATTCTTACTGTAATTTTTGAAAACCTTATGTTTGATGTTCTTTAATCCTGATTTTGCCACCCTTTTACTCCTTTAAGTTAGAGGGTCCAGCTCCTTTAAGTGGAATGTATCCAGACAAGAAATCCTGGAGCTGAGGTCCCTTTTTTCCCTGCCAGCCATCCCACCTAAGGAAGCAGAGCAGGGAGATGCTTCACACTGTGTTTGTGCAACCTCCAGCTCCTGCTCAGGAGAGGAAAAAACGCCTACACCTGTGAGCAGACAGTGAGGGGAATGGGCCTGACCTGCTCCATCTGCACAAGCTGTTTTCCCAGAGCTGCCTCAGGCTATTGGAGCCCACAAGGAAGGTAAGCTCCCCTCCACCGAGGTGGTTTGGAAGGGGGAAGGGAAATATGGCCCTTGAGAAGGGGCTCCCATGCATTTCAGCTCTCTGCCAGTCATGGACCACGGCTGATTGGGATGAAGCCATAGGAGAGAGGGAAGCTCTTGTGTTGCTGTGGGGAGGTAGGTGTTCTCCTTGGGTTCTGCTCAGGGGGTTTACTGGCTGCTGGGAGCGGGGTGATCTCATGAAAAACTGAGGGGGAAGCAGTTTTGGTGGAGTAAGGAGTGATCTGTGTGCTGTGATAGGCCACCGTTGTTACAGTAGGACTTGGTGAGTTTTGTGGTGGTGAGTTGGGGTGTGTTGATGCCCTGTTATCCTACCATAATCATGGATTTTCCCCCACTCATTCCCAGATGGAGCTTTTGCTTATTATTCCCCTATATGGAAAGAGTTGGCTGGTCCTGGAGGTTCTTAGAAGTGGCTCAAGTTTGTAACCTCTGGTATGGTATGAGTGAAGGCCTCATGTGTTTTGAATTCACATGCGGCTGCTAAAAACTTAGCTTCCATCAGAAATCAAGTAGATGTTACATTGAGGAATCTTTATAAATGCAATTCTCTGGTTTGCATCCTACCTAACCTAATGAAATGACACTATGAAGTTTTATATTTCAAGAATTAAATTTTTGTAATGGGATAAGTGCAGCTGGAAGCCCAGCACTTTTATAACCTGAAAAACTTTTATTTTTGCTTTAAGGGATAAGCTTGAGATAAAAAAGAAACACATTACACTGAGGAGCCCAGCACTGCCTCATGAGCAGAAAGACATGAGTTCCACCTGCTTCAGGCACTAATGAAAAATCTTGATGCCACTTAAATCAGTTTCTGGTATTTGTCTTAGTATGGCAAAAGATAGAGTATCTTGGTGGCCAGATTCTTCTGTTGCTAAAGCTGGTGAAAAGTCATATTACCATGACCCCTTCCAGAGCTCTCAGATCAGAGCTGATACTCTTCTGCAAGTTCCCTTTTTATCTAGGACACTGGCTTGCAAGTAAGCAAACACATACACACACAGAGCTGTTCCTCCTTTACCTGAGTGCCCATGTTGGTGGAAATCATTGGGATCACTGGGTCCAGGAAGCAGAGATGTATCTGTAAAGCTCATTCACAAAATCCTCAACCATGGAGAAATGCTGGGTTAATTTTTCATCTGAGTATCAGCTGAAAGTAATGTAAACCCCAAATTAATGCAGACAATACTTAGTCTGGTCTGCAGGCCCTCTGTATTTTTGAATTCTTTTCTACTAAAACTCAATAAAAACATGGGGGTGGAAGGTGCTGCTGGGAATTTGCTTTTTGTTCTGCTTAAGTGCTGTATTTCTCAGTAGTCTTCAAGTTGCTCAGCATGAAGATATTGTTACATTAGAACTACTGTGGGTTTAACACAATTCGGAATTTGCAGGCAAATGGATGTATTGTGTTGGGGCTTATCCACAAAGGACTGTGAAACTACAAATTACAACCCAGCTGCATTCTCTTATCTGGATTTTTTTCCCCCCATATGCCTGTGAGTCCTCCCCTGTTCACAAGCAGAAGGTGTAAGGAGAAACCCAAGTAAGAAAAATAGACATAGGCCTGAAGTCAGAAGGGGCCCTGATACTGGAGACCTTGCCCATGTCTGTGGATGCTTTCTATCAGCAGAGGATGTGATGCCTCTGGATTTAGTGGTTTTGTGATTGCCTGAGAATTTTATTTCTGAAATTCTCCCTAGAAAACTGTGGCAGATGGGGTAATAGTCAACACATCCAGAGAATGCTTCTCAGACAAGGAGGAAGAAGGGGGCTACTGATTCTCTTGGATTGCTAAATGTGGAAATAAAACAGAGGATCCACTCATGTTGTGTTCTCAGCTGTTGTGGTCCTTCTCCTTTCAGGAAATGAAAACCCCCCAGCAGGTCTGTGTGGGAGACATAGGAGACACACTCTGCAGTAGTTTGAGACAAGGCTTTAGCAGCTCTTTTTAGTCCTAGGCAGGTTTTGCTGACCTTGTCCCAGTTATAGAGCCGGGGCCAGGTTATGTACCAGAGCCCCAGGCATGGACACCTGGCTTGGGGACAGCACTGGAACAACCAGGTCTGTCTGGACAGAGGTGCTGCACCATAGAGAGAAAAGTTCTTGGCTTTAATTCTTCTCAGCTGATTTGAGTGATACTCTGCACACCTGCTAGCCAGTAATAGGCTGAAAATTTGATGACCCCACCATAATGTTGTTTATTTGCTTCCTTTCAAATGGCTGTTCCTATGAAGGATGCTGACAAATGGGACCTGAACTTATGCATTTAGTGGGCCAGGAAATAAATATATTAGAGAGACAGTAGTTCTTTGGACTCTTCTGAGACTTGAGAGTTGCTGGCCATTCTGTTTTCTGGCTCAGTTTAAGCAGCAGAAATGTCCATGTGTTCTGTCAAAGCACTTTACTTGTGACAGGCAAAGTGCTGCCCTGACCTGGAAAGCCATTCAGAGCAAATAAATGCATTAATTCAATGTGCAGTATCTTATATTTGATACACACCACTTCCTAATCACTTTACTGAACATCTGGATTGCTTTGAAATGAAACCAGTGATGGCGTCATCTGCAATTTGGACATGGGATCCATTTCGGAAGGCTTTTTCCAGGAGAGCACCTCTTGGATCTTGGTATGATTTAGGTTGGGTCTTACAGGTCTAATCCAGAGTAAATACAATTAAGGGTTGCTTCACTGCTGAAGGAGGACAGAAGGTAGCCCACAGGAGCCAGATGGGCCCTTTGATACTTACAGTCCAAATTGTAGAAGCATATTAAAAAGTGCAGTTGTTACCAAGGAGCAGGGATTTTACATATGTCTGAAACAGGGTCTGTACCCCTTTCTCTTAGGGCAGTATGGGGATGTTCTTGTGGAAGAAATGAGAATAATTTATTCTGATTGTTAAGTTAACATGGTACAAGAGGTTGAAGTTAACCCTGTTGTGCTGGTAGAAGTTGCAAAGGAGCACCAAGGGAGCAGAGACACTGAACTGGCTGCTGTATGTGAGCGAGAGTGATGCCTTAATGAATGAGAGATGCACTTGCATTGCAACTCAGGCTCAGATGAGCAACAGCAAGAACTATTTGCAGCATCTTTTTATCAACATCTGTTTGTCTCTGATTTTATGGAAGTGGAAAACAATCCAATTGATTTTTGTTTTTTCCTTGTGTTGAAATTTTGCACAATTGTTTCTGTTATTTTGGCAGCCAAAATGATACTGGAATGTTTCACCTTCTTTTTCCAAGTTTTTGAGCTGAGTTGTTCAGTTGAGGTTTGTCACATAAACCTGTTGCTAGCCAAATTATAATCTTTATATCATAAGCCTTTTGCTGTTTATTTCTTTTTCTTTAAAACTCCAGCTTCTGGAATCATAAGAATGCATGAAAATCTCTACTCCTGCTTTCTGTCATGTGTTTGTTTTCCCTTGAGTTTTTAGCCCTGAGAACTGTGGAGAAACTTCTGGGTGTCATCTGAGAGATGAAAAATGGAATTCATTAAATTTTTGTTTGTTTGTTTTTGTTGGTTTTTTGATTGTTTTGTTTTGTTTTTAAAATACCACTGGGATAATTTTCGGAAACTATGACTCATGATTTTCAGTATTTAGATTTGGAAACGCTATAGTTCTCCATGCTGCTTCCTGACCAGGAATGTTGGAAGAAGCCATGTGGGGCTCGTCTCCATGGACAAGTTCCAGCACAGAGTCAGGGTGTGAATTCCCAGTGCCCTAGTTAGGTTGCACAGATTCCCATGAGGACACAGAGTGTGCAGTACCTGCATTCTCAGGGCATGTCTCTGTAACATGCAGCCCTAGAGATCACACCAACCTGCTCCAGCTTTGCACTGAAGGCAGCAGGGCCATTCTGTGCTTCAAACTGCACTTGCTGGCAGGGACACAGCTCAAGGTGATGCTGCTGTGGGGGTATTGAACACCTCCCAGCTGTGCTGGGCTGGGTGGTTGTAGTGGCTGGGATACCTTTGGGTGCTCTGGGTGATGCTGAGCCTCCTCAGGTGCCCCAGGCTGGCTTCTCCTCCTCCTCTTCCTGGCACCCATCCCCTATATCTGAAGGGGAAAATGAACTGGCTTGTTTTCTGAGCCTGCTGGTGAGGACTTGAGGCTCTGGAGCCGACCTTTCCACACAGTAAAAATAAATGTGCTCAGCTGCAGCCAAGGGCCCTGTAGGGAAAGCAGTGACCCCTATGTGAGCTTGGAAGGCTTTGTGAGGCTTGTGTGACTTGGTTTAACACTGGAACTTGCCTGTGGATTCCCAGCCTTCAGATTGCTTTGATATGGCTTGGATCCTTGGAGTCACAGGCATGGGAAAACTCCTTGGCAGCCAGTGGGGAGCACACTGGATGAGGATGGGATGATCTTGAGGGAGCAGTCTGAAGTTCCTTTTGTCCCCATCAACTGTACAGAAAAAAAAGAAAATGGGCCAGTGTGTATACCTGTAAAAGGGGACAAAGGGGAGAAGCAGCCTTGGGAATTATTCAGCCCCTGGTGACAGAAAAGCTGTGGTAGCTGCAGGATACCTGCCGTACCCAACACCAAGTTTGAGCTGCTGCTGGGATATAACCCAGGAGACAGAGATGTTGCTGCTAGAGCAGCTCCTCTGGCCATGCCAGGTGGGAGGGAAGAAGCTGCTGTGGCTGGAGCCCTCCTAGAAGGGTGCTCTGGCATGGGAAAACCAGGATGCTGCAGGGTGCACCAGGGCGGAGGAGGGCTGGGAGCAGGCTGAGATCTCTGCCCCTCAGGAAGCTGTGAGGGACTTGTGTGTTTTCCAAGGCAGCAGAGACAGGATGCTGAGGGGTGGGAGAGAGACAGATTTCCTTCTGCACTGAATAGACTGGGGTGGGGGATGGTGGCTCCAGTTTAACCCTTGCCTGTTCCTTTCATCTCCAAAATGAAACGGTGGCTTAGGAAACCATTCCAAGAAACTGCATAAATGAGAGGCACAAAAAGTGCTGGGATGTTGGCACCAGGGTGATGCTGTGAGTTTATTATCCCAGTTCTCTCGCCCCCAGGCATGTCTCCCTGGCTCTGGCATTCCTTTTTACTTTGAAGTTTGTTTGTTCAGTGGCACTGGCATTGTTATGACCCACATGAACACCAGTGATGCCAAGGGAGAGGCTTATGGGACATTACCTTGTGTCAGGTAGAAGCAGCTTGTGGGAGACAGCTGCAGATTTGGGTGCTGTAACAATTTTTCAGCAGAAGACTGAAAAGATGGGATTTCATTTGTCTTTTACATCAAGGGTGGGGAAAAAAAATCTTAGAACTCCTGAAATGGTTTCTTTTCTTGTTCAACAGTGAAGGCTCTTCTGCATCTCTTGTAAAATCATTAATAGGACAATCTAGAGGAGAAGTGGAAGAAAACCCAACTACCATCACCTCCCACCCCCATCAAACCCTTGGAAATACTGTGGAAATAGGACCTGCATGAAGACCTATAGGGCATAAGTAAATGAAGAACTTGGAAGAGGTACCTGGAACATGGGAATCCAGAGAAAAGTATTTTGTTTACTGCACCAGAGTCTCCCAGAGCTGTGGAGAGTCCACATGGCTGAAAGTTGGCAGCCAGGCTGCAGGTGTGGTGAAGGAGAGGTGTTTTCTAAACACACCAAATACTTATTGCTCTGGCCTTTTGTAGATAAAGATCAGCTCTGACTTTAAAAGAAATTACAGCAGAAGTCTTGTATCTGGGAGGATGAATACCCGCTTCCAGGTCGGGCTTTGTAGAATTGAACTTCATAAACAAATTACTTGATGTGATTAGCCAAGTCAGAGTGTTGAAGGAAATGTGCCTCTGACTCTGACAGTATCGGGGTGGAAGCTGTAATGTTGGCCAGACAATTATCGTGGGTAGGAACAAACAGCCACAAGGTTCTTGGGTGTGAGGTTTCCCATTGAAACAATATATTTTCTCTGAAAAAAAACCCATAGCAGAAAAAAAATAACCCTTCCTGAAAACCTGATTTTTTTCCTGAGATTCAAAACACTGTCTTGACTCTGCAGATGTTTGATGTGCAAGGACAGAGAGCAATTGAGAACCAAAAAGAGCTAAGAATTTGTAGGAAAACATCTGGTATCTAGACTGACCAGATAAAGAGTTTTCGGTAGCTCTGAAAACATTTCTGCCCTATGATTGTGCTGCTAATTTCAGTGGGAGAAACAGTCCCTGCACTGACATTATTCAGTTTTACAAGTTTGAAGGTTGGAATACACATATATTGGCCTACTTGTCCCTAAGGTAAGGGTGACTTTAAAAAAAAAACCCAACTAAACAAATAAAAAGCAAGCAAAAATTTAAATGTTTTGATGATGACATAGGCAAAAAAATATTGCAAAAACAAATAAAAAACATTTAAAGCCTGAAATGGAATTGCAGGCAAGACAAGCTGACCTTCTTGGAGCCTGCTTCAAGAAACAAAAACACTTCCTCATGCCAAGGATGCTCTGCATGAGCTGAGCTTGCTTGGTCTCAAGCTGATGACAGTAGCTTTTCCTGCTCTTGACGAAACAAATAATGCAGTGGGGGGAAGATGGTTCTCTGTTAGGACATTTTTTTTTTCTTTCTTCCAAAAGGGTTATCAGCTGCCTGCCTGGTACCTGAGCCCATTCACAAACTGGGTGAGGCTGGACAAGCCATTTCAGCCAGGATGAAAATCCTACCACAGCTGGGATGTGCAAGGGTTGGACAAAACACTGCTTTGTGCTGCTTGGAAATTATTCACTTGGGATAAAAATAGATGTTTAAGAGGAGATTTCCACCCTTTCTCAGGTGGGATTAGCTATGCTTTGGTGTTTACAGGAGGTGACAATGGGAGAACAGGATGTGTTGTGCTGTTGTCTAAGAGCAGAAGGGTAGGTGGGAACCTTCAGGCAGGTTTCTGCCTGCAGTGCTTCTGGTTTGGTACACCTGGCCTGTGTCAGGCAAACCTGGATTGCCCTGTGTGTCCTCATGAAGCTGGGCAGCACAGGGCTGAGGACTCAGCAGCCACCAGTGTCACCGCGTGTCCCCCGTGAGCTGGCAGCATAGGCAGAGGCAGTGCTGTGTGCAGAAATGAGAGGGAGGGTGGGGAGAGGTGCTGGGACACGTGGGCTGTGCAGAGTGCAGTGTGTGAGTGGGACCAGGAGTGCAGGTGACATCCCTCCCTCCCTCCCTGCCATGAGCACTGTCCATCCCACCCAGTCCAGCCACCGCCCCCAGGCTCTGGCCAAAGTTCCCACCCCATCCAATTGCTCCAATTAGTGCTGTGGGGTTTTTTTTCTTTATTAAGAAGGTGGCTGGAGACCTGCCTGTGTTTGAGTCCAGCTCCTTTTAATCTGTCCCAACCATGATTGAGGTTAACAGAGTTTCCTGCCCAGCAGCCTCTTTGGCAAATTAGAGAGAACCAGTGAGACACTGTCAATAAACTTCCCACTTTATAGATTTTGTCCAGCAGAGCCTGAATAAATTGGGTCATGCTGCCATATGTAATCCTTGCACTTGAGGTTTGACCTAGCTCCTGTGCAAACCAGTGGGCAGGGATGTGTCTGGGAGCTGGACTGCAGCTCTGGCTGAGGCAGCTGAATTTTGAAAGAGCTGGGGTGGAGCCCTGCTGTTCATTTTTGTGGACCAGTTTCATTTGTATGGGAAGATGATTGATGCCTTCCCGCGGGATCTTTTGTCTGTGCTGGAGTGTGTCTGGAACAACATTGCCAAGATACCTTGGGGCTGGGTTAGGTAATTATTTTGTGATTAGATACTGGAATCAAATAAATAAGTTAATCATTTTACAAGTTCAGAAGAAAATACATTTATTTAATCTGAAACTTCCTCACAATAGCAATGTGTAACTCTGTCGTCTTCTACATGGTGTTGGCCTCAGGTCAGATGATTTTCCACCAAATTCACTAGCATTTCATGGTCCTGGTGATGCAAGTCACCTGTTTAGAAGGAGGTAGGATTCTTGTCTTTCTCTCCTTTGGGCACCTGATGAGAACCCTGCAAGTGGTGGTGATGGGCCATCAGTTTTCACAGTTCATATTGGCAGCGCAGAAAAGATTAGTGCATTAACAGGGGAGACTCCTCTTTCGAAAAGAGGCTTTAAATGATGTCAAGAACCACCACAACGATATGGTTTTTACATAAATAATAATTAATTACATGTAAATCAGACTTTTCCCCACCCCTTCCATTAGTATCGTCTTTGCTAAGCTCTCTGTCTTGTTTCTGTCCACTCACTGAGTAGCTGAATGGCAACAGACATCATTTGCAATGCTAACGTCAGATACGGGTCAAAATGGACAAGGAAAACACAACCCAGGGTTTTATCAATGCAATAACAACTAGTTCTGTCTAGAGATGGCAGCGTCCTGGGGTTTAACCTCTTCACTGCCACAGAGCCAGAAACAGCAGGAATTTACTTTCCTGGTTTCCTGTTCTGCTATTTGTAACTTATTTTCATCCCTTTCCTTCTCCTGGCCACTCTCTTTTTTTCCCCCTTCTCTTCCCTTTCTCGTGTTTACTTGAGCATCTGGTAGTGTTTATCTCCCAAGACACAGGAGACTTGTTGTTTTCATAGATATGTAACTAGCCTAAAAGCTTTAATCTTTGTTGATGTTGGACTTTTGGATTAAGAAATAGTCATAATAGTGGAAAAAGTTAAGATGAAATAATACTTCAGCATAGAACACTTTGGAGACAGCATCAACAGAAAACCCTTCAGAGGGACAGCTGCAATTACTGTATCTCCTTCACAGGCAATGCTGAGCTTGTGGGGAGAGCAGGGCAGGGAGTGAGGAGACCAATTCCCTGAGATGAGACTGCTTGTTCCACTGGAAGCTGAAAGTGTGGCTTGTCCTCATGGAGATTTCTGCATGTGCTCCTGCAGCAGGAGTTTAAGCAGACCCAGAAATGCCAACAAGATGTTAGAAATCTGTTTCCATCTCTGCTAGCTTCCAATGCTGCCTTCCAGGAAGGCAGGGAAGGAGCCGATCTGGCTTTTAGAAGAGTCACACTGCACATGACCAGGGATTTGAATACCCTGTGGAGTAAATGTGCTGGAGGTCAGAGTAGGAGATGGTGTTTTGGATTTGGTCTCTTGCTCTAGAGAAGTATGCTGGTTTTCTCTGAAAGCTTCAGAGATGCTGGGATTGGGTTAATTAGAAGTTGTCAGGATACAGAGAGAAGTGTTGCTGTCATCAGAGAGATGTAGAAAGTGTTACAGAAATTGGGTAGCAAAAGGCAGGTAGGTGTCTGCTATCTGCAGAAGATCTTATTTGCTGCCTTCCCAGGGGACTAGGCACTGTCCCAAACCTGCAGCAAAGTCAGCTAGGCTGGAAGCAGACCTGCAAAATCTGGGTGGCTGCTGCTTTCCTAGCAAGAATATATTCAGTTGCTAATATTGTAAATGCTTGCTGGTACATTTTTATAGCAATAGCATTTATGTAACTTAAGATTTTTATGTAATTTAGGATTTTAAATTAAATGTCTTAATTCAGGTGCTACATACCTCACTTTCCACCCCTGCTCTCCTGCCACAGAAGGTGTAAACCTGACTGTAACCTCTCCCAACTTTTTGGGATAGAACATTTTTGGAAAGCCCTCACTTCGGGAAGGCAGCAAGCTGATGAAAGGGAGCTTAGCAGTAATGAACCAAGCTAATAAATTACCTAATGTCACCTTAGGATAGGTCTGTGGCCACCTGTCACACAGCAGCACATCAAGCTGGAGATGCACAGTCGGGCTCTCCTAACCTTTGTACCTCCTCCTGCTAACCAGGGAGCTGGTTCTGGAAAAGACCTGGCCTGTGGAGTGCTGCAAACTGAAGGGTAAAATATTAATAAGCCAAAGAGGAGCTGGAAGTGTCAGTGAGGCTCCTGCACAGTGCAGCCATGGGGGAGAGTGCTGCTGGTCTCCACACAAAGGGAATGGCAAACGGTTTCTCCACAGAAAATTTCACCCGACCAATTTTTTTTGCATGCAAAAATGCAGATTCAGCAGCACCAAAACGGTCTGTGCACACATGCCAAACTTGTCATTTATAAAAACTCAAAAAAGCTCTGACAAATGCTGAAGCTGTTAGTTTTGACACTTCTGACATGAAACACTTTGATTTTTCATTTTGAAACTACTTTGTGTTCAAAATGTCCTTTAATTTTATTTTCAAGCAAGGGGGTGTGTGTCTTTTTTCTTATTCCCCCAAAAAAATCAAAATTGAAATGAAATCTTCAGATTGACTCAACATGAAATTGTTCTTGGATTTTTGATTTCACAAGGCTTTTTTTTCTTAGATGTGTTTGGCTTCAAGTCACTTCTTTTTCACCCCCAAAATTTGCCAGTTGGTTTATCAAGAACCACAGCGAACATCAGTCCCTTTGAAGGGGCGCAGCTGCCACAATAGAATATTTTTTTTTCATGGCTGTCAGTTGCAGAAAGAAGGGAAAAAAAAAAAAAAAGGAGCCTTGCTTTTGCTTTCCAGGAGATTGAGTTCATTTTCTATCTGACAGGGATAAATAATAAACAGTATTTTTTTCTTTTTCTGCTGTAAGGGATTGTGTTACGTTATCTGTTTAAACATTCCGTTACATTTTAGTAATGTGAATAATGATTATTCCTGTGCTTCTGAGCTCTCTCGCTTGGCTCGGGCGCCGGAGGTTCAGGAGACACCTGGCATTGTTGACAGAGTGCTGAACTTGAACGCCTCTCACTGTGACAGGGCAAGCCCAAATATTTTGGGAAGAGTCCTTGTTATGTTACGACAGGGGTTGGTAGCACTGATGCTGGGGACAGGTTTTGCTTTAATACAGAGCTGATTATGCTTCATTATTCGGGGAACAGCGTGAACTTGGGCAGGCGGGCTGCTGGGAGAAGGAGGATTGCACTTGGGCACTTCATATTTGTAGGATGTGCTGAAGGTCTTCCAAGAGATGCTGTCTCTTAGAAGAGGTCAGTATAGGAGGTCCTGAAAGATGTTTTTACTGTGGGTGAGAAAGTAGAAGAAATAAAGCTTTTTTTTCAAAATAATATAAATGTTTAATGAAGCCCCTACGTGTAGACAAATACCTGGGGAAGAGCTTGTATTAAAATACCTTTTAAATCATATTTTCTATCCCTCAAGGTGGTGTTTGCTTCCTACAGTGTACATCTTCCCTCTTTGATTGGTTTCCTCTCCTGAAGTCAAGCTGCATCTTGGCAGTGCTTTGTGCATCTCCAGTGCTGCACGAGTGTCCAGCACGCGAAGTTTCATCAGTCATGGACTTTTAGCAAGATTGGATGTGTCCTGGAGTTTGCCAATTCACGTACAGCACGTAATTATATTCAGGAAGCAATAGGAATTAAATGACATTAATTCCCATGAATATTCATTTAAGAATCTCGACCAAATTCAGGCAGATTAATAGTCCAGTGAAAATACAATGGCTATTCATTGCCCCCACAGGAAAAGGAAATATGTATTGGCTGGCAGCTCAGGCCAAATGGAAATGTGCTATAGAAAAGTTATCTCTGGGTGGCTTCTGGTACAGTGGTGGCTGGAGGGACACCTCCAGGAGCAGAGAAGATTACTGTGGGTATGGATGTGGGGAGCCTTTCCCATCCACTGGGAACCCAGAGGAGTCTGGGGTGAATCCAAGACTCGTGTCTCTGCACTGCCTGTGCAAATCCAAACCAGCTCTGACTGCAGAGGAGCTTCTCTGGACTCACAACAGAGCAAAATGTCATTTGTTCTGTGCCTGACTCCCTCTGCCCTGTGCGTGGAGCCAGGCTGCAGCCTGCTCTGCCTGCATCGTGATGCTGCAGGGCAGCACATCCTCTTCTTTCCCTTAAACACAGCACCAAGCTGGCTGTGCTGCTGGCTGCCTGCTCTGCCACAGCCAGCCCAGCACCAGCCCTCGGGGTGGCTGTGGGGCAGCCCTGTCCTGCCAGGCACCTCCTGGCACATGGGAGCTCAGTTCTGTTCCAGCTTGTCCTCCCAGCACAGGCCAGGACATGGTTTCTACTGTGGCCAGGGAAACTGGGAGAGAGTATAATAGCAAAAGCAGATGAAGGATGCAAATACATTTGAAACGGAGGGATCACAATTTGGTATGCTGGAAACCCCCCTCCCCAACAACAACATTTTATTTAATTCCATTTCATTTAAAAAATATCTAGGTTTGGTTGTAGCCCTCATTTGGAAGAACTTTTCATTTTGTCAGACAAGCCAACTTGAGACCTTAGCTGTGTCACATTATCTCTTTGTGGGACTTCCCCGGTTGGAGAACAGATCCACCTTCCACTAAAGTTGGTGCAAGTGCTGCTAGAGCATGGGGTTTAGTCTCTAAGCTGATGTTTACACCTTTTAAAATTCCCCCTCATAGGCAAGTTGACGTTTCCTACCCTTGAAGTTCTCTGAGCTAAAGAAAGGTCCAGTTATTTTACAGTGCTTGTGTACCATGTGGGCAGAGGTGCATTTTCTACTTTTTTGAAGGTTATTTTTTGCCAGACTGATCTGACTTGCCCCGACTACACCAAAAACAAGGAAATGTGGAGAGCAGCTATCACCATCTTGCCAAGAAAGAGTTTTGCCTCTAGTTGCAGTATGAGCATACTCACAGGGCTGCTTCTGCTTGTGCTTATTTGAAACAAAAGTCAGATAATCATAAAACCAGGCTGTAAATCCAATGTACATTTCTCTTTATGTCCGCCAACTTTTTGGGGCAGTACATGGTGTGTATCTCATCTTTTCATGTCTGATGTAAAAGGTAAAATAACAGCTGAGTACCCACATGGGCTTTGCACCTACGCAGGAGTGCCAAGTGGGCCAGGAACCCGCCGTGCAGCCTGGTGATGTGCTCTGCAAAGCCTCATAAACCAGTGACTAAGGCAGAAAGGACTCCAAGGCCTGGCTCCTGGGACATTGGAGGTGTGGCATTACAGTAGCTTGGAAAACATTCTGACTTTATAACAAGTAACACCTATAATTACAGAGGCGTCATCACCTTCATTTTTTTTTTTTTTTTTTTTTTAGCTAACAAGCTGTAGTTGTAGCCTGTATACATCCCTGCCAAAATCTGCGAAGTATTTGCTCTTGGGATGGTTCTACCGGTGGTGGGAATATCAAGCATCTTTCTCCAGGCACTTGTAAAACAATACAGCAGTAAACAATTCAAGCACAATTAGCAGCTACATAGGCAGAAGGGGAGGGAGAAGTCCCACCGCTGGTACTGTCTGTGGAATTAATCATGTTTTACAGAGTTGATATACTGGTTTGGATGTGTGAAGTTAAAAACAAGAGATGAAGAAGTAGCCAATAAGTGTTTATTCGAAGCTGAAATTTAAAACAAGTATTGTTTCATAGCGGTAGAGAGTGTTTAAAAAATGCAATTTTAACAGGTTTTGCTCCATTTTCTTCCTACTGAAGAAACAGATGAACTAAAAAATATAACAAGATGATGTTCGCTTTTAAAGCTGGTGGTCCCGCCAGGTCACACAAACCCCGGTGTCTCCTGCGGTACCGGAGCTGCAGAAGCGGGATGCTGAAATCTCCGCTCCCGGCTCTCGCCCGTTCCCGGCCCCGAGCGCTCCCCGGTCTGAGCGCACCGCTCCGGCAGCGGCGCGAGCATCACCTCCGCAAATATTTATTTGCAGCGATTTTCCGCTCTTAATTATTTAAAATATAATGAATTACGCATAAGTACCTCGCTATTAGGGTAATTCCAGGTCTTAATTGCTGCCGGAGCGGCTCCCGCCGTTCCGCCGGGAGGTGGCGCCGCGGGCCCGGCGCTGCTGCCGGAGCCGCCGGGGCCGGGCGGGGGACCGGGACCGGCACCGGGACTCGGGGAGCGGCTGGGCGCAGCGCGGGGCTCCCGCGGGCGCGGCTCGCCCCGCGGTAGCGCTCCGGACGGCGTGTGAAACCATCGCCCCCGGCCCCGGGTCCGTCCTGCGGGCAACCACACGAGTTCGCCGAAAAAGCAGGGAGGGAAGAAAGCCGGGCGGGTCAAAGAAAGAGTTTTTTTTCCCCCGAACGAGTCGGTCGCTCGGTAACTTGGCGGCCGCCCGCTGACTCCCGCCCGCAGCGCCGGGCAGGACGCGCTCCATCCCCGCGGGGCGCCCGACGAGCGACCCCCGTCCCGCCGGCGCCGCGCTGCTGCCGGCAGCGGGCCGGGGTCCCGGGCAGGGCAAGGGGCTGCCCGGCCGGGCCGCTCCCCTCGCCTGCTCCGGCCGCCGTCAAGCGAGCCCCCGCGCCGCCGCAGGTTCCAAATCCATCGGTGCTGTTAAAACTCGCGGCGAACGAGTGCCGGAGCCGCAGGGCTGGGGCAGCCGGGTGGTCCCGGCTCTGCCCCCGCGGGCGCTGCCACCCCTCTCCTCGGTAGCCCCGACGGCGCGGCCGGAGCGCTGCCGCTCCGCGCACCCACCGAGATGCGGACCCACTGCCGCGCAGCGGGACCCAGCCCGGTCCCCGGGACGGTCAGTCCCGCCGAGCGGCCGGTGCGCGCCGCTGCGCACCCGCGCAGTGTGTCTGAGCGGTGTTTGCGCCCACAGCAGCGGGCGCTGCGGGGCGAACGCAGGCAGCGCCCGCTTCGCCGCTCCGCGCAGGTAAGGCGGCTCCGCGGGTACCTGCGGAGGGCACTCCGGGGTCCCCCGCATGCCTCAGCTCCGCTGGCCTGATGCCCCGCTGCCTCCCGAGCGGCCGCGGAAAAGTTGGTAGGGGTGCGCAGCGCTGCGCGCCCGCCGACGGGGCGGCCCCGGCCGGGCGCTGAGCTGTCCCTCGGGGTGCGGAGGGCCGCGCAGGGATGCGCAGCGCTGCGCACCGCGCTCCACCGCCACTTTCGCTTCCCCGTGGGGCCGCCCCGCCTCCCCCGGCCCGGCCCCCCCCCGCCTCCCCGGCCGTCCTCCGCGGAGCTCCGCGCCTGCGGGGCTCTCGCCCTTCACCCTCTGCGCGCTTCACCCCCCGCTTCTATTATTTTATTTTTTTTTTATTATTATTTTTCCCTTGCGCCGAGCCTTGTTTACCCAGCAGGTGGATGTGACGTCAGAGACTGACAACAGCAAAAAATAACAACATCTCCCTCCGCGGGGGTGTCGTGGGCCGCCCCCGGCCCGCCCGCGCGGGGCTGCGCGGGGCGGGGAGGGGGCGCGGGGCGGCGCGGGGCGGGGGCGCGGCGGGGCGGCGTGCGGGGCCCGCGGGCGCGGCGCCGGGCGGAGGGCTCTATTGTTATTTACCGAGCGGCGGAGCACGCCGCCGCGCCGCCCGGGCTCGGCGTGCCGGAGGGACGGGAGGGAGGGACGGGACGGAGGCAGCCCCGCGCCGCTCCGCGCCGCCGCCCGCCCGCGCCGCGGCCGCGCCGTGCTGGGCAGCGGCAGGGCCGAGTCCTGCGGGTGAGTCCGGCGCCCCCCGACACTTTCCCCGCTCCTCCGGGGCTGTTGCACTTTTCCCCCCGCCGGCCCCACGTGCCCGGCCGCCCCTCCCCGACCGCCGCCGCGGTACCGGGGGGGTGGGGGGATGTGGGGCGGCGGTGCGCGGATGCGGAGCCCCCTCCCCGGGCTGCGGGGCCGCCCGCACCCCCTCCCCGCCCACTTTGGAAACTTCCCCCCCGCCCCGCGCTGCGCGCACTCCCCGCCGTGGTGGGATGCGGCGCGTCCCGCCCCCCTCCCATCCCTGTTCGTGCTTTCCGCGTGTTTTCCGCCGGGTCTCTCCGCGCCGCCGCGCAAGGGGCGCGTACGCCCCAACTTCGGCACTCGGAGCAAGAAGTTGCGGTGGGGCCGCGCCCCCCCTCCCCGCCGTGCTGTGCCCGGCTGCCCGTTCCCCCCTTCCCGGGCACCTGTTGCGGCTTCACGCCCGCGCAGCCCCTTCCGCAGACGCGGAGCCCCGCGCCGCGCATCCGCCCCCACCGCTGGTCCCTGGGACGCGTTGCGCCCATCCCCCCTCCCCTCTATTTCTTCTTCTTCTTTTTTTTTTTTTCTTTTTTTTTTTTTTTGAAACGAAGTGTTTGAATAAACACCCGCGCCTCCTCAGCTCAGCCCGGCGCAACTTCTCACTGCGCGGGTGCGGACCGCGCATCCTTCACGCGCGTGTGTGAGCGCACGTCCCCCTCCCGCGCAGCCCCGCGGTGCGGAGCCTCGGGACGGAGCCGCGGCTCGCTGCGCGCCGCGGAGCCGCCGCCGCTGCCCGGTAAGTAGGGCCGCCCCGCGCACCTGCCGGCCCGCGCTGCGCGGCCGCGTCCCCGGGCAGCGGAGGGGTGCGCGCTGCAGGCGGCGGCCGAGCGGCGTGTCCGCGCCTCTCTCCTCCCCACCCCCGCCCCGCCGGTTTGTGGGTTTCTTTCTTTCCTGGAAAAAAAAAAAAAAGGCAACAAAAAAACCCAAAACAACAAAAACCCCAAACCAAGCCATCGAGCGGGGCGCGGACAGCTGCGCGGGCAGGGCTCCGCGGGGCGCCGCGCAGCCCCCTCCGCTCCGCCCGGCAACTATTAATGACCGGGCGGCCCCGGCGCGGACAGCATCGCCGGGCGGGCTGCGAGCGCCGCGCTTTCAGCGACTCTTCTGCTGCCACTTCGCTGTAATGATTTTAATTGCGTGTTTTTGCTTTGAGTGAACCAAGCCGAGCGCGATTACTTTTTTTTTGTTTTTCCTTTTCCCCCCGTCCTTTTCCCTCTGAGCCTGGCAGCGGCGGCAGCGCGCAGCCCTCCCGTCCCTACCCGAGGCATCTGCCGCCTGCGAGCGCTCTCTGAGCCGCTTCTGTAGAGAAGCTGGAGCCCAACTTCTGTGCTCAGAAGTTTAAGGTTTCATTTTTAGTAACTGTTCTCGGAGTGAGTAATGGATGTGTACTGCTTGTAGCGTGGCGTCTGCACCATATAGCCTGCTGATTTCTGGGGTGCTGGATGGTTCTAAATACTAAAACAGTTCTCTAAACTGTGTTTCCTTTCCATACAGTTTTTCTAAACTTGGATTTTACCTGATTTGACCAAATGTTGGTGTCACTAGTGACAGATGCTTAATTAGACAAAGTTGCAAGCATGTCATCAAAGAAACTTTTTTACCTTTGCTGTTAATCCACGGCTTACTTTTAATATTTTGGAAAACAGGCATTTTGCTCGGTTTAGGATTATTTTTGCAGTTTTTATTACTGCTGAACAGCTCTTACGTTTTATAAGTTTGAGAGAGCCTGAAATAACTCAAGTTCCCAGAGAAGCGAGTGTGGGCAAGGAGGTACCGTGCATCTCGGCAGCTACATTTGGGGGAAGACAGGGAAATCGGGGCTACTCGTTTCAGCTTCTCTCCTCTGAAGCTTTTCCCCTGCACATTTTGTTTGAACTATCTCCCAACCATATTGAATGGACCAGGGCACTGGGGGAGGAAGCTTTCCACTAGTTACCATTCAAAAGGTGTCGGCTAAAATCTCATTGCAAAAAGGTATTGTAGCTTTAACATCTTGCATTGGCAGCATTCTTCCCCCTTAGTCTTTGGATTAGTCATTGTATGAGAGACAGGAAAAAAAAATCACTTTTTTTTTTTTTTTTCTGGAAAAAGTAAAGTAAACAGCCTCCAACAAGTGAACCTTGACAACCCAGATTAAGGAAGGCAGGAGAGATCAAACAAAGCTGCTGCTGGGCTGTTGTCAGGAGCTGCCTCACTGAAAGCTCTGGACTATTCGATCAGGCAGCAAGGCTATATGTTCACTTATGCAGAAATGGACCATTACAAATGCTGATCTTTGTTGTGAAACCAAAGGATAACTCTGAGAAAAATAACTACTATTTCAAACAAGGCTTTCTGTTGCTCACGGTTCTGATTGCAAAGTTAGTTTTTCGTGCATGGGCTGGGGTTTGGGGTTTGTTTGTTTTTTTTTTAAAGTGATGATGGTTTGAAGTGCATTTTTATACTTTCAGAGTGACTTAGGATTTGATTATGTTTACGCTGTCTAGAGCTGCAGAGAAGAAGGCATTAAAGTAGTGCAATGCAGAAAAACCCGAAAGTTCTGTGGAATTCAGCTTTTATTTCTGGATCGCTGAATTGTAAGGAAACGTGGATTTGTTTTTTTTCTCTCTGTGTGTAAGTTCTGTGTTGGTGTATAATAGAGGAGTTTGGTTCTGATTAAGCACTGTATATTGGATGTCTGCATTCGTACAGTTTGGAAAACTTGTAATATCTTTTCCTTCAAACATGTTGCCAAGAAGTCAGGGATGGACCTTGGTTTTGATACGCCGGGATTTTTACAAGACTATGTGTAATGTGTCTTCATGGCTGTATCACAGGGACTGTTACTGTGTAGTTTTTTAGTGGAAATAGCAGTAAAGAGTATTAATAGACACTTGATTTTACTTCCATAAACAGTTGGGATTTAGGTACCAATTGAAATGAGCAAGGGGAGTGAGGTTAGTTTTGTTGTGTGACAGTTTCATGTTTGTATTCAAACACTTGAACTCAAACTTTAAATATGTGTCCCTTTCATTCCTTTGAAGTATTCTAAAACAATGGAAATACCTGTTTTTAAAGAAATCCAAGTAAGAGGCTGTTACCCTAATGTATATTAATCAGGAGGGAGACCAAGTGCACATCTGCTGAAGAATTAAGGAATCCTAAATCTTTTTGCATAAGCATTTTTTTAATTAGCAGTGCAGATCTCACAATAAGTACTTTATACTTTCTGTAAGGTAAGGTTTCATAACTCTCCTGCATAACTTACTCTAAAGCCTGTAGATTTTTTTATGGTATATATTTTAATTAGACAATAAAAAGTATGTGCATTAAACATGCACATGTATGCTATTAAGCCATTTTGCGTAATGTGTAATGTGTTTTAACATCTATAAACATTTTCTGCTTAAATCAGTTCCACCAGTAACTGTAACACAGCTGGGTTTTGCCCTGGTAGGAGAAGGAGCAGGGGAGTTGAGCAGGGAATTGTGCATCGGACATTAGCGTGCAGCATACGCCGCAGTATGCGTTTCTCATGGAGTGGATCACCTTTTTTCAGAGCTAAAATTCACATTATCATCCTTGATGTGATGTACTGTTAATATTTGTAGCTCCTGAATTACTCCTGTTTCATAGCACTGTAAAAATTACGAAAAAGGCTGGTAGCAAAAAGGGCAAATGCATGGAATGTATCTAGTGTTTAGTATTCGTATACCTCTTGTGGTCATTTATATAGAGAGATTGAACTGGATAACACAATTCCCTTTGTGAAATATTTGTTGAGCATAAATTTGTTTATCAAATGAAATAACATATGCGCACGCATATGTAGGATATGTATGTAAAATACAGTTACTTCGGCAATGCCGTCCAGTTATTTATGGGCATAATGATACTTCTGTCATCTTAAATTTTCTCCAAGAAGCTTTAATAAATTTAAATAGATTATATGCTGTCAGAAAATAGTATAAATTTTGTTTACGATTCACTTGCTTTAAGGTACTTATACTAAAGAAGCTCATTTAACCCCAAGACTGAGGAGCATTAAGTGGTGAGAGGAGTCTGCTGAAGAGCTGCTGCTGCCCTTTGCTCTTGTGATAATCTTAAATTACTACAATTTAATTGCAACTTCAAGGCACTGAGCTGAAATATTTTTTATGCAGCCGAGCCAGGGCTGAAGAAGGCTCGGTGGGGTTTTTGCAGGTAGCTGGGTGTCTTTTGGAAGTGCAGCGTTGGTTCAGGCCTCTCCCGCCCTTCCCAGCACATCCAGCATCGTGTGTGCAGGGACAGGGCGCCTGGGAGGGAGCTTTCCTGGGGGTTCCCACTGCAGAGGGAGCGGGATCAGGCCCTGCAGGGCTCGGGTGCACGAGGGTTTTGTTTGCTGTCTGTACTTAAGCTGAATTAAATAGCGCGTTTTAATTATTCCTCAGATGAGTCTTGCTCTCAGGTTGCTTCCCAGAGCTTCTCCCTGCGAGCCTCTGCTGGGGAAGCAGGTGGGAAGGGGCTGGTGGCTGGAGGGGAAGCCCAGGGGGTGGTCAGCAGCGTGGGGACACGGTGGCACCCTGCTCTGAGCATGGTGTTGGTCCTCGTGTCCCCAGGGGTGAGCTCAGGGTGCGCTTGGCTGCGCTGGGCCTGATCCAGAGTGTGCTGGCATCAACTGGGGCTTCTGCTGATGTCTCTGCCTTTGGCTTTTGGTCTGTGCCACTAACTCGTATCACTGGTACTTTTTCTCCCCCTCCCTCCACGTATAGTAGCGTGTTTTCACACCCGGCGAGCGCTTCGGCAGAGATGTGATATGCAGGAGAAGCCAGAAAGCATTTGCTAGGTGGAATTTAGAGACGCTGTGCACTAGAGATCAGCAGCATCTTTGAGACCGTTCTCAGAGGTCCTGGCAAGCAAACTTTATTCCAGTGCTTCGAAAGGTATGGCCAGGCTGGGAGCCCTTAACTCTGTGCCACCGAGGACGTGCGTCAGCGCCGGCCGTGCTGAGGCACAGCGGTGTTCAAATCGTGAGTTTGATTGTTTTTCTGTTGGCCAGATCCTTGTGAAGTGTCTCGTTGCAAGAAGAGGCAGAGAAGATCTTGTGGTTGCTAGAAGTGGTTGCTTTTGTGCTGACAGAAGTGCTGCTCGCAGCCTGCTCGCTGCGCGCTTCGATTCCCGCAGCTCGCTGTGCTGGGAATTGCAGCTCCCGCAGGTAACAAGGTGATGCCAGTGTAGAGAGAGGGGGAAAAAAGCCAGCATGGAATAAACCATGCAATCATTAGAGGAGAAACTTAATTGTGAGATCGCTGTAGTCTTTTACTTTAAAAATATGTGGTTTTGGTTGTACTGTTTTGCGGAGATCAGTTATTTGTTGGTTGGGATTTCTGGAGTGGTTTAACACGTGCTCTTTTTCCTTACTCCAGCACTGGAGCTCCCAAGTCAGAGAAGCTGCTGGCTCTGTTCGTGTGCAGCCTTCTCTGCAAATGTGCTCTAGGGTTTTGTCTTTCTGTTCTCCTGGCACGGGTCTCTTCCATGCATGCAAGTGAGCAGGCTTATGTCTAATGGCTGTTTGGATGTGGCAAGTATCCAGAATAATCTTGATGACTTTTTGTTCCGCGTCACTCTGCAAATGAAGACAGGATTCTATGGAAAATGGGCAAAGAGAAGAGCATGGGCAAAATCAGTTTCTCCCTAAGAGGCACCTGAAGGAGGACTAAATAATTTTTCTCCTCTCATTGACCCTCCTGGTGCTGTTTTTAAAGCATCTCCATTTTAGTGCCTTGAAATTGCAATTAAGTTGTAGTAATTTAAGATTATTGCAAGAGTGCAAAGGGCAGTAGAAGCTCTTTAGAAGTCTCATCTCAACACTTAATGCTCCTCAGTCAGGGGGTTAAATGAGTTTCCTCAATGTGAGTACTTAAAGTAACTAAATCGTAAACAAAATTTATACTATATTCTGACAACTAATAATCTATTTAAATTACATTAAAGTATGTGTGTGAAAATTTAATTAAAGGCAGAAATACTGTCAAGCCCTGTAAATATCTTGACAGATCTACTGAAATGAAACCCATATCGTAAAATATTTACATAGATCTGATAGGCTACAGTGTTTCTGGGAGTGCTATTCTGAAACTAATTGTGGGCTTTTTTTCCTTCCAGTTTTCTGCTCAGTTGCAATGGTCTCGGAAAGCAACACAAATAAATACCCAGAATGTTTTATTCAGATGATCCTCCCGTGTATTGTTTACTGCTAATGGTGCTGTCTGTACAATGCCTGTCACGGGTGTGTTTTTATTAGGAGAACATGTTTCCTCAGTAAGTTAGTTTCATTCAGAGGCACTGAATTTAAAAAATGGGCACTGAAATGAAAAAACTGGTCCTGAAAACTGGGGCTCCGCAGGGAATTCGTGGTGTGTCTGCGCTGGACATGCCATCTGTGAATCAACTTTCTCCTGGGTGTGTGTCCCAGAGCACGGTGCTGCAGCATCTCCTGCACTGCTGTGACTCTCAGTTGAATTGATTTTCCAGGTAGGAAGATCTTACAACCTTTTTTCCAAGGGTTTGAGCTCTATATGGAAGTGTTTCCCAAAGTGCATACGGGGCATAGCACCCTCTTGCTGGTGCATCTGCAGGCATATCTCCTGTGGTATGTGGTCCAGGCTGTTTTTAGGATGAAGAATGTTTTGCCCCAGGTAAAACTAGGTCTGTCTGAAACTTCAGCCAGACTTTGGCCCTTCTTAAAACCCACTGGCTGGAATTCTGCAGGTGTTTTTGCTGGGAAGGTGCAGCGTGAGCCGCGCTTTCTCATCACCTCGTCATTTGTTGGAACAAAGTCCAGTTTATCCTGGCTGGAGTGTACACCCTGGAGCTGCAGGGTCGCAGGAGGAGGATTTGGGCATGGAGAGAGGGATGTGATGGGAGCGTGGTGCTGAGGAGCCCAGGCCAGGTGCTGGGCACTGAGCGCTGACAGCCCGACAGAAGGTGGCACAGTGTGGCAGGTTGGCTGCAGCCTCCAATGGCATCGTTAGTTTTCCCCTCTTCGCCAGACATTTCCTTTCATGTTGGATCTGAGTTTTAGCTGTACTTCCCGATCAGTCTTGTCATCTTGTTGCTAACAATTAGGGTCAAGTGTCTTTCCTTGGGCTCTCCACAGTCTTCGCATTGGTGTCCCTCCCCCAGCTCCCTGGCTAAGCTGTTTGTTCATTAATTAGTGGATGGGGCATATTAACACATCAGTAAACCCGAGTAGTCAGAGTTCCCAAGGCATCTCGGGAAGCCCTCTCTGGTTTTCTGTGACCGGACATGCACTATTGCTGATTTAGATAGCGGAGCCGATGATGCCAAAGTGTTGTTAAGAGAGAGATAAATAGAGAGAGCCCAGCAGTAAGCAGAATGTCATGTCTCTATTAAAAAGCTTGTGATAAAGGAAGATAAAATGGTGAGGGGGGATTGCTGGAGTGTTCAGAGCAGCCACTAAACATCTGATCACAAAAATCGATGCTGAATTCCCTTTCCTGTACAACACTTGCCTGCAGAATTCTGTCTGAGCCTGGGTCTGGTTGCAGCGAGCAGTGGAGCCCTGAAAGGACTTTTGTTCTTGCCAGAACGACGGCCGGGGGTTCTCAGGGATTCAGGAGCTGTCTGAGCTGGGATTCAAACATCCCTCCCCAGTTCCTTTTGAAGTGGTGCTCCTGGGATGCTGATGAAGTTGTTCCAGGCTCCCGCTGGGGCTTGTTGCTCTGTGCTGCCTCGTACCTGGATTTCCTGGGTGCCCAGGCCACCTGCCTTCCTGTCAGTCTGGAGGTCAGGCCTTGGCAGAGTAGCACAGAGGCAGATTTTTGTCTATTGTTTATTTCCCTTGCCTGGGTGCAGGGGCTGCTCTGCAGAAGTGAATAAATGGAACTGATTCTAAAGAAATGAGCGGTCGCAGCAGACGGGAGAGGAGCGGGGTTAATTCTCCCAGCGCAGTAAAACGTTAAATCACCACAGCCTTGTTTGCTGAAAGGATGTTGATCGTTCCATTAAGGAGGATTAAGTAATTAACTGATATTTCTTTGGGAACCCATGTCAGTTTTAAAAAGCATTTTCCTGGTGTCGCGCAATGAATGTGAAGTGTATGTTTTTCTGCTGCTGGAAAGCTGGGAGATGAGCATGAGTGAGACACCTCTTCCTAAGGAACTTCTGGGAATTCCAAGGGAGCAGAAATAGGAGAGGGTTTTTCAGCTAAAATGTGCTGTTCCAATAGATTTTTGATAGCAGGTTTGTCTTCTATGGATTTTGTCTGGTGGGCCTGCTGTGAACTCATTTCAAGGGTATTCTATTTGGGATTAAGAAGTTAAAATCTTCTTGAAGTGTTCCTTTTGGAGCTTGCATTTTTATTTTTAATAATAGTTTTTATGTTGTAATAGTGAGCTCACTGACAGTGAGTCATGAACTCTGTCTTCCATGAACCTCATGACAAATCTCTGTTAGCTGCTTGGGCAGCTCGTCCAGCCCAGTTCCCACGTTTTATACTTGGGCTGGAAGGAACAATTCCATTCAAATCAGTCTTGTAGATCCTCCTTTTCCTCCTGTGGCAGAAATACCTTTAAAAGCAGTTCAGGGGACTGTGGGGCATCATGGAGTGGCTCCAGACACTGGGTTTGGAGCACACTGAAGCTGGGTTTGGCTGGGTTTGGCTGGCAGTCAGGGGAGGATGTGCCTGGCCAGGGTTTTGATGCTGGCTGGTGCTCAGTCAGGTGAGAATTGTGTTCTGGGGACGATGCCCATGCAGGTGGAGCAGCAGGCAGGCAGAGAAGGACAATGACACTATTTTTTCACTGTTTCATCTGGGGCTGTGTGAGCGCTCCTGCATCCCGTGCTCCCAAGCTCGCTGCCATGGTTCGATCCCTTTTTTGCCTCAGCAAATCACAGAATTTGGGATTAACCTCATCAAATCGCAGCTGTTTCTTGTATAATGGTCCCAACCTCTAATACTGCAGTTAGTGATACTGAAACTCCACCCAAACTGAAATTTTCTGGGCAAGAGCTGGATTCTGGCCGGCAAATAGCATAACCCAGTGGCACCAATCGTGTTAGTATTGATACTTTCTGCTTTCATAGCAGCTCTCCTTTTCAAACAGGGCTCCTTCAGACAGTACCGTGCAAACTGTTGATCAGTCCACTGTAAATTATTCCTCCCCCTCGGGTCAATTTCATAAATAGCTGTATTTCCATAACACAGGCAGATTTAGTTTCAGTTATGTGGCCTAAGCTCAACATACCCCTGTTGAAATCATGGGAGCTGTCTTGGATGGACTGAGTTAAAAAAATAAAATAAAATTAAAAGAGAATCAGTTTGGCTAGATAATAAAGTCTTAGAATATTCATATATGTGTTGCATATAAGAAACTCTCTGGATGTCTGTGCAGAACATCATGACCTGTATCTACATTAGCAGATTTAGAAGAGAGATTTTTCTCAGTAAGTTTTGCAATAGTAATAATGTCTTAACAGCTTTAGTAATTAATTTTAATCAGAGAGTTGTCAGGGGCCCTATCCTGCTGTCATTGAATTAAATGAGTACTGGGAGAAGGTGGCTCTGAAATAGCTCGTAATAAATTGGTTTTGTTAGTTTTTAATGATATGCCTGTGCATGAGTATTCAGATAATATATATGAAAGTTTGTAAAGCTCCTGAGTTGTAGGTTTGGGAAAGAGTAAATGTATTTTTCAGTGAAAAATTACTTGATACCTAAAAGGCTTTCAAAGAGGAATGTCAGAAGTATGCAGCAAAATTATTGTTTGTACAAGTATTTTAATTTTTTTTCTGAGTTTTTTGAAGTCCAGCAGTGTGAGGAATGATGGTCTTGCTCAGGAAACTTTTCTAATCTGTCATTTTATTTACAGGATTTAACTGAGAATGGGAGAAACCCATCTTGGTATATTTCAGCTGATTTTTACCATGTTATCTGTTCTGATTTTTTTTTTCCCTTCACTTCTATAGAACTGGTATCTGCAGCATTCAAAAATACTATTTCATAGAAGTTAAAATGGAACATTACCTGTGAATTAAACTAAAATATCTTAAGCCTATCCAGTGTATTCCTGGCATTAAATAGTCAGAGAAGGCTAAATATTTCCTATTTATTTTTCAGATTGGCTGGAGTATAGTCTTTCAGGAAAAAGGTCCTCAGCCAGTTGAAGGGGAAATCTGATTTTTCAGCAAGTGCTTTATATTTACTGAGGGATTCTGAGTGTGCAGAAGCGTGCTGCATGGAAATGGAAATTTACCGTCGAGGATTTTTAGGGATTTTAATCGATGCCATTAGATAGAGGCGCGCTCATAGAGAGGTAAACTGGTAAATCTGAACAAACTGAAAAATGGTAGCTATAGGTGTCTGGCTCTGTTATCAAACTTGCTGCCTAAGCCAGAGTTTATGCACTGTGATAATGCTAATGACCAGCAGAGCCAATGATGCATGACTGGAGGAAATCAGTGGTATAATCGGAAAAAGTTATCAGGTTTTTGTCATTAAATATTACTGATAAATAATACACTTCATTTTGAGTAGATAGGATGTGTTTAATTCTGATGTGGAGAGTTTCAATTTAATAAGGGGCATTGCTGAGTAAAATTATAATCTTTTCTAATTTAAAGGGAAAAATAAAAATGCATTTGTTTCAGCATAACCTCCTGGCAGCCACCATCCACTGCTGTTGTCTTCACTGGTGTCTGATAGTGAGGAATATTCACAGCAGTTTGAGGTGGCTGCTTATAGCAAGATGTTTTATCTAAGTTACTACTTTGTGCAGAATTAATTGCATGAGGCCAGAACTAAAGGGGTTCTGTTTAGTATAAACTAGGTAAAATCTTCCATTTTCTGCTTAAAAATGTGAGTGTTGCAGCAAATATAAACTCTGTGCTCCATGCAGTGATTCCCTACGGAGCAATCTGCCTGTCCAGGCAGTAACAGGAGGGAAGGGATGAGGACAAAAGATAGAGATAAATTAGATCTCGTTTTGCAACTTATCTTTTAAGTCAGTGGGAGAACAAGGAAGAGAAGTAGAGCTTAAACTGAAGGAAGAGGGCTATTAATAGTCTCTATAAAGGACAGTTTGCACCAGGAAAAAAGAAAAAAATCTGCTTGGCTTTTTTTAGCAAAACAGGCTAACACCCAGAGTAAATCTGTGTCATTAACTGAAGCAGTGTGTGATTTTTAGAGCATCTCTGCTCCTCGTGTGCGCCAGCGCCTGCGGAGGCTCGTCCCTGGGCTGGAGGCAGATGTGGTGCAGCCTCTGCCCTGAGGAGGCTTCTCTTGCCAGCTGCAGAACCTCTGTCTGGGTCAGCCCATGGCCCTGTCTGAGCAGATAGCACCAGTTTAGCCCAGCGAGTGGCTTTGTACCAGGGCCAGGATCTTCCCACCACCCCTTGGAGTCGTGCTCGAACGCCGAATCTCAGCTCGAGTTTCCAGAATTAGATGGCACAGTGAGTAAACACAGCGTACTTGCCAGTTCTCACATCCTCTTTTGCAGCGAGTATTGCAGCAAATCCTGCAGGTTTGACTCATCTCTGAAGTTCTTCACTGATATGAAACAGATCTCGTCTGCCTCTCTCAAAAGAGCTGGGAATGTGGCCTCAGCTCCTGAGCTCACAGTCCTTCTGGACATGAGCACTGTTTGCTTGAGTTGGCTCTCAGAAACTTGGGCAGCTCTGAGTAACTTTAACTGGAGTTACTTGCCTGTATCTACTGGTAAAATTTGGCCTGCAGTTAGCCTTTATTGAAAGCTTCAGGGAAATACTTCATTCTTGCTATGCACAAATATTTACATTCTGGTAGGAAGATTTTTTTTTCCCCTTCCATTTCTTTGTGTTGTTTTTTTTTTTTCCTGGTTGATGCCATAAGCACGAAGGAAGTATAATGCTTTGTCAGGTAACAAGTAATATTCAAGTTTCCAACTTATATTTATCATAGGTCTGAAAGAAAAAATAAGTCTGCCCGTATTAGAAGTGTTTGTTGGATTGTAGTGAGCCGTGCAGGGTGGGATGGAGATTCTGCTTAACTCGTGGGTACATTGGCAGGGGAAGGTCCTACAGGGCAGAAAACTTTCCTGGGTAAATCCAAGTGGTGTCAGGTACAGCCCCTGTGTTAAGAGCAGCACGTCTCAGTGTTTCTGTTCATCGGCGTTGAATCACCTCCGCATGTTTCAACCTCTGCCTGGTGGCTGCTCTCGGCAGGCTGAGGAGGAGGACACATCTCTCACAGAGGTCCACACGTGTGCCGTGACTCAGGCGCGCTCGCAGCTCCGTGACACGCGTCAAGTGAGAATTGTTTCCTTGCAGAGCCTTTGCCTGCTTTGTTTTTTCTCTACTTTCAGTTTGACTGTTTGACAGCGCGCTTGGTGCCGTACAGAGCGAGGGCTTGGTTCGCTTCGCAGTTGGGCAGATTGAGATTTCTCAGCTTGTCCCTGGGCGTGCTTCCCATTGCATCCCCTGTGCTTCAGCTGACACTGCACAGGAAGCTGGACCAGTGGAAAACTAGCTTAAGCAGGACAAAAATGTTGTCTGCCAGTTGAACATCCTCATTGGATTCTGGAGATCAGAGGAGGGTCTGAAGGGGTCAGGGCCACCCCCTTGGCCACTTGATTGCTTTTGCTGTAACATGAGACCTCTGCCAGAGGCTTTGTGTCTGGACGTGCTCTTCTCAGTCTGGACAGAGGATCTGCTGGTGGGACCACCCTGCCAAAGCTGCCAAGTGTGGGTTTCCTCTAATTGTTAATGTGATGCTGCTCCCTTAGTGCCAGGTACTGAAATTGTTACTGTTCATGTCCTGGCATCTTGTATTCTTTGGGTTTCCTTCTTCCCTGTGAGCTGTGGATGATAAGCTGGTCCAGAGGGTGGGAATTTGTGATGAGGGCACTGAGATATCCTGATTACTGGCTGCTGTTGTTTCTTCTTGTTTTTATAATAACTTATCTGTGCGATAAGCAGACGCAGCTGCACATAAAACTCAGATAAAGCTGTGCCCAGCCTGCCGCGCGCCTGTGGAGTCAGAGCGCCAGGCTGATAAGGAAAGAGGTGGCCAGAGCTCAGGGACAAGTTGACCCCAAAAAGGGTCTGTCCCGTGCCCTGTGCTCACTGGGTGCTGTGCAGGATGGGTGTGCTGGGTGTGTGTGGCATGGGGGTGTCTGGGGAGCGTGGGTGGCCCTGGTGCAGGGACAGCCACAGGCAGTGTCACCGGCGGGGCTGCTGGTGAGCCCAGGTGTTGGCGTGCACTGGCACCCACTCAGGCTTCCAGCGGGGCTTTGAGGAAAGCTTTGAATACAGTTTATGTTTTTCCTGCTTTTGATATGGGTGCAGGTGCACATTAATAGGAAGTGAAAGTGGAGGAGCCCTGAGGGATCCTTGCTCGAGCCCTGCCAAGCAGGTACAGCCCACGAGTCTTATCACCTTGTGATAACCTGGCATGGTGTTGGCATGCCCGTGTCACAGGGATCATGGGGGCGAGGTGTGCTGCAGTTTGGCAGGGACCTGCTCCCTCTACCCTGCTGTGTGCTCAGGGTTGGTCTCCCTCCTCATGTGGAGAGGGCTTCTCTTCCCTTGCTGTCCCTCTGCTCCGATGCAGGTGGATCAGAGGAGTGTTTTGGGAGGGGTTGGCACCACAGAGCAGCACTGCGGGGTGTCCCTGACTGCCCCCAAGCCTTGCTGTGTGACCAGTGTCTGGTGATGAGGTGAGGTGGGCATTCTCCATGCCCCATCAGAGCCAGTGGATAATTTTGGGGGAGGCTGGAGGAGGCTCAGTGGTGTGAGGAGAGGCTGGGTGCTCAGTGGCCAGGGCTGAGCCTGGGGCTTTCACTGTCAGTAGCGTCCTTGGGCACTGGTGGGGACTGGTATGGTGTGTCCAGGGAAGTGAGACCCAGCCCAGCACCCAGCTGCCTGCCCTGGGGCCTCCCTGGTGTTGCACAAAGTCATTTGCCTTCTCCAGCTGACTTCAGCCTGTTCACTGCCTGTATTTGCATTGCCTTGTTGAGGAATTGGAATGTGCAGCCTGTGAAGTGAGGCAGCAAAGTGTTAACCCTCACTTTTAATTATTACCTTTATTTTTGGAAAGGAGTAGCAGCCAGAATAAAATACTTAGTAGGAGTAAAATTCATGTTACCCACCTTTTGTTCCTGCTTGGTTTGTGCCCGACCTGAGGTGTGGATATCCCTGGGAGTGGCTCATGTGCAGGTGAGCAGAGCTGTGGTCCAGAACCCCTCCTGTCCTCACCCCCTCTCTTCACCACGTGCTGAGGTTCCATATTCTGCATGTGCAATTACTGTACGCTCCTAAATTACCCTCACCTTGCATTTGGGCTATTCACTGTTCATTCTTACATGTCAACACCACATCTGATTGGAACCTTAATTGCTCTGTGTGCTCCTGTATTTTCCCCTCACCCCCTGGACCAGAGGGAGGGTTTGTTGCAGGGAGAGTCCAAGCCAGTGTTACCAGGGTATGGGCTCTGCCACTTCCCAGGCTGCAGATGCAGTGAGTGCCTGGAAAAATGCCCCTCCAAGTCATGACAAATTAAGCGTTGCAGACAGATGCAGAGATGAAGCTCTGTGAGGAGATGTGTGACTTGGATCCAAGAGTTGTGAGATGTGCAGAGATGGAGAGGAAAGCAAACTACTCATCCAACACATGGAGGCTGTGGGCTTGTGCCCCAGGGTGCTCCAGTGCAGCCATCCAAAGGCTGCTGGGATCTCTGTTGTCCCACCCATGTCCCTGTCACCATAGTGCTGCAGGAGATGGTTGTGCCATTTTTGTTATTATCAAACTAAGTAAGCCCCATTTTTCTCTAGTATGGCAGAACTCTGTTTCTAAGTGAGCTCAGTTTAATTCCATTTTTCAAAGCAATGGGAGTTATTTCATAGAATTAGGATCACTAAAGCTGGAAAAGACCTCTAAGATTGTTGAGTCCAACCATTCATGGTATCCCATCAATAAATCCTGGAAACCCTGAGCATCCTGTCTGTGCCCCATGTCCCTGTCAGGGCCTCCATCTGTGCTGGGTGCACTGAATCACATCTGCTACGTGAGTGGGAGTGTGCAGGAGGAGACCAAGACTTCTGAATGGCAGAAATGAGACTGAGGAGGAGAAATTAATAGAAGGCAAATGAAGAATTCCTGCATTCACACAGCCTCTTATTCAGATCCATCATCATGGCAAAGAACTGGGAGGAGCCTCTGTGGCCAATTGGGGTGTCCAGCAGGAGTAGTGTAGGCTATGTCTTCCAGCCTGAACTGAGAAAAAAAAATAAATTAGGCAGTGGTTGATTACCTCTTGGTTTTAAATAAGTGTAGTATTGAGTGCAAATTAAAAACAACCTTGAAACTGTACAGATTCATAAAACTGTACACTGGGATTTTAAAAATTACCTCCATTGGAATCCTGGAAGCATCTGTTACATAATTAATGCACTTAAAAATATACTCTATTTATGATTAATCCAGTGCTGTAGTGTGTGCTAGTTAAATGCTTGGATCCCAGCGTGCAGTGCGAGGAAAGAAATGCAGTTGTAATCTATTTGATGGTTACAAGAAAGGACATTTGCTACAAATAAATACATTTTCCTTTTTATTTGTCAGGGCCAAGCTTATGTCTGTTGTGCTGAGTTTGTTGACTGGTAAATGTTTTGTGATTTGTGCTGATAATTTTGTAGATCTGCTGGAAAAAATAACTCAAGAATAATTAGGGAGATTGACCATAGAGTAATGTATCACATGGGTGACAATGTTGATGATCTTGGGTATGGTATATACCATTAGCAGTGCTAAGGCTTAGTACTGCAGAGCTCTTCAAACACTCTCTGAGTTACACAAATGCTGTAGGGGATGCACATCTCTCCTTGCCAAAGTTACTGGATGCCTTGGGTCTCCTCTCCAGAGAAGTACTCCAGGCTGAGACCCCAGGGTGAGAGTGGTGGAGCAGGCACAGCAAGCACAAGTATGACTTGACAAACCTCAGCCTGCACAGATTTTTTATCAGGAAGGCTTTAGGGGCTCTGTAGCCTTATTTATTTTGGAGACTTAGAGCTGGCACCCAGCCATGGGGTCCTGGAGCAGTTTCTGGCATCACACTTCCTCTGACAGATTTTTCTCCCTGCCCTCGGTTTCTGTTCCCTTTTTTACTCTCACCCTTCATTGGACACTGTCTGGTCAGGTTGGTGCCAGCTAAAATCCTTCCATCTTACTTTGGTTCCTGTCTGTAAAGCCTGCAAGCTGTTACAATGGCCTTAGGTCTGCTGTATTGCAGAGTGGTGGTCCCACCTTGTGGAGTGCTGTGGGTGGCTGGATCCTGTGTGTCCCTGCCTGCCTCTGGCTGGCTGAGCATCCCAGGTGGAGCAGCAAGAACTGCACAGTGCTGTGGAATTCTGTTAAAAGCTGCTTTTCCAAATGGTTCTCTTTTTTTTGAAGTGAACAGTTGTGTGTGTTAGCTCAGGAAGGATTTTGGGGTTGAGTGCTGGAGGTCCTGCTGCACCAGGGCCGTGCTGTATGGCTGCTGGACTGTGAAGGGGATCACCTGCAGTGAATCCACACGTGCTCTTGGATGTACCTGCCGTCAGCAGCGTGGCACGGTGTGGACATTGGGCTCTGCCCTCGTGCTCCAGCCCTGCCTGGAGACAAGGCAGTGGTGATGGGGAGGGGAGGACAGCTTCTCCCATCTGCCTTTGGTGTCCCCATGCCCGGCTGTGTGGTGTTTCTGCACCAAACCCAGTGTGGGTGCTGGATGCTGCAGGGATGTGAGGGGAGAGCAGCAGCCCGGCTCTGCTCCGCCGTCCTCTTCTCCATCGCTGACTCTGGAAGCAAGTTCCTAATGAACTCAGCTTTCCACTTACTGTTGGCTGTCTTGTTTCTGCACTTCAGAGCCCCTGATGCCCCTTCAGAATGTAACGAGGGAGGAGCGAGCCTGGTTTTGTGGGAGGCAGAGATGCTGAGATGCATTTACCTGTGGTCTGTGCTCTGGGCTCGTCCTCGCCATTAATCCCAATGGAAACGTTTCTTCTGACTTTTCCCACTGTATAATGCAGAGCCTTGTTATCTCTGCAGTACAAAAATGCACTCAGCATGGGCTTTTCCTTTAGTCCTGAGGAGAGATGGATGTTGAGATACGTGTGCATAGGCTGTATTTCAAGCAAATTAGGACAAAAAAAAAAAAAAATTGATTACTATTGGTAACTTAATTTTCTGCAAACTAAAGAGCCCCAAAGAGAAACCCACTTCAAAAGGTCTTTGTTTCCTCCTTTTTTGTTGTTTTAACAAAGGCTACGTTCTAGCTGTATTTCAGTGGTCTCTGGTTTCAGCCACTTTCTTTGATACCAATTTGTGTGAAAGCAGTTGTCAGACAGAAGGAAATGATAAAATCTACGAATTAAGGCAAAGGATGAGAAGGGCAGTGGGTAGCATGAAATGGATAAGTGTTGGGATCTAACAAGCATTCCTGCAAGCAAACCTCAGTTCCTGTGCTTGTAACGGGCAAGGTTGGTGATGTTTGGCGAATTTAATGGTTGGGGTGGGTGGCTGATAAAAACAAAGAAGATTTTAGGGAAAAGCAGAATCTGGTGACTAAAGTAGTGCATATTTATTTTTAGAGCTTGATTGCTTTTGAGTTGCTAGCATTAGGAAAACTTCTTAGCTCGCATTATACTGCAAATTTCTTTAATTTATTTTTAAAGTGGAAATTTTGCAAGCTGACGTTTTGCAGCATGCGTAGTACGCTTTTGGCTGACAGCATTGTCTGGCAAAAGAAATAACCAAATTATTATTCAGTCATGGGTTTTTAACAGCCGCAAAGCAAGTGGATGTTAACTAAATGATGCAATTTATTCCCTTCCTGCTTATTGCCAGCTTGCCTATTACAGAGAGACTGCCAGCTTTAAATAAGTGGTACCCAGATGGTAGTCGCATGACGCCCACTTGGTTACGGAGCCTAAGCAGGGAATAACTCGGCAGCCACTACAAGCTGTGGGTCAATTGAGGGGGAATGCCTGTTGCTTCACAGTTTTGCATATGTAAATCTGTTAATGTTATGTCAGTATTGTGCGGTCTAAACACAAGCATTGCCTTTCTCTGGGGCCCAGATGAACTTGGATCACAGCCCAGTTAATGAGGAGCGGGCGTGCGGAGCGGCGCTCGGAGGCAGCGGCTGCCGCTCCCCGCTCGCGGCCGGGATGCTCTGCTCCAGCAGTGCTGCCCGGCCCGGAGCAAACAAACACCTCCTCTATTTTTAGCCCCGGCATGGAAGAGCTTGGCTTGGCTCGGCTTGGCTTGGCTCGGCTTGGCTTGGCTCGGCCTGTGCTTCTCGCTCTGTCTGCCGCGCTCCTGCGCTCGCCCTGCTCGGCTGCAGATGTGGAGTCATGAACTGGGTCGTCTGCGCCCTTCTGCAGCCAACATCTGCTGCGGCTGCCTGCTGCAAGAGGCATGGAAACAATTCCGCGGAGAGCGCTCGAGTTTGGCCGCGCAGACGATTGCTTTATATTAATTGCAGTGAGATAGTTACCGTACCAGTCAGGTTTGAAGCCAGTCCTTCTCTTCCCCCCCCCCAACCCCGCCTTTTTTATTATTGTTTTAAAAGCAGTAGTTAAAATTGTTTGACATGGGAATGCTTTTTATTGTTGATCATTTCTGGTTCTGAAAAGTTTATTACAATGGGTGAAAACAACAACCAAAAAAACCCATAAAAAGCTGGGGCTGTAATATGCTTATAGGCTGAAAAAGTACCAATAGTGTTGATTTAACCAAAGAAAATGTTCCTGGAGGTATTGTAAATTTTATGTGCCAGATGAAAAGCATTAAGTGTGTTATTTTTCACGAAGGAAAAACATTCTGATTTTTAACCATTTTGTAAATTACATTAATGCTGTAATATGGGCCTGTTCCAGGAGTACTCGCCCCATGAGCAGGTCTCGTGGGGCATGGGTTGGGGGCCCTGCTTGGAGCAGGGCTGGGTACAGGGACTGACCAGGCAGAAATCTTATGTTTTCAGGCAAAACACTCTGTCTTTGTTCGCTTTTTGAATTTTTTCCCCCCTCTCTTCTTTTTTTCTGGAAGTTGCAAACGAGACTTTTAAATGCAGCAAGAGTAAAATTTAGGGAGAAAATAAGCCGCTTTGGAATGTAGCGGAAAGCTGAGATGCTTCAGTATTTTATCTTTATTTTGCTAATTATTTGTCATGGAGATCGGAGTTGATTCCCTGAGATTTCTTTTAAGCCTCTTAAGATTAATTTTTTTTGGGTAATGGTAATTTTCCTCCGCTTGATGCTCCCCAGCTAGAGCGTTACTGCTTAGCAGCATGGCTGGGGGAATAAGCTCAAGGTTCAGAACATGGACTAGCAAAGGGAAAAAGTGATGAGGGAAACCAGAGGGTCTGGAAGTGCTGTAGGGATTGTGTGGAGGGTTTATAATTTGGGGCGAGTCCGTCATCCCCGTTGCTTGGGCTGGAATGGGAATTTGTACAGCAATTGTGCTTTTTGATGGAAAATTAGTTAGCAGTTGTTGAAGAGCCCGTAGCAAATCCTTACACAATAAAGGTAAATCAAGCTCAGCATTGGTTTATGTGTGATTTTTTTCAGTTCCCTATATTAATGTGAGAGCTATAGCTTCCCCTACTGAAAACTTAATTAGGCAAACAGAATGCTATGTTAGCAGACACTTACAAACCCAATGTGCTCACAACTAGATTCAAATAAGTTAATAAGAGTTATATTAGGTGTTTCTAATGGTACTCTCCATTTTTTAAAATAAATGCTGGCTTTGGTAATAAGCCACCCACACCTTTTTGGGTAATAGTTTAATTGAAAGGCTTGATTGTGTCCATTGAGTCGCAGAGGATCCCTTCTGCTGTGTGCTGGGGTAATGCAGGTCTCTTTGAACCCTTTTTATTTGGGTGCCCGATGTAAAGCCCCCTCAGGAAAAAACTGGGATGAGGGAAGGAAACAATCTGTTGTGGAGTACACGCAGAAGAGCCAGCAGACAGGAGCAGAACAAATCTGCAGAGTTAGTGTGGGTGTAGGGGTGCGTGCGTGTTTGTGTGTAATGTATTTAAAATGCCAATAGCTTATGCCTTTTGAAGGCTCCAAATCATAGCTGTCATATTAGCTATACCATTTCCAAAATTAATGCCAGGAACAGACTGATGCTGATGGTTCAAAAAAAGCATCATTATTCTGTGACACTTTTTTTTGGGCTTTTGACATCCTCCGTTAAAACAGGTGTGGTTTCCATGCAGTGTTCCTCAAAAATTGTTTGCTGGAAGGATTTTGATTCCAAATTGAAGGTATTAATTTTTTTTTTCCTCCAAGAGGACAGAATAACAGGGGGAGAGTAAGGGAGCCTTCTTACTTTCCTACTGATTTCAGCAAAAAAGATTTTCGGACAAAGAGCCTTAATGTGAAGCCTGCAAATTTAAATTACTGTCAGAAATGTGAGACTTTGTTATTTCATAACTATTGCTACACCATGTCCTCCACATCTTTGTGCTTCTGTATACAAAGTGGGAGTGGGAAAAGGTTGCCATGTTAAGAGACTGCTGGAGGATTTAAATATAATGCTTGTGAAATGCTGAGGTCATCTAATGTAGGGCGTTTTGCTAATAAAAAGGATCAATGTCTTCAGTCTGCTTCAACTTGACCTCTGGGCTGGTGTGATGCAGTGGGTTTGAGGTGTTTCTTAGCAATGTTTTTTTTCCATTGTAGCAGAACATGCCTGGTTTTGAGCCACTAGCAGAATTGCTCATGGTTGCTGACTTAAAAACATTTATTGAACGTCAATGAAGCAGCTTTTTTTTTGTCACAGTGTTCCTACAGATCACATCCACCTTAAAATTCATTTATGCTAATATTAACATGTGGCCAGTAAAAGTGTGTGTCTGTGTGGGGTATGGCAACCTTTAAGAGAGCAGAGACTGGTTGCCTGGTAAGGATAATCTTGCCAGAACAAAAAAAACAACAAAAAAACCCCAAAAACTACAAAAAAAGGCAACAGTGCACAAAAGTGCTGTTAGTTTGTCAGCATTTTACACAAACCTTCAGTGCTAAGTGCTCAGAGCACAGCTTGAGAGGTCCTTTCTGAAGCCGAGATGGTTTGGGGGATTCCCTCAGAGAAGATCAGATAAGATAGTAAGTGGAGGATTTGGGCGGAAAAGTGGTTTGGAATTGCAAATCAGTGGTTTGCCCATAAGTGCTTTGGGTTGGCTGTGGTGTCTCCTGATCATATATATATATTTCTCCCCCCCCCCCCCCCCCCTCCAAAGATCTTGAGTATTTTTTCACCCGTCTTTAAACTCTCTCAGAAGGGTCCTGATTTTCAAAGGCTGAAGATGGCTGCTCACTCCAGAGCTCTGCGGGCTGATGTGAAATCACTGCTTGTTCTCTCGAGGCTCCTGATCTCGGTCTCTGATAGAGCTCCTCGCTTTCAACTGCTTCAGCATAATTCAGTGCTTTCTTGAACATTGTAGGAGGTTGAATAAATATGATTCCTACAGTATGTATGTATACATAGCTCTATGTATGTATATATAAAGCGATGAAACTTGGACATGCTGGGTGTTAAGCAACACGCCAAAAGCAACAGGAGGAAGCAATGTCAGAACAGGACTGAAATTTATCTGTTGCTCACTGGTGATCCCACAGCTGGGCGGGATCCAGCTGAGCAAACTGTGATGTGGTGACTGTTCTCTCTCATCCCACACAATGTACTTATATTGTAAAATATATATTCAAATATTTAGGAAGTTGGACATTCTTCCTGTAAGGACTGGAGGATGGTAGATCTTGGATCAAGCTCTCCAGACCTTGGGTATTTCTTTACTGATATGAATGTAAAGCCTTCATCTAGGAGGAAAAAAAATAGATTTTGCAAGTTTAGCAACTCTACCAACACCTGGCTGCACAGAGAGGTGAGTGGGAATGAGGGTTTTGTTGTTCTTAGCTTTTTGCTCATCTAGGACAAGCAGGAGCAGAGGGGCTGGGTGGCACTGGGCTGTGTCCATCCCCCACTGGTGGCACAGACAGGTCCCAGCTGCCTGGCACCTGCCTGGGCTCCGAGGGACTGGCTGCCCTGGGGGACACAGCAGGTCCCCACAGCAAAGCTGTTGGAGCTGCATAAAATGCTTTGTTTTGCTCAGATCTGTGAGAGCCTCGTCTGATCACTGGCACGCTGTCATCCTTATCTTCTCTTGGACTTGTGGCTCTTGGTCTGGTCTGCTGTGTCCTTCGCCTTCACTGCTCTGCTTTCATGGAAGGCTTTGAGAAGAGTTTGGGCTATGCTTTCTGCCTCAGGTAGGAGCAGGGTGGTTTTACCACCAGCAATCAGCTGCTCTGCTTGTCCTGCATCCCCAAAACACCTTCCACACCTACTGTCCTTTTTCTAGTGGTTTAAAACCCGTGGCTTTGTTTCATCCGTGAGGCAGTTGAGTTATCTCCAATCTCAAGACTGAAGATACTGTTGGCATAACACAAGTATAATTACTGTGAGTATAATCAACAAGGATTACTGGATTGATTTCTCTCTCTCCTTTTTTTCTTCAGGTGTTTAAAAAACCTCAAACTTGCATAAGAGTACGTAACTTGGTAGAGTTCCCCATTGCTGGAGGCACTTTCTGAGCTGGAGCGCAGCTTCCCCTGGAAGATGTAGGATCTTGCATGCCATCAGTCTGGATTGTGGGCACGGTATTGCCAGACCATGGGCACAACTACAAGGGAAATTTGGCGTGGATCAGGGTGTATTGTCCACCAAGGAGCTGCCCCAGCTGTGTGTGGTGTGCTGGTGGGAGCTGCTGCTTCCCTTGGCACAGGGAGCAGAGGGAGCATCGGCTGGGAGGACACTGTGGAGCAGTGATAGTGATCTGGGGCTTGGGAGAGGGTTCTCTTCAATCCTCCCTCAGTCCTGACTTCAGTGCAGTTAAAAGCTGGAGAAGGTTTGGTCTCCTTGGTGATTTGGGTGAGGGTGGAAATGGCTTTAATCTTTTTGGCTGGAGTCTCAAATGAAGGTACAACCTTCTCACCGCACCTGGCAAAGAAACTTGTTCCTTACAGGTGTAGCTTTGGTTTTTGTCCTGCCTTCTCTTGCAAATGAGCATCCCTTTTTTCTTTTCTTTTACCATACATAAGCCTCCTTTTGGAATTCCTCGTTGCCATCCAGGCACCTGCATTTCAAGTCTCTATCATGCAGATTCATTTTTCTCTTTAGGCATGTGCCATGCTGACAGGCCTCGGGCTAGAACATGCTTTTTATCTGTGAATGCTTTCTCTTGTGCTTTCTCTTGTGCTTTCACTTGGAGTAGGTGATTCTTTGAGGTGAAAGTGGTGGGCTGTGTCATGCTCTTGGGAGCCAAGACCTGGGCTGCTGCCCTGCTTTGGAAGTCAGATTGTTCCAGACTTGTGACTTGGATTCAGGAGTACTAAAAGGTTCACATGCCATGAATGAAAGGAAGAGAGGTGTGGAGTCAGCAAAGGCCTGCTTGAAGAGTTCTGAGTTTAATTTCTATGTTTGCTTTCATTTATTGAAATGTTCCAAATATCAAGAGAAAGATTGAATTTTGGGGGTGGTGTCCTCATAAATCTGACTTTTTTTTTTTTTTTTATGCTGGATAGAGGACCTGATCATCACAAGAATCCTGATGAGGAGCCTAAAAATCACAAGTTATGCATGCATGGAGGTTGTATTAGAAGGTTTTTTTTGGAAATGCAGTCTTTTTGTTGAATCCTTATGGTACAGGCTGTAATTCTTGCCATCTCCTGGACTTCCCCAGGAGCATGTTCATTAACTCCCACCATCTTCTGCATTAGCATTGGCTTCTGTGCTTCATTTAGATTTTCTTTAGAGCATTACATAAACAACTATCATGTAAATACAGGCGTTTGTAATGGTGGTTTTAAATTAAAAAGACTTTTGGATTCATGCAAGTAGACACATGCTTGCACAAAATAACTTTTGGCTTTCCCCTAAGACTTTTCAGAATAATTTGAAGGAAGAAAAGATTTGCAAACAGTTGTAAAAGAGCCATAAAAAACTGTCAAATACCAGACCTTCAGCTAATTGTAAACTGTTTTGCTCTTGGAAATCATACAACATTGATCTCATAGTTGCTTCATTAAGAAGGTGCTTCTCTGTAGCACAGGAGCTGCTTGCCTAGGTAGCCATGAGCAAAAATAGCAAGAGATGTTGGGCTTCTGCTATGAATGCCCAGTATAAACTAGAATAGCTCCAGGCAACTGAAAGATTCTGTACCAAAAAGGAAGGCAAGTGTTGCAGGGAGCTGAACAGGAAAAAAGCTGCAGAGCTGAAAGCTGCTTTTCTCTGCTCCCAACTGCTTCACCCTAGAAAAGGCACAGCATCTGCAGCCCTTTGCGGGCAGGGTGGCAGTGAGGAGGGGTTTGTTTTGGAAGGATCCACTGGCACAAGAGGATGCAGCTCTGGGTGATGAGTGTGGTAGCACTTGCAGGCTTCCTCTCTCACTGACTGTCCTTATGGAGTATGGTTTAATTTTCAAAGGAAGATGTGAAAAAAAAAAATCTTTTCCTGGACAGAGAATTGGCTGACATCCCCAGCCAGCTGGTTAGTTGTATATATATTTTATTTTCAGTATACCAAGGAAGACAAGCATTCATGGTCACCCTTTTCTGTTTGGGATTAAAAAAATAGAAAAAGTCAGTAGTCCATTTGACTAGATTGGTGAAAAAACTTTTCTCTGAACTCAGCTCTAATCCTGCAGCTGGGCAGTGTTTTGCTTGAAGAACGTGCCTAGCTATTGGAATTGTGTCCTTCCAGTGCTGCAAACTGGAGTGCCTGCTTCAGGGAAATATTAATAGCAGCCCACTGGGTCTCATCCTTAGTGTGTTCACTCTCAGTCTCCTTTAACCAGTTTCTAAAGCTCTATCATTAAATCTCTTTAAGAAGGGAAATTCTTGCCTTTGTGTGTTGGCTGAGCTGATGAATGGTCGCCTGTTATCTGCTTGGTCCATGACTGAGGCAGGCTGTCAGAGACACAGAGCTGAAGTCAAAGGGACTTTATTTCAGGCTCCTCTAACTCCTCTGGCTTAGCCATGGAGTGGATTCTCTTCCCATCTGTTCCTGAAGCAGAAACCTCCTGTTTGACAAGGGGGAGGACTGGGGATTTTATCTGGCCCAGCCATTTCCTTCTTGATTTCCTTCCCCTGCAGCAGTCCTGTGCTGATCCTTCACCTCCAGCCATGGGCTCAGGACGTGGCCTCCTTTACATTGATTTTTCCAGTTGCTAAACAAGGGGAGGGAACAAATGTGTCATTGCTCACCCCTGGTGAATTTGGGCATCACCCATGTGTCACCCCTATTGTGCCCAGTTGCTGGAGTTCCAGGCCTGCACTGGCAGATGAATGTCTTGGTTTGCAGGTGTTGATCTGCTACTCGGGAGGTTAAAATCACCTGGTTCTTCTACAAAAGTGTCAACTTTCTTTGAAAAACATGAGTTATCTGATAGTAGGGCTGTGCTTACAGAATGCAGCTTGGGTGCAGTCCTTAGCACGGGGTGTGTGGGCTGTTCAGACCAGTTTCAGTACATCATATTTGTTGGGCAGTGCAGCTGAAGCATGCAGGCAGGGTGGTGTTCTCCTCTACCCCAGAAGTAACTCCAGGTAGGGAGTGGGTTTCCAGACTTTAATCAGGGTTGTTCTGCTGATTGTTTAATTCTTACTAGGTGCTGAATTCCTGGCCAAGAGATGGTGCAGGGGAGAGGATGGGGTGGATAGGAAGCAGCCTACAGGATGCAGAAAATGATCAGGGCAGAGTCCTTAATAATTCAAGAAGAAATCCCTGGACATACAAACGAAACAACAGCAAATAGAAAAAAACCACAGAGCCCTGAAAATAATCTTTGTGTCCAGATTCATACCAGGTACCAGCCCCTGTGCAATGGTCTGGTGCTCTGAGGCACCACTGTCCTTGCGTGCTTAGGTGTGATTTCTCCAATTCATTCATCCTCCTCATCAGAAGCACGTCACAGAGTCATTGAACCACCCCACAGATTCTGGCCTGGCTGAGTGTAATCACTCTCAGCTTTGTGTTTTATGTATGGTATGCTGAAGTGGTTTGGAGAGCATGAGGAAATAGGAGGGCACTACACGCTGCACAGCATGGTCAGGGAAGCCCCGGGGGGTGATTCCCCCATGACTCCAAGGTGGTGAGACCAGTTGGTGTTCCCTGCTTAATGTCTCACCATCCTGCCCTTCTCTGACTCAACTGCTGCTCACACTGAGTTCTCTTGTATCTTCTTACCTCATCTTTTTTTTTTTCCAAATGTGTATCTTTATTTCCAAAGCTCTCTCCACCATGAGAGCCACTGCATTTGTGGCTGCAGAGCACCACTCTGACTTCAGTCTGCCTTTTGCATCCCTCCATGGCTTTGTTCTGCCTTGCAGAGACAGTTTTTCCCAGCTCTCCTCAGGTTTGCCCCATTTTAACCACCTTTCTGTATCCCAGAGTCATCAGTACCTCTTCAGTGCATCAAGTAGTCCCTGTCTGCTGGCAGCACTTTTGTTTCCCAGTTACAGCCCTATCAGGTATGAAGGGGCCTGACTTGGAGAATACATCTTATTTTTGGAATCTAATTTGCAATGTGCTTTTATAGCACCCAGCAGCACTGTTTGCCAGTGGAACAGGGCACTGGGGTCTGTCACACAACGTCCTCCATGGGGTAGGAGGAGAACATGAGATCCTTATCCTAGAGCCAGGCAAGCAGAGGTACAGGGGATGTGCAACTGGGCAGAAAATTCATGGAAAGGATGAAAACCAAGCATGGACCTCCTGATGGAGTCTCCAGCTGGTGGCTGAACCCCAGGGCTGTTTTCTCCCCACAGTGACTGCTTCAGTTGGTCTCCAGACACTGCCACAATATGAATATTCAGTGCCAATGAAATATGTACAGTATGGTAAACCAGGGGGAGGGATCTTGAGGGTTTGATGAAATTTGTGACAGCATTACTCTGTTGTAGGGCCACGACTGATGCAGGAATTGATTTCTCAGCTCAGGCTTCACCGTTTGAGCAGAGTTCATCCCTGTTTGCTTTTCATAATAGCATTATTACACCTTGCTGGCAGCAGGACAAGGGAGAAGCAACCACGCAGCTTTTCATTCTTTGTGTGCTCCTGTGCAATAATCAACAGTGGTGAACACCAGCCTGACAGGCTTGGATTTTGTGTATCTGAGATGTTACCAGCTGACTATCACGGTATTAACACTAATGTAAAAGATTCCTGGTTTAACTCAGAATTTTCCAACAGCTACAGGACGAAGACCCGAAGAGTTTCAATATTAAAGAAAAGGGGACATAAAGAGCAAAGCCATGCTGCAGTAGCAAGAATACAAAAAGATGCATCTTTAAACTTTTCTTTTTCTCCTGATCTACTTTCTGCATGACTCATGAGCTGGGCTCTAAAATGGCCTCCAAACATGCATGCATAATTTTGCACATCCAAGTGTCTGCATATGCAGTGCTCTTAAATATCCCGAGGTGTTGGCTTTGCTGCTGGGGCGGAGCAGGGAAGGGGCAAAGGAGCTCATCCCCAGAAGGGCCCAAATTTGTGTTAGCATCCCTTCCCTGATGGCCTTACCCAGCTTTTCACATGCTCTGGTCAGCCACCAGCATCTGTGCAACCTGTTCCTCTCCACAGGTTTGTGCTGGGCTTATTAGCTTGGAAAATGTGTCTATTTTTAGTGTTTTGTATTGGTTTTTTCTTGGTTTTTTTTTTTTTTTTTTTTTGGTCTTTTGGGTTTTTTGGTCCTCTTCTCCTATAAAAGACATAGCCATAACAAGAAGACAGGGGATTTATGAGTACGTTCTGAGTATATTCCAAGAACTAGCTGGACAAGGAAGGTCTGAGGAAGAGTCAAGCTGTGGCAGAAGTCACATACGAAGCTTTAGAAATGAGGCTGTGAACACCTTTGGGTGATGGGATTGCTTTTTTTGCTTTTTACCAATATGGCAGTGGGTCCTGCCACCTCTGCTCACGGAATCCGTAAATAAAATGAAAGGCTAAAAATGAAATCCACTTACCTTTTTTTCTTTTTCTTTCAGTGGTTCTTGATGGAAACCCTTTTAAAGCAGTTGTCTTATCTGTGCTGCTCATTTTTGTAAAATAATTAGGAGCTCTTAAATGGCTCTAGGTGTAGGAACAGGGTTTTCATCCTCAGGAAGGGATGTGCAAACTGTTTTCAGCTGAGCCCATAGAAGCCAGTTACCAGTCAGTCAAAGGTGGCTCTTTCAACAGTTTATGATAATAAACCCCAATTTTAGGGGCTGTGTGCAGGTGACATCCCCATTTCTGAATGTGGCCTGTGTGTGCAGTGATTCTCGACCTGTTTCAGTGCTGCTGATGGCTGGGGTAGGGTGAGCATACCTGACATAGCAGAAAGGTGTTGATTTGATTAAAATCTGCCTCTATTGTCTGGCAGAAGCCCTGAAGCCCCCTTTTACCCTTCTTGCAGAAAGAAGTGCAATTTTCATTCAGCATAGATGTTTCCCTTTCATCCCTGAAGCTAATTTTTTTTTTTTCCTGCAGCAGTTTTGGTGAAATTATGTATCACTTGTGATAATTCATTTTAAAAATTCCTGAGCTGTGTGGCGTACTTTCATGAAAATTCATTTAGATAAAATTAGATATTATTGTTTAATGAGGTGGCATTTCAATTTAGACCTTGCATCATGCATATACCAAGAGTTTTTTATGGAATAGTTAGGTTCATTTGAGTAATAAAGGCTGAATCATGGGGGCTTTAATTCTTAATCGCTGTGAGGATTGTTATCTGTGGGATGTGAGCTGTCTTAGTGGTATTCAATCAAGTGTCCACTTAGCCGTGACCAGAAGTAATTGCTCCCAAGTGGGTTGCACAATGACCTGTTAATACTTGCTTTGACCCTCTGACCTTGTCTGCCCCATTGTTTAGGATTTTATAGCAAGCGAGTCTGCATTTCTGTGGGGTCAAGTAGATATCTGAGGTCAAACATTTTCTGATTACTCCACAGTGTACACTGTAAGTCTGTGGAGTTGTTGCATAGCAATAGTCCAGAGCAGGACGCGCGGGGTTGGGAAATTGTCTTCCTGAATGCATGTAAACAGTTTAATATTTTACTGAAAGAAGTTCATCTTGTAAATTAGGTATGAATAATACATTTGTAATTACTACTCATGTCTTTAAACACTTGTGTCTTAATTGGCTTGGGTATTTTTTTAATGTATTTGCGTTTTGTCTGGGAAGATAATTGTTACTTGTAGAGATGGCAGGCGAGTTGCGTAGACTGGGAATGGCTTTGTCCTGCATCCCTTTGGCACCTGGGCTTGTGTCAGTGCTTTTGGATGAGTTGAAGTGGGGATTGCTTCATCCTTGCCTCGAACTGCTGCCACAGACTATTTTATGTGCCTCTCACAGCCTTCCAGAATTAGTTTGACCTACTTGTTGATGACTGCGACCTGTGGCCAGTTGGGATGTCCTGCATGAATTTATTGCCATATTTAAATGTTGCTGGAAGTGTGGTCATATTGTGCATATTTGCAGGGGGACTGGCCATGTTGTGTAGCTGAACTGTAGTGTTTTCTCAGCAGTGTATCTGGCACAAACAAAGCCTTGGTATTGTTTGTAGCGCTACTCCCTCGTTTCATGTCGTGTTTCCTGAGTTCAGTAGCCAAAACACTTGTGCACACCCTTCAGCCTTGTGGGTCAGCTTTGCTCTGAAATAGCTTACATGCCCATCTCTCTGCTTTGCATGTTAGTGCAAATATTTTGATCATCGCTCCCTGAGCAGGGCTGGTGGGATGACACAAAGCAGTTGGATCAGGATACAGTTTGGGGACAAACACAGCTAGCGTTCCTCTGAGAGAGGCAGACTATAGGCAACTGAGTAAGCAAGAAGCGAGTGCTAGAGACAAAATTATATAGCATATGTGGGGGAGAAAAACAAAACAGTGACTCTGTTTCCACTGCCAGAATATTTCAAAACAAACAAACAAGAGCGCGCAGCAAAGCGCGCCTTGCAGCGATGGGAACCTGTGGGTTTTCCTCACTGTGCCTGAAGCTGTGAGTGGATCTGCTCCTGCCAGAACGCTCCAGAGAGTTTGGACTGTCCCTGCTCCAATTCTCACTTAATGGTGCTTCACTGGATGGAGCCATCTCTTGTCCTGGGCCCTGCAAAGATCCCTGGTAAGTGGGAACAGGAGTGGGGGGCTTTGGGCTCCTTCCCTCTGAGCCACTAGGGTGGGGAGGCTGTGGGGTCAGTGCTGGAAAAGGCAGCATTTCTTACAAGGTCCACCTTTTTGGGTGGATGGTTATAAGAAAAGCGTATCAGGATAAGAGTAAACGGTGCCAGGTTGTGCCAGGAAAGCAAAGTTTGGATATTACAAAAATTGTCTTCCCTGAAAGGATGGTCAGGCGCTGAACAGTCTGCCTGGAGAGGTGGTAGAGTCACCATCCCTGGAAGTTTTCAGAAAATGTGTGGATATAGTGCTTAGGGATGTGGGTTAGTGGTGAACGTGGCAGAGCTGGGTTAATGGTTGGATGGTGATTCCCACACTGGGAGAGAGATCCTGTGCCCAATCCAGTATAAACAGACTATTCCTTAACTTTCACCATTTAACACTGATGCTTCAACCTTTATCTTGCTTGTTTTTTTTTGTTTTGTTTTTTTTTTTTTTTTTTACATGTGGGAAAACATCTGAGATGTTACAGAGGGTTTTGGGCAAGCCTGCATTTCCCACATGCTTGGGTCTGTGCAATGCCTTTGTAGGTGGTGTGTGGTTTGTGTCAATCGTCAGTCAGGTGCTAATGGTGATAGAGCTGCATTCAGCCTCTGAACCCAACGCTGAGTGCATTGATCTCTGCAAGCACATTTATACAAGCTGGGGGAGCTGCAGGCTTGTAGCCACAGTTTTCAGCCATCTCTAGAGTTCCTTCTGTAGCTCAGGCAAAGGCAGAATTGTACTTCAGCCTCAGACATTGCTGTGATGAGCCCTTCCTTTGCCGTGTTATCAATTTAGCTATTTCATCTTTTCCCCTGCAGACTAAGCAGCAGCACAGATTGGCCGTTATAATTAATTTCGTGCAGGAAGCAAGAGCTGAATGTTCCAGCATCTCTGATTTTCATTTCAGTTGAAGAGGGCATTCCTCATACCTGCTACTCTTCCAGTTACCGTCCTTTCAGGAAAAATATGACACTTCTCATGGGACTGGGTCCGAGTTTGGAGATTAAGGTTTAGGTGATCATTGTGGCATCCTTGTTGGATGCAGATTGGAGCAGCTGAGCTCCAGATGAGCAAAAGGATTAAAAAACCCTGCGACAGTTGTTGGGGCATTTTGTGGCACTTTGAGCTTTTCCTGTTACAACTGATTGCATCTTGTTGTTTTTCTGAATCCACTATCAGGACTGGATCACAAGAAAGTGAAACTCCTGTGTCAGCTCAGCCATGTCCTCACGTGATAACGGTGCCATGTGTCTCCTTCCATTCGTCTGTTTTGAAAAGGTTTTTTATTAATGCTGTGTACCTGTTAGTGTGGTCCTAGGATGCCTTGCAGAGCTGCTCCTGCCAAACACTGAACAGTCTTATGAGTTGTCAAAACTTTAAATGAGAAGCAGCGGCGCTAGGCACCTTCCAGGATAGAGCATTTTAAAAAAGAAAAAAAAAACCCAAAAAAAACAACAACCCCGCACAACAAAAAACATGAGATGTAATTATGCAAATTGTGACCTTTAAATGCATTTTATATTTGGATTGAAGTTGCTAACACATTCTTTCCAAGTTCTGTCTTTTCAGTGCAATTCTGCTTCAGGTGCTTCTCCTTTGTATTGGTGGAGCCAATGCTGCGGAGGGAACGCGGGACACGATGGCTGGGAAAAGCAGCTCTGGGATGGGTAGTGCTCTGTGAGAGAGGAGCCTGAATAGGTGGATTTTAATTTCTCTGGAGGGTCTGAGCACGTTAACTAGATGGCAGATTCCTCATTAGCTAGATGGATTAAAATCGGTATCGTGGCTGATGCCTATCCTGACTAATACGTGTAAGTAACAGCTCGCTCTACGAGAGCTATTGGATGTGGCTTGGGTGGAGGAGAGGAATTGGCTTCTGCGGAGGATATTTGCAAAAAGTCACATTTCCACCATATGTTAGCAGGAGTCTCTTTGGATGCAGGTTTTGGATGGAGTCCTCTGTTGCTGTAATCTGGTTTGTCCTTTTTCTACCACTAGTTCTGAATCATACCAACTACTTGGACTCTTCTCTGTTTCCTGAAGGACAGTGGGAACATTTCTGCTGGCTCAGCTGCCTTTCGCCTCTTACTTCATCTTGATGAAGAAGTCTGGAGCACTGAAGGAGAAATTTTGTGTCAGTAAGGAGTGAGAAGGGCTGAAAAAAAAAAAAAATCAGGAATTTCTGCCAAATTAAAAAAAAAAAAAAAGAAGAAGGAAGGCACCATGGACCTCATCAATTCTGATTTAGGTCTGGCTTGTGACAAATCATTATGTAGGAAAGGAGATATCCCTTTAATTTTTAATAGCTTTGCCGTGAAGTTTTATTAGGCAATAATCTGGATCCTGCGTGGATAAAAGATAAGTGTGAGGGCCAAGTAATTCTTCCCCCTCCTGTGCAGCTGGGAGAGGGAGAGAGGGGTCATGGCGAGCCGGCTGCCTCCTGGAGCTCAGAGCAGCATCCTTCTGTGTGCCACAGGCTCACCGAGGCTTCCAAATGGATGTTTACAACATAAATATGTTCAGGATGTGGGTAGCGAGAGAAGTGTGGGAATAGACGCGAAGGTGCATGGGAGTGGGGATGCGAAGGGGGAGGTGTGAAGAGAGCCAGGAGAGTGTGATGCACATTTTGCAGATAACTTCTCTTCGGGTACCTCCTTCCAAAGCCTGGGTGTGGACTTGCTGCTCCTACCAGCGTGTCCTGGGGCTTTCTGTTCGCTGCAGGGAGGTTCTCTCCCCATCTCCCCATGTCTCTGCTCACATCACCCACCCCTTGCTTCCAGAGCAGTTTCTTTCCAGGGACCAGCGGCTGATAACGAGCACACATTGGTCAAGTAGCTTAATTTGTAGTTTGGTGGTTGGTGGTTGACGTTTCTCACTGTGTTTCCCAGGCACTGAATGCAATAGACACTTCACTGGCACTTAATAAAGCAGCACAGGGCACTCCTCGATAATACAATCCTTATGCCAGCCCGGCTGCTAAACCCAGGAGTCCCTCAGGCAGTAGCAGACAACTCCACTTGGCGTTGCTGCTTGTTTTACTCCTGTCTCAGATGACTAGGCAGCATTTCAGAGATTTTAAGGCAGTGTGTTATTGCAGTATCTGGGATGAAATTACCACTTACAGATGTAGAGGTGACAATCTGACTCCCTTTGGCTGTTGAGCTCCGGTGACTTGGCCAGGCTGGTGGTGTGGGGTACCTTCATTGCACTGTGACAACCAGCAGAAATGAGCATCTGGCCCCCTCTTGTCATTTCCCCCCCCCCCTTCTTTTTTTGAACATCTGCTTTCCTGATTGTTTTCTGGTTTTGTTATTTTTTCTTCTTTTTTTTTTTTTTTCCTTTTCTGTGGCTCTTTTAATTTGTGGTGAATGTGTATTTAATGTAAGTAAGATGTTAGCTTCTGTCTAGTTTTTCAGCGAGCATTCCAGTAATTACTGGAGTACCTTTGAATGCTACAGCTGCTATTTCTAAGTTAGGGAATCACATTTTCCGAGCGTTTATAACTGAACTCACATGGGTAAAACTTGGCATTCAGATTGCCGTCCCACATATCTTATTTGGTCTTGATCCTTTAAGTTAGCGTATCAGCTTTGTATTTGATTGAAATGGTAAAAATGGCTTCTTGCTGCTTTGGGTGGGCTTGTAGTAGTGTTGTTTTATGAAATCGTTTTAATTTTTTAAAAATTCCATTGGTTTGGACCCTGAAATCCTTTTTTTTTTTTTTTTTGACCACTGCTGTAGGCTGGTGGTGTCGCTTTTCTTTTTTTCTTTTTTTTCCCCTCCCTCTCTGTAGTCCTTAGCCCTTATTAGTGTGAATCAGTCACTATTATTTTAATATCACTTGTTTTTTTTATATTGCGTCTCTAAGGAACTTCTCAGAGCGTGGTTTAATCCGTTCTGCTGATGTCAGGCAAACTCTTCATGCCAAAGGATGTTGGCTAAGGCCAGGCATCCCCCTGTGCCCCCAGTGCTGTGAACTCAATTTTTCCAAATGCTGCTGGAGAGCTGCACGCCAAGTTCCTGTTGATTTTAGAAGATGTGAAAAACAACCAGCACGGTTTTAAATTCAGCTTATCTCTTCATCACAGATAGATGCATTCTGTCCATAGGGTTGGGATGCCCCTGGGTTGGCTGCACTGGTGGCAGTGCTTTGCTTTGCATTATTGGAATGCTGGGTGGATTTGAGGATGTCCCAACGCTGTCATCACAGCAGCTGCTCTGCAGCATGAACTGGCTCGCTCTCTTTTTCTCTCCCTTTCTTCCTTTCCAAGTCCAGAGGAAATATGATTTTTGCAATTTTTTCTGCCCAGAAAGTATTGGTTTTGTGTTGTTTTTGTTTTGTTGTGTGTTGTTTTTTTTTTCTTTTTGAAACCGTTTTCTGGCGCTTAAAAGTTGAAATGTAGCAAGGGGGAAAAGAACAGCCCAAAGGAAGAGATCTGAAATTTGACCTATAAACATACTTAGTAGATGTGCTGGAAATTACAGAACTTTTCTATGGAGGAAATAAGGTACAATGTGTGGTTTGTTTCTGTGGGCAGGTGTGCCAAATGTGGGGCAGATGAGTTAAAAATAAAACCTAAAGTGATTGATCTGGTAGAGCTGAGGACTTAAATGATATTATTTAGTAATACAAATGTAGTGAAAAAGTCTCAGTCTTAGAACAAAAGTTTGAGAATACAGCTGGATTTAATCAACTGCTGGTATTAATTTATACCATTGATATCAGCAATAGTTTTATTCCCATTTTAATATTTGAGCTGCTTAATTCTTATTTGTGATAAATGTCCCTTTTATTGGAGAAGTAAAATGATGTTTCACGTGTAGTTATGCTTTGATGACATGCATTCAGGAGAGAAACATATACAAACTTGGAGGATAGATGGTGGAGTTCGACTTGAACTCTGGTTTTATTTGCTTGTTACTGGAAGTTGGTATTTATAGGCCTTGCAGTACTTGGTGCTCCCTGCTTCTGCCATGGGAGGTAGATTCAGATGCATGAGCCTGGAGGAACACCCATTTCTTTCCCAGGATCAATGAGGTCAGGAAAAGTTGTGCAAACTGTTTTTAAGTGGCTGTTCTAAATGAGAATAAATCTCTGTTCCACCAATTAAGCTTTGAATGCACAGCTGATGCTGCTCACTATTTTAAACAAGCAGCATAATAAACACAAAAAAATCAGATATTTCAGAGAAAATACTTGGAGGGTTGAGACGTTAATTTAGACATTCATTTTGCCATATACAATCTGTTCCACAGGGATTTAAAAAGCATTATTGCCAGTGGGTACACTGGAATAGAGATGAAACAGCACCAGGGAATGAGTGTCCTGTGAGCTGCCTGCAGGATGCTCACGGGCAGAAAATGACCCCAAATGCCCAGCCCATGGAGCCTGTGGGTACACAGTGGGGTGGGTTCCCCTGCCCCAGGACCTGTGGGGAGAGCATCCCGACAGGACTGTGGATTTTGGCCCAGGGGCGTTTTCAGAATCGCATAAACTCGGGGAATTCATAACTTTGGAATTCAGCAGATTTGCACAGCTCCGTGCATCTGTGCCTCCGCCAGCGCACGCCGGCTTCCTGCCTTCCTCACCCTGAGCATCCCGGGCTAAAAACCTCCTGATCACCAGCCCCACTCGTGGGTTTGGGCTCCCGAGCATCTTATCAGCAGCCCTGGGAAGGTGAAGTCAGTCACTGGAGGGAATGGCAGCGCTGGGGGAGCCCAGGCTGGGCTGGGGCGGCTGCTCTGTGGTTTGTTGTGTCTGGTTTGGTTCCTACTTTTCAAGTTGCAGTTGCATTTGGTCATTCAAAGCTTATTTTCCTAGTCTGGCCAAGCCAGCAGGATCCCCATGCGCTGCAGGGGAACATAAAACATCAGCCTTTAAGCTGGAGTGCTCAGTAGATAAGGATTTTAAGACTCTTGCATCATGCGCTGTGTCTTATGGGCTTACTTAGTATACTCCATTTGATTTAATTTAGATATTGAATAAGGAGAAACACTTTAAAAGCCAGAAAAAGTACTGCACGTTGTAGCGCCTCTTCTTTCCCCATTGCCTTAAAGACAGATGGCCGGGAGGGCCAGCTTAGGCTGTGATTACATTTATTTAATTGTAGGCAGTAACAGGGTGTTTTCAAACTGCTTAAAAATGATGTTACGCCTTATCTGTGAAGTGTTTCAAAAAGCCAGCAAGAATTCCTTGGGCTTTTGTTTTCTTTCTTCCTTTCCGTGACTAAAGGTAAAGTGTAAGTTTTTAACCTTTTCAAGGATTAGGAAATGTGCAAAATTAGTGGATTATCTCAATCGTGTGCATGGGGGAGGGCATGAAAGTCAGTGTGTGGCTCTGCCAGTGGTCTTCCCCTTCGGTTCCCATCCCATAAATAGAAATACAAACTGTAACCGAGTTGCTGTAAACGTAGCTTGAGCACTGCTGGGTAGCCATTTATCCTGCTAGAAGGTTTGGTTTGCTGTGTGTTTGTGTTGGCAGCACTGGGGAAGGCTGGGGAGCACGAGGTGCTGATGGATGGCGTTCCCAGGAAATTGGGTGACCCTCTGGATGGGGTTTGCTTGCTGTGGGGTTGGACGTGGTGGCCGTGCTGGTGTCACCACCCTGCAGGGAGCTGTGACAAGGGGCTGCTGTCTGTGCACAATATATCAGCAGAACAGCAAACCTGCCACAGAACATTTTAGTGCAGCAGTGAGCGGGGAGCTGGCAAGAGAAGTGAAATATTTGCAAGTCGTAAAGGAAGCGGGTTCGGGAGTTCTGAGGTGGGACTGGGATTGTTTGCAAAGATCCCCTTGGCTGGCCAAGATGCTTGTGCTGGATTTCATCACTGTAACAGGCTTGCGTGCCTTTCACTAAACACCACAAAAAGTGCCTTTGGATTATAACAGATTTGCATTTATCATTTTATATAGCATATATTTATATAATGTGTTCTCGAATTCCTTTTTATATATAGATAACTTTGCATTTGAGACTATTAGTTGTTGCATGAATCTGCACCACCCTGCAGTAATCATGGCTGCACGTTCTCTCTCAGTCAGCGAGAGCCTGGAGGATCCTCAGAGTGGGTGAAAATTATCCCAGACATAAGTTTAAAAAAAGAAAGGGGGAAGGGAAAAAAGGGCAAAAGAAAAGCAGGCCTCCCAAAAGCTGTGGTGGAACCTGGTATTAGCAAATGCTTCTAGGAAGTTTGACTGAGAGCCATATGGCAATGTGGGGAGTATTATCCATCGCTCCAGAAGTTGGTCTCTGAATCAGCCTATTGACTTCAACAGCACTTAATCATGTGTTTTAGTTCTTCTTTGAAAAGGCTTGCATTCCTGAATCATGTCCTCCAATTTAACCACTAGACGGTACTTTGTTGTGTGGTAGCAGACAAGTTCAGTCATATTTCTGTGACTAAGTTTGCAAGTTGTGACTGCATCACTTGCGAAGTATGCCGATGAATATTCCCCTTCTTATCAGAATCCAAACATTTGCTGCTGTTCCTGAATTTTAGGGTGAGACTCAGTCACTTCTGGGAAGGAGTTGGTGGGATGCTGTGGGATACTCTAAATGTTCTGTGTTCATCTGCAGAGTTGTGGATGCTGTGGTGGAAACAAACAGAGGCAAAAGCAGTGATCTCAAATTGCTGCCTTGAATTCTGCTTTCAAAATCCCTGAGTGTTGGTGGTGATCAAGCCCATAAGATAAACTGAGGACTAGTCATGCGGGTCCAAATTTGGATTGTATTTGGATGCTGAAGGGACTTTGGAGCCTCAGATGTGGCTCTGCTGTGTCAGGGGTGATTTGGACTCTGGTGGAAGAAAAGGTGGGTTTGTGTGTCTTTTTGGGATGTACTAATTTGTGTCCATGGCATTCACAAGTGCCCCCTGCCCTGGTGAATTAGCAGAGCAGCAAACCTGCCACAGAAAATTTTACTGGAGTTGCCCTGGGCTGCAGGGAGCCAGGTCTGGGTGCCAGGAGGTCCCGTGCAGAACTGGAAGTTTATTCCCCTTTCTGCTGCAGGACTACCCGGGGATTCCTGCTCTACTCTGTCCTTTATTAAAAGGAAACTCAGGGCAAACCCCTGTGCCACTACCTGGCTTGGCAAAAAAGTGCAAAATCCCAGTTCCAGCCTCTCCTGGTGAGGGGGTGCATGGGCTTTGCTTTCATCCCTAAGATTCATTATATTTCAGCAGAATTTTTTGTCTCACCTTTCTGTGTTTTTACAGCTAAAGCAGTTTTTACTTCCCAACTTTCAACATCTGGAATTCGGTTTCAGTTTATTAAAAAAAAAAAAAAATTCATAATCCACAGTCTGGATGAAACACCAATGCCTTTGTATTTGTCCGCAATTTTTAGTTTCAATTTTGTATCCTTGGTAAATGCCAGAAGTCCCAAGTCGTTGCATGTTCAGTAGCTGCCTTTCCTTAGGCTTAAACATTTTTTTTTTTTTTAATTGATTTTTTTCCTGTTAGACACTTTTCTAATTGGGGATAATACCAAAATGATTAATCAAATTAAGCATGAGAGCGAAGTGGCTGGTGCACAAAGCTGTGTATTGCTGCTGGGTTCAGCAGTGAGGTTCTCTCCCTGTAGCTGTAGTTCCTTAATGGGCCTCTTAGGCTCTGTTGTTTTATTTTTTTTTTTTTTTAATAAGGTGCTGTGTAGATCCCATTGACTTCAGTTGTTGATTGGGATGCCTGACAGCCGGGAAATTAAGCCCCTTCTTTGTGACCGAGTTGAAGGCCAGATTTTCAAGGATTTTCGAATGCTTAGCACCCATAATTGGTGTTAGATTTTTTTTTTTCTTTTTGGAAAAAGTTCACTTCTCATTTGGACATATAAATAAGGATGAGAGATTATGCTACTTGTAGCGACTGGTGCTGCTGGGATATAATGAAGTGTCTTAAGCATATTCTGACTAATGAGCTGGTTACTTTACTGTCCCAATAAGTTTTGTTCTGCATTTCTGCCTTGTTTGTGGATGCTGAGCATTCCTGTATATTCCGCTCCTGGAGGAAAAACTTCCTTGCTTCAGCTGCATTTTTCTCTGTTTTCTATAGTGATTGTGAGGGGCTAAGAGGGGGCAGAATGAGTTGAGTAAATTAGACAACTGTTGGGAAAAAAAGGGGGACATGCAAAATCAAGTGTTCTACTTGCGTAATCTGTTTAACACCGGCGAGCCTCGGAGCCTTGTGGGACACGGGAATAAAAGGAACATCTGTGCAGACCACATGGCATGCTCCAGAGGAGCCTCCATCCCAGGCAGCTCTGCTCCGTTTGAAAATAAAAGCTCCAACCAACATCAAAAAGTTGAGGTGGATCCCAGCTGAAAGGGGAGGACAAATGTTGCCACTCGGTGCAATGAGGTTCCCCTTGCAAGCAGACTTTGTGATCTTTTTAGGGATACTTTGGACATGTGTTTCTAATGTGGTTTATTCAAAGAGGGGGAGAAAAAGAAGAAAAAAAAGGGGGGAAAGGAAAAAGGTTATTTATTTTTGAGAAAAAATTGTCTGTATTGAAACATTGTAGCTGATCATCTCAAGCTGCAGTCAAAATATATTGGGTAGAAATAAGAATAAGGATATTAGGAGTTTTTTTGGGAGGATATATTTTGTTAGATTTTTTTTTTTGTTTCTTTTCTTTTCTTTTTTCTTTTTTTTTTTCCCACCTGGATGTAGACATCAAGGTTTTCCTGTCTGATCTTACTCCCTTTATTTTGCTGCTGGTTCCCTTTATTTTTGCTGCTGATAAACAGCTCCATGGTTAGGCAGAGCCCTGGGGAGCTCCTCTGGCCTCCCTCCCCCAGGACACTCGCCAGAGGGGAGGATAAACAAGCCAGCAGTACATTTTATTTCCATTTTGAACCTGTTAGAGTGCAAGGACACTTCTAGTTTGGGGCTTTGGGTTTTCTAGACAGGCTGTATTGTTTTTAACAGAGTCATGTATCAGCAAGCCTGGTAATCTGTATCAAGAAGGCACGTATTTTTTAATATGTAAATAGGAAAGGATGGTGTTTCATCTTTATTCCAATGTACCCAGGGTGGCAATAAAGCTTTTTAAATCCCTGTGAAACAGATTGTATATGGCAAAATTAATGTCTCAACTCTCCAAGTATTTTCTCTAAAATATTTGAATTTTTGCGTTTATTATGCCGCTTGTTTAAAATAGCGAGCGATATCAGCCGTGCATTCAAAGCTTAATTGGTGGAACACAGATTTATTCTAATTTAAAACAGTCACTTAAAAACAGTTTTGTATATATGTATACATGGGCACAACTTTTCATACAGTTGTCTGTTTTGGAGCAGTCTCTTAGGCACTGATGTACAAGTTGAACCTGTTTTCTTTTGTGCAACATGGCTTTGAGAAATCATTAGCTAAAACAGGGTTCTGTGGTTCCAGTGCAGTCAGTAAACAGCCTGACATGAGTCGTGTGTGAGATGATTGAAATCCTGCCTTTGATCAGGCCTGGATTGTGCCAGATACAGTCCCGAGGTGTGTGTCAATGCATGTGTGGATGTATTCATGTGTTGGTGAAAGCTGATTTAATGAAAATTTGGCCCAGCAGCAAAACAACCTGTTCATCAGAGATTGCCGCAGCAGGATGACGATGGAAGAGCAGCAAAAGGAGCTGCAGCCATGTGCTCACCCATGTCACCCTCCCCAGGCAGGGCATGGCTTTCTGGAGGTGCTCAGGTGGTTCTCCTCCTTTTTCAGTCACATTTGTCGTTCCTCTTTATTTCCTCAGCCCCTTTCTGACTTGTCCTGCTCTTTGCCATCCTTTTGTAGGGACTTTTCCTCTGCCACCTGTTTTCTCCTTTACACTGGGCTCTGTTCTGATGGCCCGTGTGGTGCTGGGGGATGTTTGCAGCTCTGGGGGTTTGGCTCAGGGCACCTGGCCAGGTCTTGTAGCAGTCCCTGACTCGCTCTGGTGGAGCACAGGAATTTCAGATGCTTTCTCGTTCTGCAGCCGCTTGCTGCTTTCTCCCACTGCACCTCTTCTCATTCCCCTGTGCACGCAGGGAAGCCTCTGCTGCCTCTCAGGTGTGTCCTGCCCTTTGCAGAGCTCTCTCACCCCCAGGCAGCCCTTGGCGTGGGTGGCTCTTCAGCCTGTGCCACCCAGGCACTGCTGGCTGTGGTGCTGTTCCTCTATAACATAAACTCTTGACAGCTCAGGAGCTTCAGTGCAGCCAGTTTTGCAGTTTAACATAGGAATGATGCTCTGGGTTCCTTAAAAGCCACAAGAACAACTGGACCCCAGGGTGGAGATGCACAGAGTGGGAAAGGTGAGGGACCTCATGCTGATGAGATGAAGTCCACAGTGATCTGCCTGATTGTCTGAGCTGTGTGCCTCTGCCTTTGAGATTTAAATAGTGAAATATTAAAACTTGTCTTTCAAATCTGCTCAATATTACAAAGATTAATTTTTGTTGGGGGCAGATTAATAGGTTTCCTATTCTGATTAATACAGTGATAATAAAAACGTTGTGATTGCTGGAATTAATGAAGCCCAGATTCCTGTTTCAAGGTTTGATTGACTTTGTGCTTCAGTTATGCTAAAGCTGCTGCATCTCATTGCCCCTTATCGAGCTGGTGCCTTCGAAGAATCCGTATGGGAGCAGGGCAGTGCAGAAGGTTTGTGTTAGAGGGCTGCAATGGAGGCCCCGTCAAAAAAATCTTTTGGGGAGGGTTTGCCAAAAACTGATCGAGGGTTTTGCTCATGTTGCAGCAGTACTAGAGTTTCTGTGTGCTTAACCCAGCATGCTATTTTTGTGAAAGTTGTGGAAGAGGAGTGGCCAACTCAACTGTGTGGGCACATCATTAAAAGCTTCAATTTGTCAATGCCAGATCGAACTCGAGTGTGTGGGTAGATCATTAAAGGCTTGAGTTTATCAGAACCGATCTATAATCTGTTCCTCTCGCTCCTCCACCCTTCCCCCCAGCAGTATGGGTTGTTTCTCCAGGTTCTCCAGCACTGAGGTCCTGAGCTGGCTGTGTGCCCCTGGGCTGTGCTGGGCTCCCTCCTGGCAGGCTGCTCCTGCTGCCTGGAGCCAGCTGGCTCCTGGAGACAGCCGACCCAGGGGTTTGGAGGCCACCGGTGGGGCAAGCCCTGGAGTTAATGCCGTGAGAACTTGTGTCTTTGGGAGCTCTCTGCTCCCATTAATCCAAGGGATTCAAAGGATGCAGGTGGGGCAGGGTGCAGAAAGTACATGGTGATCATGAAGGCTCTGTTCCCTTGGGAAACCTGGCTGAAGAAATGTTTTTTGGAGTGAGGTCAGTTTTTGATGGTGTAAGAAGCATCAATTTTTCCAGGTGCACTGTCAGAGTTCAGGGCAAGCTGGATGGAATGTCTTTGACTCCTCCCTGTGCTGCCTCTTATTCCTCAGGTAGGAGTTCTCTCAGCTTCCAAATCTGCTTGTTGGCACAAGGGTGCCAGGATGTTCCTTATGTTCAGAAGGGATGTGAGGAGTCATCTGCAGGTGAGGACAGTGCTTCTGTACACTGTAGCCCTCATCCTCTGCACACCACATATATTATTTAGACAATAATTTTGCTTCAAAAGTCTCGAACATTAATTTTTTGAGCAAGCATTAGCTAAAATGAGCCTCGATTCCTCATCTTTTAAAGAGTGCTAATGATACTTTCCTGCCCTACAGATGTGTCATGGATAAAGATTAGTTGAATTCTGTGTTGCAGCAGGTCAGCTGGAGAAATCTTGTCCCAACATATGTAGATGCAGCTCTCTGCTCAGCTACAAACCAATCTGCATATCTGTCATCAAGCACAGCAATAAAGCAAGGCTCGGGTGTGTGTTTCTGACACGACTCTGTTGCTTCTCTCAAGTGTTCTGCCCCTTATGAATAAAATACAACCAGTGCAAGATGCAGGTCACTTTTGGTTTGCAGGTATTTCAGAGTCTCTGAGAAAGAAGTAATTTTTAGCATAAATGCTGTTTAAAAACCCCTTCTGGATCTATTTTTATTGTGTAGCACAGTTTTGTAATAGGGTCACATAGGCCCTATATTTAGATTTGTGAACCCTTGTGATCTTTGAGCCGTTGCACATTCAGCAAAGAACAGGAGAAAGCCCCAGGGCCAGAGAAGTACTTGGATTTTGTCTTACAAAATTTCATGCAGTTGTTGCTAAGACAGGAGAGTCCAAATGTTCCTCAGGAAGGACTGCCAAAATAATTAACTCCACGAGATTAATCTGGGGATGGTACTTGCCACTGTCAGAGTGCTGGTGGATGTGGTTAGGCTGGGAGCAGCCACTGCCTTGGGGATGCTGTTGAGGGTGAGGATTGGGGAATGAAGGGCTCAGAAGCACCACCGGTGATTTTTGCTTTCATACTTTTTCGAGTTTTTCAAGATGTTTTTCTCCATTGCAAGGTTTGCTTTGTCCCCTGGGGTTTATGGTGCAGGTCCCTGTTGTGTGGAGGTCCTGGGAGCAGAGGCTCTCCCAGGTGCTGGTGCATTCATCAGGGCAGAGCGTGCCCTTCCCCAGTTTGGGCAGGCACCACAGCTGCTCTTTAAATCCCATGTGGTTTCCTAGGTGTGATGCAGAACAGCCCTGGGAACACCTCTGGTTGTATTTCTGAGTATGAGTTGTTACTCAGTGCAGATGCTGTATCAGTGAAGATATTATACATCTTATTTTAAAATACCCTTATTAGTAAAATGGGTGTTTCATTTGTACAGGGAGCAGATTCCTCTGAGCTAAACTTAAGCTCAATCTGTGTTACTAATAGCTGGGGAAAAAAACATACTAATTGGTATTTCTTAACTGATGTTTGCAAATTTTGCCTTTCCACCCTGAACATCAAATAGTTTTTATATGTGTTTTTCCTTATCTCAGAGGAAAGATTAATGCTAACAAGAGGTTCTACATTTTATTAAGGTTTAATCAGGATGCAGTGAGTGAAGACAGAGAGTAAATAGTTCAGAAATTCAGAGAGTGTTATATTTTGATAATGCAAAGTAGGTTAAAGTATCTGGATTTTGTGCTCAGTACAATGTTTTCAGGCAGCATGTGGATTTGGATGGTGACACATTTTGGTATTTAGAAGGAACATAAGCTCTCCTGTCGGAGGAGCACGTTGCAAATGTGAAATAAGCATTTGTCTCTAAAAACCTTTCTTAATATTGTAAGTTTTGGTTTTATTTAAAGCCAAATAGAGTCTGCTGTGTGATAGTTTGATACATAGACATGCTTCTGTAATGCTCCCCCCAGCTCCAGCATTTATAACCACCTTTTACTTTCAAAGGAAAACTATAAGCTTTGATATGATTCTAACTGAGTGAAGTTTTAAAACATGTTTTTGTCTTTCAGTCTCCTGAGAACATTTTTTCTGAGTGACTCCTGCTTCCAGACACATTTGCCATGAGAAGGGTTCCAATCCTTTCCTGTATTTGCCCTGAGTCATGAATGGATATGTGTGATGCCTGCAAGTAAAACTGGTGAGTTGTCAAGCCTGAGTTTGCAATAACTCTCACTTATCCTTTCTTACAAATTATCTTCCCCTCATTTTTTTCTCCCCTTTTTAATATGGTGGGAGGGAGTTGTATTGTCTGTGTTTACAGGCAAGTCACCACTATTCTTAAAAAACCCAAAGCAACCTTCATTGTCATGAAATAGTAGAAATATCAAATATTACCTATATAAAAAAAAAAATACTCCTTTCCTTTGTTTCTCCTCTTCATCCCCCCCAAATTCTATGAACTGTAAGGGCTTTGGTGGGGAACCTGGAGTTCAGTCCTGCAGGCAAAGCTACTGCCCAGAACTGAAGCCTTGCAGACAGACAGGATCTAAACCGAGCTTACGTGGGCAATTTGTGTTGTGATGAAATATGGATATGGATATGGTCTCCTTGCCATCATGTGTCACATGGTGGATTCTCAAAGGAGCCATTGCCAGCAGATAATGAGCTCCAGCACTTGCTGCACTTGCATCCCAGTGACAAAATGGTGTCACTGGTACACAGGAGAGCTGTCCTGCGGCGTGTGCTTCGCCTTGGTGCTGCTGCCCAGCCTGGGCGACACGGGGACAGAGCCTTCAAGCCTGTTTGGATCAAGCTCAAGAGGATGCTGCAATGAGACCTCTTCTCTGTTAAGGGCCAGTCACCTTTCCTGGTGGGGTTACCCCCCCAAGAAGCCCCCATGTCCCTTTTGTGCCATGCAGGGGGTGGTTGTGCCTTTTCCAGCTGTCCCCATCCACCAGGAACCTGGCATGGGGAGCTTTCCATGCCCACTCCTCTGACCTGCCTCCTCCTGATTGCCTCTCTTCATAATGGGGGGAGAGGAGGGGCAATATTAGTTTGGGAAGACAAGAATCATCCCATTCTGCAGCAAAACTGTGAAGTCTGTGTAAGAAATCTTTCAAACCCAGGAAATCTGCATAATTAAATTGTGTAGGAATTGGGAGCACAAATTGTTTTTTTAAATAAATTCAGGTTTCTATTATATATTTAATATCCCTCAGTGTGTTGGAAAGTGCATCTCAATTCAAAGATTATAAAACCCGAGAAATTCGTACATCAGTGAATTGTGATTTTTTTTTTTCTAGGTTTCCTTTTTTTTTTTTTTTTTTTCCAGAGGTAGCATAATTACCATGTCATTTAGCAAAGATTATAATAGCTGTTCAGTTTTTACCGACTGGTATAGTAAACAGTTGAATAAACCCATATGGCAGCTCAAAGTGTGCATAGAGGAGAGGGATTCTTACCATTTCCTTCATGTCTGAATTACCAGCCTCACTGATATGACCGAGATCCCCAAACAGGGACAAATTCCAGACTTCTCCAGTCATGCAAAAATTTCTCGCTGCTCTGTCGCATAGGAATCAATTGATTTTAATCACGGTGGTTAGGTAATTAATTATTTCTTTGTGCCTATAAAGTATGCATGGGAAATGTGGGGTTATATGCAAGGTACATGCCTCGATTTAAAGCCCTCTGTGCATTTGCTTAATGCCTCTTTAGTAAATGTAAATAATGCCTGGGGTCAGAATCTCAATATCCAGGTATAGTTATAAGGTAGAGGCCCTTCTAAGGCTGGCATGGGTGAAGTGTGCCATCTCTGGGTGCTGTGACAGCCCCGTGGCACTGCTTGTAATGGCACTTTGTGTCTGGTCTCAGGGTGGCAGATGGAAGGACCTGAGTGTTTCAAAGCATCCACTTGAAATACCAGGTTGAATTATGGAGGTGTGGAGCTGTGGCCAGCCAGCATCCAGAGTAAAGAAAAAGTGTTGAAGTAACGTGCCCTCTGGATACCTTCACTATTAAAAAATAAAAGCACTGAGAAGAAGGATTGTTAACTCCCTCCAAATGCTGGCTTGAACAAAGAAAAAGACTCTCGCTACTCGTCCTAAAATTCACTTACTTCCAGTTATCTTAAAATTTTCATGTCACATAATAGCTTTAAAATACCTTCTGAATGCATTAGACTCTCTAGGTGCCTAGGAAATATTGCAGAATAATAATAGGAAATGACCAAGCATTGAACATTCCCACTGGAAAGGAGCAGTTGGCCCAAACTGGTGCTTGTGTTCATCTTAACCCTGATGTACGACCAGCCCTCCACCATAATTCTATCAAGAGATGGTAAGTTGCCTAGCAATGTGCTGACTGCAGAGGGTACGTGTCGAGCTAATTCAGTTTTTGTTCTCGTTTTCCTTGAGAGTTCAGCTTAAAGGAGTGATCCGTTCTCCAGCTGCAGCAAGAGCCACTTCTCGGCCGTCTCTCTTGTTCCCCACTCGAGTGTCCCTGGTGATGTCAGGAATTCATTCACCGCCTTAAAGGTTTCCAGCTTATTGAGTAGCCAAATGTGGTTTCTGCTGATTGTGTTGACTGAATACGTAGGGCCTTTGGAAGAGGCAAGGGTTTTATTTAAAGCAGAGAGTTTAGTTGTATACCATTTTATGGCAGGCAAAGGTCATCTGGGGTGAGCAGCCAGAACAGCAAATGGCCTCATTGCAGCACCTCGGAAAATGAGAAAGATACAATAAAAGGTTTTAACAAATTGCTCCTAGTTATGAATTTTTAAAGTCGAGGAGCTGGTGCTGTGTACGTTTTTAAATTGGAGATAACCATGCTTGTAGGATAAATTGAGTTAAGAACGGAACAAATCAAAATAATGGGGTGGTACTAAAAGCCTGGTGGTGCTGAACACCGAGAAGATGGCACGTCAGGGACCTGCTGTGTCCCTGCCCTTCCCACGTGGATTGTGGGGATCTTCCTAACAGTGCCCCTCTCCTGCTTCAGTCCTCCCTCTGCCTCCTGGTTACAAAAAGGGCTGGATTTGCCCTGTGGTGCTTCTTGTGATACCCAGGGAGGAAGAGCCAGAGGGGTTTGTCAGTGGGTTCCCCCAGGTTGTGCTGACCCAGGTGGGTGTCAATGGGGTGGGGGAGCTCCAGGAGCCCAGCCTGGCATCCCTGGCAGAGTTGCTCGGAGGGAGAGGTGGCAGCAGCCCGGAGATGTCACTTCTGTCCTTGCAGGATCTCCCTTGCTCCTTGTGGCATCAGTGGCTCCAGAAAGACTTGGTTTTTCTGAAACTTTTCTGTCCGTGGAACTTTCTCTGTGGCAGGGGGAGGAGAGAAGAAGTAATTTTAACAATTTAATAAAGTACATAATGTAAGTTTTATAAGCTGGTGTGAATGCTCCTAAGTATTTTGGTCTTTTTTCATAACACAGTGAACCTAATATTGGTAAAAATACAGATCTTAGCTGCCACCATAAAGAGAGGCTAGATTTAATAAACAGTTATGAATGTTGGCAGCTGCCTATCAGATTGTATAACATCGGCTATAGCACATGAAGACAGTGTCAACTTACATTTTATCTCAGAAGTATTTTCAAAGCATTTATTTTGCTTTCTCTTGAGTCCTTAACCTAATTCAAGTTATATAATTGGCGGAATATTTTTCCACACCGCTAATTGGCTGGGTGCCAGCGTGGAAACCATTGTATGACTTGATGATGATCAGGAATTAACATGACATTTGCGTGGTGGTAATGGAATACATTAGTAATGTAATTCATGACTGTAAGAAAGAGACCATCATCTCCCACCTCTGATCAGCAGGAGGGGCTGGGAGGATGATGAAATGCTCCCAGCAGGCACCTCACAGCAGTGGCTGGCCAATCTCGATGTCAAATTTAGTTTTAAATTCTTCAGACAAAGCTGTAATGCTTACCAATTAATTACTACAAATGTCAATTAAAAATCTACCAAATAATGCAGTAAGATTAAATTTCAATTAAAAAAATTACATTTAACAAGGAAGATACAACATTATTTTAATGAATTCTGCTGAAGGTGACAGTTTATCTAGATATATTTATACCGTGTAGGTGGATCTAAATTCATTGGATGATGTTAACCATGTTACTCAGTGTACATATTAGTTTTGAAAATTATTTCGACTTTGGCTATGTCCTGGAGGAGCTGGGGCATCGGGGCATTTCTCATCACCAGGAGAAGGGGGAATTTCACGCCTTCTCAGTAAAAAAATCTTCTCACACCTAAAATGAGGGCTTTAGTGCAGAATTCTGTCCTGACCAAATTTGTGGTATTTTTCATTGCTTTATATTTAGAAAAACAAATGGAGCATTTTTGTTGTGGCAATAGAGCAAGCCCTGGCTTTTCTACATCTATAATGATTTCTTGGGACAGTTTTTCAAGTAATCTGTTTTTTCATACAAACAGTACCTATTATTCCAATAAATCACGTAACAGGAAAAGATCTTGCTTTGGGAAGGTGGTAAATTTAAAGTCTTGAGCAGAGCTTTTATCTGCAAGGCTGTGCCCTGGCTCGGTAGAGTTTGTGAATGCATGATTACAATTGCCTCGTTGATACTCGAGATGCTTGGAGGGATATTTTGAACCAGGAGTAGCACAGCAGAGATGCTGTGGGGCGTGTGAAGTTGTGAGTTTGCAGGTGTGTGTACTACATACTCTTGTAAAGCACCTGTACCTCTCTGGATGCAGAGTGCTGACAGAGCAAAGTGGGGCTTGCAGCTGGAGTTTTGTGTGGCAGCAGCTTTGTTTTTATTGCTCAGGGCAGTTTTTAGGCTGTTGGAGATTGAGGTGCTTTGGGAAGGCGTGAATGCCTGCAGTCACCAACATGGCACGGGGGCAGAACTGGGTTGTTCAAGTGGCTATCTGGGTATTAAAGTATTTATGGGGTCTGAAAAATACTTCATCAGCTTCCTTGAACTTCTTTTCTGAGAGCTTTTATTATGTTTTCACACCGTCATGTCTAGGTAAGAAGGAAGACATAATTGAAGAAGCAGATTTTATGTGTCAAGCCAGCATGGAAAGAAGTCCCTCTCAGGGACCAGAGGCTCCTTTTCCTTGGCACTGTTGTGTCTGGAACTATCAAATTTCAGCAGGTTTTAACTTAAAATACAAAAAAATACAATGTGCATGCAGAAAATCAGAGAAGCCAAACAACTGCTCATGGCAGGTTAAAGTAGTGATATTCTCTTGAGTAGATAGGTCCCTTAGATGCTGCTCAGGCTTTGCCCATTGGTGGGTGAATGCAGCAGGCATGATCTGCCTCTGCTGCAATTCAGATACCTCTGGGTATTGGTAACAGCTTCACAGGATCATAACTGCTTTGTGCTATTATCTGACAAAACTATCACCAGCAGCAGATGGGAGACAGCCTTTTTTTTTCCTATAAGGGCCTCAGAAATGGATGATGTGGAAGTGTAAGAGCAGTGGAAACATTCTCTCACCAGTCCTCACAGACAGGGAGGTGATGGAGAGGAAGTCAGAGCAAGGCAGAATCATTTCCTCACCAGCAGCCAGAAAGCTTTAAGCAAGGAGTCAGAGAGGGAAGAGTGGGGGCACGTAGCACCTTTCTGCCAGGAGATAATGGTGTGAGGAGCTTGTGGGTTTGGGGCACCCACTGGTCAGACAATTAGGTGGCAGCTGGAGCTCCTGCTCTTAAAAACCCTTCTGTCCAAGGGCTTTCAGCTCTACATGGGACCAGTCATTTTCTGATTGGAGTCTCTGGAGGAAGCTCTTGCTCTGGCTGTTGTTTGAGAAGAGGTGTACGTGTACAGCAGGAAGAGAGCACCTTCTGCATCCCGGGCTCTGCTGCTCCCATGAGGAGCTTGTGTCCATCCCAAGCTCTCTTGGTGTCTGGGCTCCTCCTTGGGCTGTCCCACAATGAACCCTGTGCCCATTCGGAGCACGTGAGGTGGTGTTTGGTCTCCCTTGGATTTCCTACAGGTGAAAATTTTGCCTTTGGTAGGGAAATGCTTCTCTGTTTCTGTAAGAGTTGGCCAAACACTTTGAAGGAAGAGTTTTTTGCTTTGGAGAAAATATTTATATCTCTTTGGGTTTTTCCTTTTTTTCCCTTAGTGTAGGGTTATGTCCGCTATATTACATTGAGGGAACACTGAGCTGGGGGAGGAAACTTAAATAAACTGCCCTCATATTGCCAGTTTATTCCCAGCTTTCATCCACTGATTTACATGCCATCTGAAATAAAAATACCCAGACTTCAGTAGTTTGTTTACCTTTGCTGGTTTCACTGTGGGGCGACCCGAGGAGATGTAGAAACTGTTCTGGCTCTGACATTTGCATGAGCTGTGAGATTGGGTGAGAGGAGACAGACACTGTGCAAAGGCAAAAGGCAACAGGGTTTATTAAGTCTTCATCTTACCCTGGTTTATAATATTTAGACAAAAGAAGATATCTCCAGGGAGGCCTTGTGAAATGAGAGAGCAGAGGAAGCTCTACGAGCTGATGGCAGATTCTGTCCTCGTCAGGTGGGCTGGGTGGTGGGATGCTGAGGAGGGGGCTGGGGGCTCAGGCACACAGGGGGGTCCTGCATTGCTGCGTGGGGAGGAGATGTGGACTTCAAGTACTGCTGTAGGACAAAGTCTTTATACTGTCATCATGATAATGCTCCAGTGGGGAACAGCCTGAAATGCTCTTTGTCTTCATTAATACTTCTTCCCAGCAGAGCCTTAAGAGATCGTTCTCACGTTCAGATATACAAGGAAACCGAATATAGAGTTGTTTGTCATGAAAATCCCATTTATATACAGCGGCTGTAAAATCCCAGATGCTGAGCGTGGAGGGAGGCTGCTCTGTCATCAGCCAGTCGAGGGGAGAGTTGACTATAAAACTGAGCTGTAATTCCCTCTTGACAGGGGTGTGGTGGTTGTGTCTTCAAACAACTTCAAGAGCCTGCCCTGCCAAGCCTTTATGGATTTTGTTCTCACAAGCCAGGTAATAGATAAGTCTGAGCAAGGAGATAGATACAGATATAGATATATATGAAAGGAAGACCTTTGCTCTTGGAAAATATCCATCATTGCTTTTTAAAGTCTGGTTCAGGGTTTCAGTGCAGAGCATCTGAAGTGTTTGGGGTCCTTTTGTTGCAAAGGAGGTGCCGTGGGGCTGGGGCTGCTCTTGACAGCTCCCAAGCATTCAATATCCCCTTGATTCCAGGGCAGCAGGATGTGACCCTCACAGAAAGACAGATGGCACTGGGGAGCTTGATGCTTATTGTTTTCAGCAGAGCTCTACTGGAACCAATAAAGTTGCTGCCACCACTGCTCGGAGCAAAAGTGGCTACAGCTGAACAAGAGACACAAAATTATCAATTAAAAAAGACATCGCCAGACCCATTATTTTACTGTTGAAAAAACATCCTCCTTCCCAGTCTTGTTTTTTCCCCACATGGAGTGAATCTTTGGGATATTAATGATCCACTGTCATGTTTGTTTAGCATATTTTTTTGGCAATGCCATTTTAGGGTCGAAGCCTGAAGTTTTTCTCCATGTGTTGCAGCTAGGGAAAACTCCCAGTGTCTCAAAGGGGCCTCTTCTGAAACAAATGAAGACTAATTTTTTCTCAACTTAATTGGGAATTTCTTCTGAATAAACAGAGAAAGGCCTGGGTTTTGTTTATATAAAATATCATGAAATGCTGTTCTGCTGAGCAGCTGAATTACTGCTGGCAGGTTGATTCTCACCCATGAGATTTCTCATTAAATTGGTGGCCAGAACCCTCCACAGTGGCTTAATTCTCACACGGACCACCACGACCCCAAGGTCTCCTGCCTTCCTGCCTCATCCCTTGCTTTTCCTGGATCAGCAGGCACTTGGGCACAGCTTGGGAGCTAAAGACAGTGTCATTTTGGGGGAATTTGTCTTAACCTGAAATTTCCATGTTTTGTGGGTTTAAGTCAAACCTTAATACTACTTCAGCATAATGTTTTTGTGGTTTAATGTTCTTACAGTTTTTTACAGTGTTTCTTTTAAATTCTGTCACTGAAGTGTATGAGAGCTGACAAGTGTAAATATGTAGTTAGACAATTTCAAAAGTGTATTATTTACTGATCGACCATAATGGCTCCAAAGGAACCATTATACTCAATCATATCATGTCACTCTGTGGCACTTATTATGATGGTAATATGGATATGCATATTATTTTTTTTTTAAAGCATGAGAAGCATTATTGTGCATGTGTAAAAGCTGTTTTTAATTGTCAGTAATGCTCTGAGCTTTTTTTAATACCAAGAATTTAAACCACCTATGGCTACCAGCTTGCAAATTGTGGAAGCAAAAATCCATGTCTTTAGGAGGATGGAAAAAGCCACGCTCGGTATTTACAGCAATGCAATCGTGCATCTCCTTAATATGGCTCTTTTATAGCTTTGTTAGATCCGAGGGCAACCTAGAACCCTAACCCGAGATCTTGGCAGGTAAAAGCTTTCCATTTTATCTCTGCAGCTTTCATCTGCTCCTGTAAGCTCTTCCCCTGACTTCCTAATTGTGTTTGCAACATTAGCAAATGGGAGGTCTGAAAATACCACGCAGTGCAAGTCACGTTAATTCAGGGACCTTTTTTCTTTAAGGTGTCACAGAAGATGTCTTTTTGTAGCACCGGAGCAGAGAAAGAAGGAGAGAAGGCAGAATGAGAGCAGAATGTGAACGCTGAACCATGTAAAATAAAAGAAAGAGACAAGCAGAGCTGGGAGGGCTAAATATGCTCCAGCCTTTCCGAAGAGCTGGTTTCAGGAGAGAGAGAGAGCGGGAGGGAGGGAGGCAAGAGAGCGTAAGCAGGAGCTTGCTTCCTAGAAAATGTCTTTTGTGGAGAAGATGGGAGGAGAGTTTGAGTTTTACTGACTAGAGGTGAGGAGCTAAGGTGCGAATTTGGCATGGCGCACGGCAAATCGATCGCGGAGCAATAATTAGAGAGAGGAGGAGGAATCAGAAGTGTTTCTTAACTTAGAAACAAGGATGTGACTGGCTGCTGGCTGTTGCTACTTGCAAGCAGGTAAAAAAGAAGGGAATCTGTTGGGCAAAGTGCAGAAGACACAATGTGGCTGAAATCCAGCTTGTGGTGCTTGAAGAGAGACGTGGGAAAGGAAAACCCAATGTTGTCCAAGGGGTCTGCATTGTCCAGCAGGGCAGTGACCCCTCTGCAGGAGCTGTTCTGGTGCTGACTCCTCCCTGGGTGTGTCAGTGGGAAAACCTCCTGCTGGAAATGCATTCTGCTGCAAATATGGAAGATTAACCATAAGATGCTAGAATGAACCAAATTTGAGTATTTCAGGACAAAAAGGACATACAGTCTTGATTTGTATCAGCCAGATTTCCTTGCAATAGTTTTAAAATGAATAAAAGTAACAAGTTGTTTTGTGATTGGGGTTTTGTTGGGATGTTATTTTTATGTGGATTTTTTTTTGTTTGGGTTTTTGCTGTTGTTGGGTTTTTGCTAATTCTGCAGTAATTCTAACCTTGACTCTCTTTCTGAAATTGTATTAAAGATGTTCTCTTTTGAAATACTGAGCAAGAAACATAAAAACAAATAAGTGTACTCTTACTATTTCTGTCCTTGACCTACATAAACAACTGTATACTCAGACTCAGTCTTGTATTTGTGAAAAGTCTGGGGCAACATAATTTTTGAGTTGATTCCTGGTTAGAAAAGTTACTTGCTGAAGTCTCCTCACCCAAGACATGAAATATTGGTGTTTCTGCTGGGATCATTACTTTAATATTCTGAATAAATGGTATAACTGCCGATTTGTATAAGAGGGTGGAATTTATGAAGCTACAGTGCATTTGTACACACACATGCACTAGCACACAACACTTGTTGATGATTCAGAGAAGGAGTAGAGTAATTCAGCTCTTGGACTGCCTCACGTGTGATTGGCTTCCTTTCTGGGGGACTTATTTTAGGGAAAAATCAATGTCAACTGAAAAACATTCCATTCTGAAAAGACAAAAATTCCCCTACTTGTGAAAATGTGTCTTGGCAGCTGATTTAACTTATGATACAAGATTTAACACTTTTCACTAAACATGAATTTTTTACCATGGCAACAGCTACGTTACGGGCCACATGTTGGAGACTTGCATGTTGTTGCAGAAACTTGTAGCCCTCCACATTTAGCTGAGTCCTTGTTCCCACCAGCAGAAGGAGCCCACTCCTGCAGCTGTTTTGGGCACAGATCTCCTGGTGGGGCCCGTGGGCATCCCCTTAACCCCAGCAAGGTGATGTGTACTCTGGGTGATGTGTAGGCAAAGCACTTGATGATGGAATAACCCAGTAAAACTCATGTTTTTGCCTCCAATTTGTCTTTCCAGTGGCAGGGTGGGAAGAGCTTTCTAAGAATCTCACTTCTCCAGATTCTGTCTCTCCTCCCCATCACCCCTTGGACACGGGTGGCTCAAGCCCACTTTGCCACGTGCAGTAGCAGTTCTGCCGTGTCCCCTGGCCCAGCTGCTCCTTGCTGAGTCCCCCTGCTCCTCTCTCAGCTCCTTGTCACCTCTCATTTGTGGTGGAGTGGCTTCTCAGGCGACGTTAATTGAATCATGCTCATCAGGGACTTGATAAAAGTGTGAGGGGTGGGACGGAGCCCAGGCAGATGGCAGCCCTTGACGAGAGGGATTTGTGGCTGGGCTGGTGAAGGGCTGGAGCTTCTGCAGGAGCACAGAGTTCCTTCTTCTGGAGCCGTGAAAAGAGCAAGGCCAACACGAGCAAAGAGACGGTTGAGGCTAGGTTTTGTCCCTCAAGCAGATAATCATTCAGTAAAACTCTAAATCTCAGCTATGAAGGACTAAGTGTGAAACAGTAAGAGAATTTAAGTTTATAGGTAATTGCAAACATCTGCAGGTACCTTGAGTAGGAGCAGTTTTATTTAATCTTACAAGTTAGGAAGAGTATAAATTATCTTGGTTTAGGACAAAGCTAACAAAGGGTTAGGCAGAAAGTCCTGTTTCCAGAGGTGAAAACTCTCAGTTCAGGTGTTTCTTGTACCTTTCTCTGAAGTGTCTGGTCTTGACCATTGCTAAGCAATGACCAAGCATATTAGTGTGCCTTTCTGGGCACTGCTGGGACCTTTGCCCTTTTTCTTCCATGCAAAACAGCCCAATTTAAATGAAATCAGCTATGCAAAGCATAAGCTTGACATGGTGGGGATGTTCCTCCCCATCAGTTCTGGGCTGTGGTGGCACAGTGAAGAGTGTCCTCTACACGCCCAGTTCTGCTGGTCCAATGTCCCCAAAACAGCTCCTTCTCTTGGCTGTAAGACTGGTTTAAATCTGGCCTTTACTTGGTGTGAATTCTCCAAGCTGTGCTGGTCCAGAACTTAAATAATTTGTTCTCTTTTTAGCATCGTGTCTTTTAAAGGTGTTATATTTGTTTCCATTTAGCGTTAAATTAAAATTAAATGCCTCTGCTTTGTAGATGTAATAGTGTACAAATATATCTGTTTTTAAATCCTTTTAGCCAATGTCTATGTGACTAAGAAAAAAACAGCAGAGTAGGGACCTCTGATTTTTGTTTTACTTGAATCAAACACCCTATTGGGATTTCAATTATAAGTGAATGTTACACTTGTTTGTTACTAAGGTGACTACGGTGTCAAGGTTATGTGGATGTTGTAGTATTATAAATGCAGAAATAATGCAAAAAAGAAAAATAGTTGTGTTGGCTAAAATCATCTTATTCCTATAGCATAAAGTTGCACACTGTCCTACATTTCAATTCTTGTTCTATTAAATTACCTGTTTAATAATTTGAATCCAGTGTTATTTTTATATTATATTGCAAATGTGTGACTGTGAGGTTATTTTTAAGATATATTTATTAAGGGAATGAATACAATAAGACAAGTCATTGCAGCCCACATACAGTTCCTTGACTTCTCATTTTATGATGTTTCAATTGCATATGATTACTGAATATAAGTTTTAACTTTTATGAGGGTTCATTAGAGATGCAGCTGTGTAGAGAGAAATTCAGTAGAATCTGATAATTTTTTTAAGCTCTAAAAGTGTAGTGAGATGGAGCAACTTGATGGAGCATAAGTCAAACTTCTGACTTTGATGTTGGGTGCACAAATTGTGAGGTCTTCAAGAGCTTAGCAGGGCTGCAGTGGAAATTTGCTGCTGATGGGGAGAGGTCTGTGTGCTTGGGTGTGGTAGACCAGAGCATCTCAAATGAAAGGCAGTGGCCTTTTTTTTTTTCTGAATAAGACAGAGAGAAGAGATGATGTCCTTGCTTGGGGCTAGGACTAGCATGAGATGCTTTTTGCTCCTGTGAGAATCAACACTCTGGTGGAGCAATATGGTTTCAGTAAATCCATGTTGTTTTCTTCTTAATAGAGGATCTAAAACTCAAAAACTGATATTCACAGCAATCTTGGTGAGCAAGTGCTGAGAAGACAACTTTTGGGACACATTTAAAGGAATAGATGTAGTAAATGAATAAATTTACCCTGTGGTTAAATGCTGCAATGTGTGAATATTAAACAAGAACATGTCCCATCAAGTGCAGTTTTTCCATAATTTATTAGCATAATATGTTTGTTTTAAATGCATAGGAATGTAAACATTTATAATGGAATGATCATGTCTTTTAGCAGGAGGAACCCCTGTTGAAAACTATTAGTGCCATTGGCTGTTTGGGGAAAAGTTATTTCATGATACAGATGATTTCTTTCCAAACATCAACTTTCACAGGTTGCAAATCCAGATCCAGAGAAAGGCATGGGAGAAAGTACCACGGGTGACTTGAATGCAAGACTTCAAAAATCTCTTCTTTGTGATTAAAGCTGTGGCTGGGCCTCATGTCCTTGCTTACTTTTAAGTATTTGCTGCTGATGGCTTCTCCAAGTAGGGCCTTGTGGGGTGGAAAAGCTGGGTTTGCCTTACCTCAGAGCAGAAAATACCTCAGCTTTATTGGGAACCTGGTTCTTGCTGTGGGGAGGGAGGGGAGGGAAGGGCAGTGGCACTGGGCAGCAGGGGTGTTGTGGTGTCATTCTGCCTGTAGAACATCATCCCCAGAAAAATTGTGTTCCTGGGCCATGCCTCCTCCCACGGCAAGGGAAAACAGATGAAAAGCAATGAAGCACACAATTACATAATGAAAAACAATAAAGTGCATTTTCTAATATGTACTACTAGTGACCAGATAACTTTATTAGAAAACTAAATGTGATTACATTTCCAAGTATTGTTCTGTGTGATAAACTCCAGGGAAAAAACTGATGAACAACTTAGAAGGAGAAGACTTCTTGTTTAATATAAACCTCAGACTTTGAAGTGACACATAGCAGGGAATAAATGTCCATCATCTATCAAATGAGGTTTGAACGGTTTAGGTCACCCTAGACAAACACTTCTCACCCTAAAACCTTCTTTTCATCTTCATTCATCAACAACACCTTAAGCTTGTGCCCCTCTTTTTCTTTTCCACTCTCTCAAAAAACAATAATCTACTTGATGCCTACAAATCACTTCTGGCTGGCACTCGTTAGGCGAGTTATGAGCTGTGGCTGCTGCTGCTCCCTTTGGAGCTGCCTCCTGTGCACGGAGGAGAGGGGGTTGGAGGTTTGGGGAGAGGTGGAGGAGGAGGGAGAAGTGCTGCAGAAATGGTGGTTGTAGACAAGGGAGGCAGTGAGCAGAAAGAGCTGAGCGAGGTAAGAGAGAACTGGTGAGGATTCCTGTCCCTTTCTTGAGCTGGAGATGGGAACCAGTGGCTCCAGTGATGTTTTTGCTACTGTATGTGTAACTCCAAATCAGCTGGGTTTGTTGGAGCCTTAAAACACAAAGGCAAACTCCCATGGGCAGGCTGGAGAGGTTTGTTCTCTTCTGAAGATTCCTCAGGCTGCCCTGGTGGGTGCTTAGACCCAGAAGCTCATCTTCAATTTCTTGCATAGTCTCAGGCTCTTACATTGCTGTGTCTTGCAATTCATTCCTGTTGCCTCCTCTGAATTCCTTTGCTGGGCTGTGCATGAGGCGTTCAAATCACATTTCCGAGTAGGAAACTACCTCTCTAACACTAATCCTTGTCCAATAACTCCCAATTTTGTTTATTTTCCAACTTACGGGACTACTCTTGGGTTAGTTTCCCCTCGCACTGCTTGCTTGTTCCTTCCTCACTGTTTTTTTTTATTTCAAAGGTGCTTTTCTGACTCCATCCCCAACTGGCTGGGAGTGATTTGTTGAGCAGCTCAGTCCCCTGGTTTTCAGAGGCCACAGAGTATTTTCTCTTGTTTTCTGCCGTCCTCCTTTTTTTCAGTGGTTCTGGGAAGCAGTTTGACAGACACAGCTTCCTCACAACCACTGGTTGCTGTTACTCTGTGGGACCACAGAGGATGTGAGCAGCACCAAAAATGTGCTGGAAGGCAGAATTTTGTGTGGAAATTTCAAGCAGAACTTGGGAGGACACAGACAGTCTAGGGGAGAGAAGTCAACATTTTGATTGCGACATATGTTGATTTTTATCCCCCATCTCCATTTTAAGCATTGCTTCATCTTATTCTCATGTGGGATTGGGATGGTGCCACCATCCGTGGTGTTGTGGCCCAGCATCAGGGACATGGTGGGAAGGTCTGACACCCACCCAGCCCATCTCTGGCATCTTGGAGCCGCTGTCTCATTCTCAGCACCCTCTGGACTTATTCTCAGGGGAGTTTGGGGTATCATTGCTCTTTGAAAATTGTCACAAGTGATGGGGGAACCAGGAAATCTGCAGCCTCATTAATGAGGAAAGGAGGATTCACTCATTTGTGGGAACTGGTCACACATCATGGAGTATCAAGAGGTGAGCCAATTTCCTACCCCAATACCTTCTTTTCCACTTCTCTCTTTTGCAGTTTGAAAACCATTAATCACCTATTTGAAGTATATTTAAGGAGAGGAATATTTTCCCCTGCATTCCCACTTAATGCTTTGTAGCAAGTGCAGTTGGGATCATTCATGTGCTAAAGCAAGAGAAAAATTCTTCTTTGATACTGTGCCTTCATTTTAGACAGTTTCCTCTGTTACTCAGTTCTTAGATGATAATTCTGAGTCCTTAGATGCTGCTCATTCTGTCACAAAAAGAAAATGCAAAACAGGATATTTTAATATTAGTAATAATGAATGTTTACATGATTAGCTCAATTACTTTGTTCAGTTTGACATTTTGTCATTGTGGACCTGTCTTCCTCTCTCTTTTAAAGTGCATTAGTAGTGATGGGAAGTGCAGGGGTGGGGCTGTGATCTGGGTCTTGTGAGCATCTCCCTGGAAGGAGCAGGGATCCTTACCCCTTACAGCACCTACCACCTCAGGCAGACTTGCCAACAAGCCTCCTTACCCTGGCCTGTTGGGGACACTTATTTTAACCTCATTAAAATACAAGTCTTTGAGTTTTATCCTAAAATGAAAAAAAAAAAACAACATCTTCCATGTGTCCCTTTAAAGTGTGTATGAGACTGGGTCATTTGCTGGTCTAGAAATTCTCCTTTGTGAATCACCTCTGTGTTGTAAGGATGAGTTGTTCATCCAACCAGTAATTGCTGTTGTCTGACACATTTATTTTACAGATTTTGGGTGTACGTAGTTAGGAAAAATACTGTTCTGCAAAGATGGTTTCTGGCCAAAAAGAAAAAGAGAGTTGCGGAGGTTCTGGTGATACTGGAAGAAAAACACCTCAGTGGGTTTTGTTCTTGGTGTTTTTACTCAAAAGAAGCAGCAAGGATAACTGTGTTAGCAGCAGGGTGCCATTGAATGATCAAGAAGCTGAAGGAATGGCTCGTTTTCCTGTTATGTCACTGCTTTGGCTTTCTCATTCTTGTTCCTCTGTTTCTTCAGAAAGGCCCTGCAGCCTGCAGATAACAGAAATTAAATTAGTATTGATAAAACATTAGACACTCCTATTAATATTGACAGTCTGTCGATACTGTTGTGCTACTTTTGTAATACGGGATGTTAACGGATAATACTTTAAATAAAAACACACTAATCTTATAATCACTGAACATGTAGCGGGGTCTCGGCTCGGCTCGCTGCTCCCCTGAGCTCCCCCAGCCCTGCTGCCAGCCCTGCCTGCCTCCAGCTCCCCTTGGAGCCCCCGAGCCTCGGGGATGTTCTTCCCTCTGGGCTGGACCCCACAGCTGGGTGGATGCGGTGGGGCAGAGGTGGTGGTGCTGTACAGCAGGGATGGGGTGGGAACGGAGGTGGAACTCGCCTCCCCATGGCTGTGAGGGTGCTGGGGTTGCTTTGAAGACCTGTGTGTCCTCTGCACGGAGCTCTGGGGGGCTGGAGGTGGGTGCAGCCCTGACGGTGGGCTCGGTCCCACATTAATGGAGTTTTAGTGCTGTGGTTGCTCGTGCTGTTTGATGGGGCACTGCCCGCCCTGCTTGCGGGTGTCCACAAAGTTTGGGGCAGGAGGCAGCACAAGGATGACTTCAGGTTCTGATGCAAGGCAGCAAACCACAATTCCCTGTTGGACTGTGCTGGCTGAGCGTGCAGGGGGTGAGAATACGTGAGGTCAAAGCAGTGTCCTTAATCTGTGGTTCTTGTCCTAATACTTAGCAGCTCCACATTTCTTGTGAACTTTTTATTTTTTTCCTTGTAAGTCTATCATGAAAATCACCATGTTCATCAGAGCTAAAGTTATTTGTTTAATGGCCTAAAAAATATGCGTTAAACAATAATGATTACTTTGGTAAACACAGATGTCCTTGTATTATGCAGTGGGTTTTGTACACAAATTTGTACATGTCTGTGAAACTGAATTTGCCATCTACCTTGAAAAATGGGAACCACAGTGCACGTTAATTGCTCCTCCCTGAGCCCCCTGCTCCACCTGCTGTGTGCTGCAATCTCCTGGCGCCGTGCTGAAATCCCTGGTGCACCAGGACAGGCTCAGGTTGGCACTTGCAGATGTGTGCCCATCGTGGGAGGCAGCAGTCCTAACTTCTGCCTCTCTGTTTTCCAACTCCGAGGATATTTTTAAAAGGGGCAGGGAAAACCCTTTATCCTGCTGAAAACCATCTAGTGATGATCAGTTGTTCACCACGTTATTAATGCTTATTTGGATGTTGCTTGGACTGCTGGGTTTAGCAGCTTCCCCGTTCTGCATTGAATAAAATGAAATACATGTCACAACAGCGGTGCTATGATGCTGACAACCGTCCTTGGCTGTGCATCTCATTAGAGAGAGATACATTTTTCTTTGTGGTGTATCTGTGAATGACAGAAGTTGACAAACATCTTTTAAGAAGTTGCTGTTGGGAGAAAGTTACATTTATGGCGAAAAACCCAAGAAGAAACTGCTTGTTATGAAGGTAAATAATTATTTCCCCACACTTGTGTTTCATAAATCTCCCTCCTCTGTCATAGTCAGTACTTTTTACTTTGTTATTGCATATATGTTGAAGGAGATCCTCCCCTGGATCACTTGCTCTTGGAAAGAAATCTTGGAGTGTTCAAAGCTCAGTTTGTATTGAAACTTGGACTTAAACCAGGATGAAAATCTTTGTATTTCACAGTTTTAAAGGCTGAATTGGTTCTTTTATTGTAACAATGTACATTAATTCCCAGGGGACAGTTGAATTTTTTCATAGTGTTTTTTGGGGGCAAAGAATAGTAACTTGATAGAGGAAAGATACTCAGAAGAACTACCAGGTAGGGACCTGGTTGCTGTCAGCTGAACAGTGAGGCTGTACTTTAAAGCACCATTTGCCAGGAGGATATATTTGCATAATTCATCTCAGCCTGCATTTCTGCAGGTTGTTGGCACTGTCCCCTTTCAGTGCCTGCCTGACTTCGTGGCAGGAGCAAGGACTGCCTGTAGTGATGGTCTGCATGTGCTTAGGGATCTCTGGACCATCAGTGGGAGAGCTGAGGAGCAACGGGAAGCCAGGATGACTTTTTTTTTTTTTTTAAAAGAATACTTTCCAAAGTGAAGAATGGAGACATTCACCATCCTGATTAAAATGGCTCCTACCTATTCATAATGAATCAGAAAAGATGTTGCATATTCAGGTGTGTTTGCATGACTCCCTGGATTTCACAGGCGTTGTGTGAGTGCCAAGGCAGTGCTGTGTTGACCCACAGAAATCTGAGAACAGTTGAGAAACCAGTGGGAAGAGGCAAGTGTGGTCTTGCAGAAGGGAGAAGAGGCAGGGAGGAAGCAGGCTGGAATCCCTTTTTCCTGCTGTCCCTCCACTTCCACTCTGTGATGGAGCCGTGATCATACAGCCCTCTCCCAAAAAACATCTGTGCTGCTGCAAGGAAGCTCTGCTGCTTCTGGGGTCAGTCCGTGATGCATTGTCTAGTTGGATTTTTTTTTTCTTTTCTTTTTTCATCCAGACCCATTCACCTTTCAGCATCCTGAAGCTGAGAACACATTCTCTGCAAGAAATTGTCATTTAGGGAAAAGTCTCTATTCGAAGAGTTCTCAGCTTACACTCACCCTTGTGTCTGAAATTGTTTTACTTCTGTTCCAAGTAACACCTAAAATTGCCACTTAACCTTGCAGGCACTTTGTTAAGTCTGTATTTTTGATTGCAGCAGCTGGGGTGGAGTTTCCTTTGGGAATTAAGGAGTAGGAAGTGGTGTTTGTAGTTTTTTGTTGGGGTTTTTGCTGACTGGTGCTAATGTGTAGGTGTGGATGTGCTGCTGTTTTTGTAATACTTTTATTGTTTATGGAATTGTTAGTTAATTGATGGTAACAATGCCTGGAGCCTGGGAGAGGTATTCTTTTATGTTTGCTCAGATCAGAACAAGTAAATAATTTTATAACTTAAAAAAAGATTTGAGATTATTCTCAGTTTATTTACTTTGCAGGTTTGCATCAAGTATTTCCACAGCTTGTTATCAAATTTCCCCAAATTAATGAGTGCTATTTCTGACAAAATAACTGATGAAAAGAATGTCTTTTTTTTTTTTCTTTTTTTTCTTTTTTTTTTTTTTAAGGATTCAGTAGGATGTAGATGGAACCCCCTAAGATGGACCCAGGAGCTCAGGAGCAGGTGCTGCACCTGAATTTGCTCTAACTTAGTCGGTGTGGACCTGATGAGGTCTCAAGTTGATTTGAAATAACTTCCATGTGAAGACTAGAAGGCAGTAGGGATTCTGATGGAAAATGCATTTTGGAACTCTGATAATTGCTTCACGGTTTACTCAGACTAAAACCTACTTGGTGACTTTGTCTTCCACATTTCTCCAATGAAACAAAATTCAAACCAGCCCACAAGCCAGAGAATGTTTTTTATTTATGTGCAGTGTGGTTCCATCTGGTCCACGTTAAGGACCCCAAAAATATATGTGATTAGCTTTATAGTTCACTGCTAAAGGTAGCAAAGCTGGCTTTAAACATCTTTCCCATTTTCAGCTTGCATCTCAAAACATTTGCTGGCATTTCCTGACTATGATTACCAACCAAAGATTTTCCTGGTCGTCTTTTCACTTTTTAAAGTATGTTGCATAGTTTCCCTGCTTAAAATATCACTGAAGCCTCTGCTGTTCCCTTTATAACTCTTCTGCTAAGTATCCATCTCTGTCAAGACTGGTCAGTCTCAAGCCCCGAAGCTCAGTGTTAGGAAATGTCAGATAACACATACTATTAAAGTAGTAAAATTTATGACTATCACCAGCTCTGGGCTCATGCTCAATAAAACCAAATTCCAGGTATTAGAAGTAATACAAAAGGTGAGCTGTTCTGCTTCACAACAATTAAGGAGAGGATTTAATGTAATTGCCAAAAGCCACCTCAGAAATGCTCATGGAGTGCACAAAGAAGGCTTAACATCATCAGCTCGCTCCACTTAAAATTTTAGGTGTTGGCTAATCAAAGCCCTGCTAATTTCCACTAAGTGGCTCAGACCTTGAAGAGAAAGAAGAAATATCTTTATCTGCTGCACTTAAGCCAAGTTGTCTTCTTTGCATCGCTGCTGTAACAAATCCATGTTTGTATCTGGAGTTACTCCAGATAAACTGGAAAACATCACAGTTTTTGAGTGGTTTGGTGCAGCCTCAGCAATACCATGACTCCCCAAAAAAGGTCAAGAACCCCAGATTTGTGCACTTCCAAGGTTTTTCTGCCTGTGCCATGTTTGCTTTTGGAATGCTTGGAGCTGACGTGGAGAGCTGCTGCTGGTTGTCCCAAACACCACCGTGGCACAAGGTTCTTTGAAAGCCTATTTCTAAAATACAATTTGCACAACAATTTTAGCAGCTGCAGGGCTCAGAGCTCATCCAGCAAACCCATGCTATCAGCTGGCTCTGAGGGCCCAGAAAACCACCCAGTTTTTTGCAGATACCCAGCAGACCAGCAACCTTAACCATGTTTGCTTCACCTTGATGCTGCTGAGGGAGACAAGGCCTAAGCACGAGGTGTGGACATCACTCTCCATCCCCCTAATTAGCAGACAATACTCCAGTACCTACCACACAGCTTGTGTAGCAGCCTGCAGAATATGTTCCATGTGCATTTATCTCTCTGCATGGTGGGTAATTCAGGGAATTTTCCCTAAAAGTTCAGTATTTAGACCTCGAGGAGACAGGCTCTTAACCTCAAGAATGTCCAGAAGTGCCTAGCAAGAAGTGCCAAGGATTTTCAGGAGTTGAGCTGGAGGTGTTGTTTGAAGTTAACCATATTTTATTTTCTCAAACCCTTTCTTGGGACTTAATTTATATAGCACTGTGATGGGCATGTATAAACATTGTGATCAGGTTACAGTACGAGTGAAATAGGTAGACTCATTTTCTTTTTCTTTTCTCACTATAAAAATGTAAGAAATTCAATTGCTTACCCCATAAAATGCACATTTCTGCTACAGATTAGTCATATTTTAATGAGGTTGTTACTTATACAGTAGTACATTAGCAAAGTGTCCTTTGATTTTTATGTAGCCAGTGTTTATGCACTGGTCCAGAGAGGCCTGACTGTTATTTCTCCCTAACTCATAAGATGGGATATAACTCCTAGATTGGGACATTTCTGGGTAACACACAGGTGCCAATAATTTGGGCTCGGGACCCCAAAATCTGTGTCTGAGCTGCTTTTTTACAGCAGCAAGGTGGGGGCTGTCCCAAAGTTGCTGGGTGCAGGGGCCAAATCCTGCACAGAGCTGGGCTGTAAAGAGATTTTCCAAGTTTGTGGCTCCCTTTTGTTGCACCTTCTCTGGAAGACTCGGCGGTGACGCGGAGCAGGAAGCCCGGCGGCGGGATGAAGACATCCTCTGTCCATCTCTGCCTGTGAAGCTGAACTGAAGCCTTCCTGCGCCGCTTAAAATTGTGATTTTGGATAAAAGGCTGTGTAATAACTTGAGAAATGTGTGAGAAGATCTCGTGTTAATACTGTATAAACCTTCTTTAACTTCAGGAAGCTTAAAATCAAATTTGGCAGAGCTTACAAGGGCAGTGAATATGGAGCCACTCGACTCTGGTAACCGAGAGAATTGGCTGACAAACCTGCAGTATTTAGATTTTTTTTTTTTTAATAATGCTCTGCATTTTTGAAAGTGTTTACTTGCGTGTAAAAATACATATTTGACTTTACCCATATGTTAAAATTTAAGTGCAATGTCTGTGCAAAGATTTTCCCATTTCTTTGGGGAAATGGAATGAGGAGAGTATTACAGTGCAATTTAGGTTCCCTGGGTTTCAGGTTGTTTTTTTTTTTTTTTAAAGAGGTAATAAGGGAGGTTAATTGTGGAACTAGGAGGCTCCACTGACTCATCTTCTGAATAAAGAAATTCAGATGTGTTGTGACCTCAAGAAAGTGAATTTTTAGAGCAGTTGAAGTTAGAAATCTGGGATAAATTCGGGTATTTGAAAGTCATGGTAACAACCATTTGTAAGAGCGTATCATGCTCTATAGTAAGATTGCATAAGGGCACAGGAGGAAGCATCTGATTTTTTACATTTTTTTTTCCCTTTTGGCATTCTGTTTGTGACAATTACATGACTCTCTATTAACTGTGTGTGGAAGAAAGCAGTGTTATGAAATGAGGAGAGATTTCCTTCATCTGTTACTCTCTAGGTAATTTTTGTGCTTTTTCCAGTATTTAAGTACCTCTTAACTGCTTGCTGTCCATCTGTATACCATTCATAGTACTGTAAACTAGTATATGTAGCATGACCTTGTAACTTGCTTTGTTTGTGCATCTGCCAGTACAATATGTTGTCTTTCCTTAAAATGCAAATATGCTCCACGCAGCACAGAGCTCCTTAGTCAATAAATAAATGGAGGTAAAAAACTGTACCTAATACCCATTTAATTTAAATTCATTTTATAAACATAAAGACGCCTTTTAAGAGAAGCTTTAATTCAGACTAGCACCTTGATTTGTGGTTGCCATGGAGAATCAAATCTGTCATTTGACAAGAAAAGTCACCCATTTATGACAGCACTTTATCTTGTCTCTCCAGGGGAAGAAAATGTCAAAAGTGAGAGCAGAAAAAAATAAAGCCTTGAAACACCAGAATTTCTTGATTTCATTTTTATTATTCAGCTATCATATCCTTTCTGATAATAGCAACTTGGTGAAAATAAATAATGTTCCTACAGTAAAATCAAATATTTCCTATTGGAATGGACAGGGCTCTTTGTGATTGTCAGTGCTGTGAAGTCTGGCAAGAAATAGTGTTATTAGATAAACCCACAGTGCCCAAATCCCATTTTCTTTTCATTACAGTGTCAAAATAATTATACCTGTGTAATTTGGGTAAGAAATTGTAGAATAAGTAAAATGGTCCATTGGAAAAGATTGCTTTAAGCTTGTGTTCACTATAGGGTGGGGTTTTTTGCATGCTGAAGGAAAAAAAAAAAGATTAAAAAAAATTGTATAATTTCATTTGAATAAAAAATGTCTGGTTACTCTTTCATGTTCTGTGCAACCAGAGGAGATGGCAAGTGCTGTGTTCTGTTGGGGTTTTTACATCCATGCTGCTTTTGTAAAAGAGAGTTAAAAGAGCCAGGAGTTTTAACACTTTTTGATTCTCAGGTGAAAAATCTCTGTAGAGTTTCAAAGACAGTAGATAAAATTGATGATTATCTGAAATTTTTTTTTTTGAAGTGTTTTTATTTTGTAGGATTAAGAGATGGGAAGAATTGGGTACTTTCAGGAACGTAATTAGCTATCGCAAGTGTTTACGCGTGTACATTTAATCCATACAGACACTCAGTTGCCCCCAGGGGAGAAACACTTACTGTAGCATTGCATTACTTTTTACATAAATCTAAAAAGTGCCGTTGAAATAACGAGACTAAAATAATCCACTCTGCGCCTCTTTCTTGAGACGGCGTTTGTGCCTTTCACCGTGTTGCGGGGTTTGATGTGGTTCAGGAGTAATCTTGTATCAATGAGATAGCATTATAATAGAAAGTCCTTTAGTGGTTTAGTGTAAATATTGGGCTGGTAGGGGAGCTGCTTGCTGGAGCCGCTGTGCCTGCAAGAGATTACAAAAAGGGAGAGAAAGGAAAGGGTCGGAGGCTCTTTTTTTTTTTATCCTTGAAATTGGCTGGCGGTGCTGGATCCATAGCCAAAGCTAGCTGGGATCTGCTGTGAGAAAACAGGCAGCACAATAGTTCCCTATTCCTGCCTTCATGCGGAGTCTGAAGCCAAATCCTGCTCTTAAATACTTATGTGTAACTCAGCGTGCCTTCACCAGGCACTGCCATGCCTGCCCGCTGGAAGTAAGTGATGTGTTGTATCCTGGGGGTCTTTAAAAAATGTACGTGGTTGCAAATGTCACCTTGGTGGGGAAATAGTTGCAATTTGGATTTTTAATTTTTTTTTTTTTTTAATGTTGGTTTTTAACACGTATTAGCATCATGTCATAGGAAGTGTGTTAGCATGGGCTACCAGAATGTGATAACTTAGGGGTTTTTTTATGAGACCATCTGGAATAAAAGAGGGTGAATTAAAGATGCTCTCTGGGGTTATGGAATCTTAAAGATATTAAAAGGTCTGATTTCCATAATGTCTGCCTCTCCTTTTGCCCAACTGTTGATATAATCTGCTTTAAAATCGATTTGCTGTCATCGTGTAATCAAAGCCTTAATTGCATCATCATTGACTTCAGCATTTTTTCCTGATAAATTTGTGTGACTGATGGTGAAAATGTTGTGAAAAGAGAAACAACAAGTGTTTGAAATAATTTTGCTGGATGTGCTGTCTCTTGCATATGGACACTAAATTTCACAGGTAGTCCAAGAGTCCTTGAGTTTCAGTAAGATACGGGAAAATGTTTTCTTGTTTTCAAAACCTTGAGGTTTGATACCACAAACTGTTTAACTTGTTGAAGTCAAAGTAGGAATAAAAGATCAGTATTTAGCATGGCCTTATCAAAACTGTCTTTTAAAATATAAAGTCAATTTCAAATTGTAACTTTATACAAGTTGTTCTTAAAATATAGTAATTTGAAAAAGGAATGGTGGGGGGGGTAAATCTGCGTATTCGCTGTGAGGTTGTTCCCCAAAGCAGTGAATTAATCCCCCATAAGCTCTGTCTGGGCAAAGACCAAATTGAGTTTAAACAGTTTTATAAAACAAAAAATTGTGAGTAATGTGTCTCTCTGGCTTCCATCTGAAGTGATGCCATCTGAAATGGCTGATATCCTGTCCTGAAAATCACAGATGGAAACTTCATCTCGGCACAGTGCTACGGCAAGAATGAAATGAAAGTAGCAGAGTCTCATTTACATTTCAGAAATAGTTCTCGGTAGTTTCCTGTTCCATCCACCAGATTTTCTTGTGTACCTGGTGCTGGTTGTTCCCCACACTGAGAGGGCAGTGCTGTAGCTGTGGCCCTTGGAGAATTGTGAGTGTGTAGGTGATGCTCTTGCCTTACCAAGGGATGCAGTTTGCTGCAGCGATAACTGGAGCAGCAGCGACTGTTTGATGCTGTTCCCACAAAGGTTAACTCCTTCCTTTTGGCTTTCACTGTTCTCTTTAGTCAGAGCAACTGCAGTGCAAGCTTTTCTCAGCGGAGTTTTTGCTGATTTATTTAAATTTCATTTTTGTTTTATTAACCTGTGTTTGGAAACGCCCTGGACTCTGAGAGTCTGTGGTATAAAATGGCAACGCTCTCCTGTTGTTTCTGTGAGGGGGAAGTCAAAGTAAACACGTACTTTGAGAAGAGAACATACACCGGGTGCTAATAAGACTGTATTGACTGTAAATGGCTTTTATGGGAGTCTTTGAAAGAGAAGAAAGTGCAAATTACTGGGGAGGATGGAGAATGCCATAGATCAAGGGAAAAATGTGATACTTGTCAGTTGCTGTGTATTAGTGCAGCCCCTTCCCCAGCATATAATACCATGTAAGTATTGAACAAAACTAAGATTTGCCACTTCTCAACAGCACCTGTGACTTCCTCGAACATACACAGGGCTAGAAATTAAGCTGCTGGGAGTGTGGCAAGTCTTCTCAAAGCACCCACTGACCTCACCAAGTCTCTTCAGCTGCCCAAGCAAACGTGAACGGGCGCATAATGGACAGGAATGACAGCACAGCTCATTGCCATATAAAGAATTGTTCTTTTTTAATGTATGGGTGCTTGTGTGTGTGTGTGTGTGTGTATTTTTAACAGAGCTGCAGAGTCTCTGTGCAGGAGCTGTCACTGGTGAGGGGAAGCCAGGGCGGCCACAGAGCACTTTGCTGAGCACGGAGGGTCCTGCCCAGGTGCCTTGGGGAAGGACAAGTCCCACAGTGTCCCACAGTGCCTCAGCATCCTCCTTGTGTGGTGCCACGTAGGGCTCCATGGCCTCAAGGTGTCAGGGGGAAGTGAGTACCCTGGGAAGCAGTGGGAGCTCCTTGTTTCTCACGCTGCTTTGGAGTCACTGGAGTTGTCAAGGCAGTTCAAGTTGTTCGAGGATATTGGAGTGCTCCTTGTGGGGACCTCCCACTTATGGCTGTTGGGGTGATGCTCACAAGGAGGGGTTGATGCCTTCACCCTGCCCTGCCACCAGCAGCTCCCAGTGCCACCCAGCAGTGTCTGGTTATGCTGTTCTGGTGGTGGTGACTGGTGGTGTGCCTCTTGTTGGCCACTCTGGTTGTATCTGCTTCTTGCTTCCCTGTCAGTTCTCACTTCTTAAAGACAGAGTAAAAAGTTCTTAAGAAATTATATACATTAAAAACAGGTGTGTGTGAAAACAGCCTTCAAGATGGCATAGTCTGGTACCTGAGATTTAGGAAACAACAGAGTTAAGGTGGGACAGACCTTAATCAAGACTCTGGGCTGTTAGATCTGTGAAACTCTGACCATTTCATGTAGTTTTGAGGGTAGATTTTGTTGTTGTTTTGTTTGGTTTTTTTTCTTCCCAAAGAGCTTGATTTGGTCTTTTGCATGTCATCCAAACCCAGTTGCTCCAAATTTGCCACATGGTTCCCTGTTCCTCATTTCTGCATGCCTACCAAGAGACACCTGGGGCCAATTTACAGAAGTGATCTGGGCTTGGCAACCACAAATGAGGCAGCACATGAGGATCCATAAAGACTGTGAGTCAGGGTGGGCTCAGATTGGTGCCTTGAGTTTGGGTAACTCAAACCAGCAGCCACCAAGAGCCTCCCTTTTGCTTTGCCTTGGTTTCCCAGCCTTGAGGTGGTTGTGATGCTATCAAACATCTTTTCAAGTGAAGGTAAGAAGGTTTTTTGTAACATTCTGGTACTCTAATGAGAGAACTAGAGCCATGGTCAAGAGGAGTTTGGCAATTCTGTATTCATGTTGGATTTGCATAGCATGTGCTGAATAAATAGTGTGTGCCACTGTGAGTAGAGGTTTTATAAGGAGAATAGCAATGTTTAATAACTGTGGATTAGATGGGAGTCCCACAGAAGAAAAAAAAAAAAGATTGTATAAGTGAAGACTTGATTGTAATACTCATTCCAAAGGTGTAAATCGGGATTGTATGTTGATGTTGCCAACTTTGTTGCTTAGTTTTTGCAACTTTAACGTTATTTTAATATAGCTTTGGAGGCAATTCTATAAAGGATGTACAGCAATATGTTAACATGCTGTGCCATCCTACATTTAGGGCTTGTAATAAGCCTTTTCTATTTTTTTGGTATTGTCTCTGCCAAAAAAAATAGTGACTGTTGAGCAGTGAAGTATGTGTTCATATTGCTGCATTTTTATTTGATTCTGGGTCCTGTATCTTGTCCCAGGATCTCAAGGCTGTTACTCTGTTCTCTTTGTATTTGGGAGAAGCAGTCAGGGCAGTCCATGTGCTGCACTGAGATCCCTGCTCAGGGCAGGGTAGCTGGTGGTGGTGGGAAAAGCTGGAAGCAGAAGGGCAAGCCCTAAAGAAGTTATAGCCACTTAAATCAGACTCTTGCAGCTGAAATAGCTAAAATATTTATATTTGCTGGGGGTGGGGAAGACATACCAGGATTAGTTATTTTTGCCTAGATGTTATAGGTCTGTTTTTTGAGGGGGAGCCTTGTGAAACTTAATTTTTTGTTGCCTAAGGGAAACAGCAATTTGCATGCTATGAGAGAAGTTTCTGATGATGGGGATTTTTCAGTAATTGGGATGATTATATGCATGGACTAGAATTTTTTTTCCACGCTGTTGTCCTTTCCCCCACTTATAACCATAGCTACACCAGTCTCATCCCGACTGAAGATGGGAAGAAGTATAGAATTCATTCCTCCTATTTTTATGTCCAAATATAGTGGCTCAAGTGGACCCACAGATGACAAAATTGATCGTATTAGCAGTTTGTGTGCCTGGCTTTCAGGATGATGGGAGATTGTCAGTAATAAGAACACCATTCTTACCGGTGCTCTGCACATCTCGGAACAACGTGTTTCAACTCTCTCTACCTAAATTTCACCATATATAAAATTAGATAACCTTTACTTACTTTACAGGTTTTGCAACTATTATGTATGCATTCAGGTATTCCCAGAGTACCAGCACATGGCTGTGCTCTCCTCCTTCCCCCTGTTCCAGCTCTGCAAGCTGGAAGTGAGCTGTTCCTTAGGATTGGACAATCCTGATCTTGGTTTTCTTCCCGAATTGATTAGCGATCCTGATTGAACAAGGGGAAGCCCAGTGCGTGGGGAGGTTGTTTCCAAGAGAGGTTCAGAGGAATGTTTGTTTTGGGAAGCAGCTCACTGACCCCTTGGGATGGAGCAGTTTCCTAAGGCAGGAGCTGGTGTTTTCCACCCACCCAGAACGTGCCCATGGTCCTGCTCTCGCAACCCCAGAGCCTCCTCTGGGTTTCTTATGCTCCTCTGCTTGTGAGGCTGAATTTAATTACGGGGGATAAGGTCCTCCAGAGCAGACCTTTAAAAGTCCTATATAAAGATGCTGCTCTTAAGTAATTCAATATTTCAACTGCTCTGTGCGGGATTGATTGATTGATTAATGGAGGAGTTCATTTAATTAATCTGGGGCTTCACTCAGTCACATGTGTTACAGTAAATTCGGTGATGGTGGTGCTGCAGGAGGCGGTTGGGAGCTTCAGATCCCAGACTGCTGCTGGTCCCTTTGGATTGGCGGCACAGCCACAGGTGCAGAGTCACCCGGGGCGCCTGCGCCGGCTCCGTCTCGCTGGGTTGCTATCTATAGGCTGCTAAATGTGTTTCTGGTGGCAGGCAGACGTGATGCTCTGTCACTTCCTACAAGTGTGCGTGTGGAGCGAGACGGTTTTTCCCCTCCTTAGCCCCCAGTGCACGCCCAAGTGGTTTGCCTCCACTTTTGGATTCTGCACTGTTGATATGTCATCACGTATTGACAGGGACCATAGCCGCTGTTTCTAAGCAGCGTTCTTCTGCTGATGTTTTTTCAGCACTTTGCTGGACAACTTTGGTTGGACAGGTATCCCTGTCCTGGGGGCGGTGGAGATGTGCTGTCATGGTACATGTGCAGCACCCAGGGGAGTTGTGACTCAGGCTACAGAACACCCCAAAACTGAAAGTTTCAGCCGTGTGTGGAGCTGCAAAGCCTGATCTGCAGGCTGATGGAGGGCTTGTTGCTCCTTCCCTCACCCTCGTTGCCCTCAGTAGCTTTAACAAAGGGAAGTTGTATTTCCTCTGAGGGTTTTCCGTGTTGGCCCTGAGTATGTGAGGTGTGTGGGGACAGGGAGGCTGTGAGGAGCTGTGCAGGAATTCCCCCAGGGCTTTGGTGCTCCATTACCCAGTCCATCTCTACTGGAGAAGCTTTAGTCTGGTACAGGAAGATGCTGTTTGTTTCAGATGGGAAGGAGATGACTGAAATGGCTGCGATCATTGCACTCTGAGATTTGGTACAAGCGTTCCCAAATCTGTCATTGTAGCATAACTAGACATGAAGGAGATGTGACTGCCTGGCCACAAACCCTTGCCAGGGGTGGGATCTTGCAGCTGCATTGTGTGGGCTGTGTCCCAGTGCCTGAGCTGGGGGCTGTGCCTCTGTCCTGGAGTGTCACACTCGGTGGCTCCAGGATCGGTCACTGCTGTCACATTTCCAGGTTTCCCTGTCCAGGCTTTGTACAAATAGATGTAGAAGGAGATTAACAGGCACATGTGTGATGCACACACAGTCATCCACACTACTCTTGAATGAAGGCAATGAAAAGCCCAAAAGCTGGCCAGCCTCACAACTGGGTTTGATTCTACATAGCCAACACGTGAGCAGTTGCACAGCAGCCGAGTGGGCTTTTTTTCCTCCTCTATTTTTTTGAAAAAGAAATGAAGCCTTGATTTGTGGACGAGCAGTTCAGTGCTGCTGTCATAGGTTGGTGGTTTGTTGTGTGGTTTGCTTGGTTCTCAGACCTGTGTGCTGGAAGGTAATGGGGTTCATCTCAGAGAGAGCTTTTTCTCAGCATGATGTCTAACAATGTGTTGCCTCTGTTTTCTCACTTGCTAGTCTTATGGAATTTAGTCATGCCACAATATTTGATGAATAGCCTTTGATAAAAGGCTTTTATTCTTTTCTTTTTTTTCTTTTTTTTTTTTTTTTTTTTTGGTCACTGTTGTAATACCGTGAAATGCTGACGGAAAGCTGAGTAAAAATGATCACTAAATGTTAATGTGATGGGCCACAGGTTAACCTGTAGGAGTGTCAGTGGAATTCCCTGTGTGCTGAGAGGATGCTGCTGCTGGATGTGGGGGGGTTGTGCTGGTACCTGGCTGGGCAGCCTGTGCATGAACCCTTTTCCAGCAGCTCATGGCTGTTGCTGTTTTCCAGCCCTGGTTATGGCACAGGAGACAGTCTCTTGACACTCTTTACTTCCATCCCCCAGCAAGTGTGGGGTGGAAATCCTGCCCAGTTTTGATGCTTTCTCTCCCTGTATCCAGGCTATACAGGAGCTGGTGCTGCAGGAGTTTTTAAGCAATTTGATCTGAAGTGGCTGCATTGTTCATCTGATTAAATAGTATTTAATTAGCTTTGTTTCATCCTTTTGCTTCAGTGTGAAGATTGGGGAGGGGGGAAAGGAAAAGATAAAAATTGTCTAAATGAAGCTTTGTCATTTAAAACACATATAAAACTCTGTGAGATGCCTTTTATTCCCCTGTCCTTTATCTTCCCTCGCAAGCTCTCCACGAATGAGTAGTGCATGTTGAGGTTTATCTTTGCTTTTATGTGCAGTAGGCACATGCTTAACATCGAGCACATTTGAGTTGCATTTCATAGGGCTTTCACAATCCCTTTATAAAGGGACTGATCTGCTAACATCACCCTCTTTAGATCTAGCAGGCAGGATGTTCCTCCACACAGTGAAGTGCTCGCAGTCTCTCTTGCCAGACCAGTAAGTGAATGATTTCAAGCCTGGTGGGCAATACTTGTGTCCATGCGTAGCACAGACAGACCACAGTAGTAGGCAGCTGCATGTAATTTTGAACTCCACTCATTGAACTGTAATAAAACAATATAAGCACTGCTTGGGGGAAAGATTGGATGCAGTTATCCTTACACAGGGCTCGGGCATATGAAAGCAGCGCTGGCTGACAAGAGGATTTTGAGATTTGATTTTGATTGAATTGCAGAATTGAACAGGCCAGGAATGTCAGTGGAAGGCTAAATGCCTGTAGTGCCATAAAGTTTTATTCATGTGAGGCTTTCCAATATAAAGTAGATGGATTATTGGAGAAGGTGTCAAGGGACATGAAATAGAAGTGCCCAAAACATAAAATGTGGGTATAAGGATAAAATTACTTCTTGCTTAGTACATAATTAGCTCACAAAAATGTTTTTGGGTAGCTGTTTGTTTATTCAACCTTTTTGAAAGCTAAGTCATTACACAAAATAAAACAACAGTCCTTGCCTTTTGCTTCATCTCTCTCTGACTGGAATTCATATTCTTTCAAGAACAGGTTTAGAAAACGAATTCTGTCTTAATTTATTTTTTTTATTAGGAAAAAAGGTGTCTCATTAAAAAAAATGTGGGGGAGGAGAAGTCCACAGGATAGAAAGGAAAAGGGGGGGAAAAAAAAGAGAAGTCCACAGGATATGAACACTCTGCAGACACTGAAAACTATTATGCTCAAAAACAAGAGCGGGATGTGTTCACATACCACAACACACTGACTTATTTCATAGCTCAGTAATGCATATGTAATTAGAGGCAAATTTGCATAGGACAGCTGATAGCCAAATCTGTATGGCATTAGAGAGAGCTTCACTCCTTTGCAGTGAACTCTGAACAATAAATCAAGTTGCACACGGGTTGGATGTGGGTTAGCACAAGGGGCTGCATTTCTCATTTCTGTGCCCAAATTCTGGGTCTGTTTACAGCCCTGTGTCTCAGTTAACGTTTTCCCTAAACATACTCTAAATCACATATATTATGACCGCAGGAAAATAATCATAGCTTTATGCTACATCCAATCACTTAGAATTGTAACATAAACAGTAAAATGGCCTTCTTATTACAAGACCTTTTTTCTGTTTTAAATTGCTTTTTTTTTTTTTTTTGGAAAAGAGCTTGTTGTGTTAATCTTGCCTTAACCAAGGACACGAATACCTTTCTATATGTTTTTTTTTTTTTATAGGGAGGAGGTGTGTGGTGCATACAAGACTGTCAGAATGGGATCTCAAATTGGCATAAAATCTAAACTTATGAAATTGTATTTAAAGAACAGTGTACATTTATATTTTCAGAACTAGTTGCCTGTAAGCTGTGTGTTCTTCCATTTCAGTCCCTCCTGATTGAGATGACATGTATGTTTAGGTAGTATTTATATGTAATTGTTTTTATTTTAAGTCCAAAAGAAACACCCAAATTGTTATTACCATGCAGATTGTAATTATTATTTTTGAAATCTTCTATTGTGAGCTTGGATCTGTAAATTCTTTAGGAAAGAAATACCACATTCATTGCTGGTGGTAACTCTCCAGGGATTTGTTAAACTTTTATTTACCACATGTTACATATATCGTTCCTCTGTGGTATTTTGGGTTATTTTGTGTTATTATTTAGATTTGATGAAAGTAAATGTGATGAGGATTTACCTATATGAATAGCAGTTTATTTCTGATGTGTTTCTTTGAAGGAAAAGGATAAAAAAAGCTCCCTTCTCCCCCCTACCCCCCAACTCATACCAGCTATAGTCCTTGAATTATGTGTGGTAGAGATGCTGTACTCAATAGAGCGACTTTTCTTTTCTTCCTCCCCCTCACTTCCCCCCTCTGGCTGCCTTTTTTTTTTCCTTTTTTTTTTCCTTAAATAGGGTTTTGCAGCAGACTGTAATGCAAGGAGTTGGTTTCAAGGGGGCTGTGTATGGGTATCCTGGCTGTGAGGATGGTGGGGCTGGGGGTGTTAGATCACCTCATGCAGCAAAGCCAAAATATTTACAGAGTCATCAGGTAGCAGAGAACCAAGAACTTTGAACCCAGGATCATAAATCAGCTCTTTTTTCTTTTTCTTTTTTTTTTTTTTTAATACCTCCTGAATTTGAATTTCTCAAGTTAAAGAAAAGTGAGCTTATTTTTTTGTTTTGTTTTCTGTTTTGTAAGGTTTTTTTATTTTAACTGTACTAGTTATAACATGCTTAATATTTAGACATTTTTAAGTTATTTAGAAATATAAGTTAAATGGGCAGACAAAATGATTTAGCTTTAGACAGTTTTTAAATATTACTTTTATTTAAATTCTATGATGTTTAATTTTTAAAACATTTAAAATACTATTTTTAGTTTATACTGAAATTGAAACAAAATTTTTGTGCAGAAATGATTAAATACAAAATAAAAATCCTTGATTACATTTAAAAAAAAGTGCAAAGACCTAGCTGAAGTTGGCTCTTTCAGTTATTTTAGAACATGTGAGTATTGATAAGCTTAGATCGCCTTCTGTAGACAAAGTTTGGTTTCAATGTTCATTGAGGTAGGGCTGAATGATTAGTTTTAGTAATTCCTTTGATGATTCAGTAAAACCTGTGAAAAGGAGACCTTGCTTTCCTTTTCCAATCTAGGAATAAAATAAATAAATAAAATAAAGGTGTGGAAGATTGAGATCTAATACTGCTGTGATTGTAATATATTCCATATTCTTACAACAGATCATGTTCAGTAAATGTTTTACATGCATAAATGAATAAACTCGTTATGTATTCAGCATATTTATACGATCTTCATTTAATAAATAAAAATGTTATTTTCATTTTCTTTCAGTTTTATTTTTCAACCAAATGACGATCAATATGAATCCTGGAATTGCCAACTAATAAAAACTGTCATGCTTTCTAACATAGTCATAGCTTAAAACTTAGAGATGCAAATGAATGTGAAAATAACCTGTTATCATCTTTAGCAGACAGAGAAATTAAGGTAATGAAAAGGCCATATTTTATTAAGTTGCTAACCAATTAGAATTGATGCTTCTTTAGGAAAATAAATACAAAAGTACAAATGCAAAACAAGATTGAAATCAATGATTTAAACCGTGTTTCCTGCTTTTTGATATAAACCGTGATTAGAATCAGTGATTCAAATCACTTTGATTTACATCAGGCTCGTGCTTAGGGTGGATTAGTTTGTGGTTACCAACGAGAACCCTCTGAATATAAAGGCAGGGAGTGCAAAGGGGAGGGTGAGCTGCCTGTGACAGGGGGGTTGGACATGGTGGTCTTCAAGGTCCCTTCCAACCAAACCATTCCACATATCAAAATGCCTCCTCATTCACTTGGCCTGAAATACTAAAATTACACGTGCAGGATTCCTGTGGTCACCTCTCAGCACCATCCGAGTCTGGATCCATCCGAGTCTGGATCCATCCGAGTCTGGGGGCTCGTGGCAGGTGAGGTGGGATGAGTCCCCTTCTGGGGTGGCCTCAGCCCATCACTTGTGGAAGCAAAGGGGCTCAGGCCCTTCCCCTGTGCAGTGTGTCCTCCCCTCGCTGCGGGCAGCATCCCCACTGCCCTCCCTGCTTGCTCCTGGAGGGATTCACTGCTCTCCCCAGGGGCTTGGCTCTTCCCGTGTCCCTTGCAGAGGACACGGCACAGGCACTGCGTTCCGTGAGCTCCCAGAAAGTATTTTTTGCTAATCAGTTCTCCCAGGTAAAAGGTATTAAGGCTTTTTTTAGCCTTATTTCAAAACCTGTGTTCCCTTCCAGGAGGGGCAGGGTTGTGTCTTTCACAATGAACTCTTCTGTGGGAGCTGTGGCCATGCTCTGCTTCAGACCATGGTGAAGCTCTTCCCTTTCCACCAGCTCTTTCTGGTTCTTTTTTGGGCATCCTGCAGGAGAGGTGGGAAAAGAGACAGCTTGCCTACAGGAAACCCAAAAAAGAGCAAAATAAGCTATTTTTTTTGGCCAGAACGTTTTGGCAGAGGGGCAGCAGTGGGGGATTGGTAGAGCCCTGCTTCAGTGGCTGGTGGAGAAGAGCTCCTGTTGTAACAGCATAGATCACGTCTTCCCTTGACAGGGTCTCAGTGTTAAAGAAACCCGACATAAACCTCGATATGCTCTGGGTCAGGGATGTCAAGTAGAGCAGATTGCATTCAAGTTGCACATAAATTATTTAAAATGCCCATAAAGATGGGTCAAGGGTCCTTGCGTTGGTAGAAGTCAGTTTAAGCTTGTGTGCTGTAATTGTTTCCATATGATGACCTTTCTGAACACACAGAGTAGAAATCCTTTGCAAGGTGCACAAGTTGAGAAACACGTGGATTTTATTGTAATAATGTTTCTAGTTAGAAGGTCTCAAAATAATTAGCTTGATTTAGCGCTCTCATTTCTGCCTGTGTTCCAGACTACATCCAAGCCTTTTATGGAGCATAAACAGTTCCTTCATGTAGTGTTGGCAGCTGAATACTCAGTACTGTAAGAATAATGTAGAGACCTTCCACCAGTGTTGGATGAAGTCAGCTCTCCTGGAGGAGGCAGATGTTTTGGCAGAGGAAGGTGCCATGTGTTTCTTGGGTCAACCACAGTAAATTTGTGAGCAGTTGGCCCTTAAATAGCAAGGTTGGGGTTTTTTCCTCTTATATTTAGGGATAAATATATGAGGAATATAGTTATGGGCTGATCCTATTGCTTATTGGTATGACTTAAGATGCACAATTACAAGTGAATTTAACTCCAGTGCTGTGCATTTGAACACAGTCAAGTTTACTCAGCAGGTTTTCCTAGGTTTAATCCATGCTAATTTATTCTTGCATTCTGACTGTAGTGACTATCTCAAAGCAAATCAGATGAATGGGGTCAGATTTTTAGCTGGCATAAACTGACACAGTTCCTCAATTTTTGTGCACTTGCTGTAGCTGTGCTGATTTATGCCAGCCAGGAGTAAAGGCCATTTATATTAACCTGGTATGTTAGTCACTATGTCTGGTGACTAAGTTTGAAAAAAAAACCCAAATACCTTGTACTTCTTGTGTGCTGCAACAGGAAAACATCCAGGAAAATAGTTAAAAATTGGATAGGAGGGTTTGTTGTGTGTAGTACAGGAGCTATGTGGACAGTAGGATGCAGAGATGTAGGACCGATTCCCAGGGAAATGTGATTTATAGAGATGATTTGTAGCTGGAAATCTTGCACTGCTGGAAGTACTGGTGGATCCATAAAGGTAACAGCCAGTATTTAAGATTTGCTTTGAAAAGTTTAATATTTCTTCACAGTAGGAAGGAATGCTGCTGGAGGTTTTCCTCTGCATGTGAATAGACACATGAAATACATACACAGAACACAAATTACAGACACATGGAGCAGGCTATAAGAGATGGTGTGACAGAGGAATTTCACTTAATCAGGGGGTGAACCCATGGGATCTGTGTTTTGGGATCTGGCCCCTGGGGAGGAAGATGCCTGGTTGCTTTATGTTCTGGGGTACCCACTTAAAGAAGCAGGTGCTTTGGTATATGCTTGTGTGTGTGTGAAAACCACCCTCCAGTGGTGCTTGGTTGGGCTTCTGGAGCCTGGAGACGTTCCCACCTTTCTGGCTTGGCTGATCCCTGTTGATTCATCCCTGAATGTGTTGGTTCTTCCCTTGCAAATTGCTCTGTGTGGTTGGTCTTAGCAGGGAGTCACTGCTAAATGTTGGGACGGGCTTATGGTGACACCCTTGAATTTTTGTTGGTTTTTGGTTGGTTGGTGGAGTCTGAACTGAGGCTGGGCAGCGTCATGGAGTCTCTTCTGCATTTTCAGCTCCAGTGAGAGGTGTAGCACATCAGCCTTATCAGAGCTGTAACTTCATTGTGGTTGCTCTGGGAGAAGGCTACTGGCTAATTGATGTGTACAGAGAAGGATGGGGTGGGTGCTTGTGGGTAGTAAGTGATTTTGGCATTTGCTGCTTGCTGTTGAAGTACACAGAGACCACTGGTCTCCAAATTCAGAACTAATACGCCTAAAAATAAATAACCACACTAAAACCAGAGATCATTTGAAAAAGAGTAAGGTGGCAAACCGCACCAAGAACTCTTTGCAAAAGGCAATGCAGAAGTTTTAGTGCTGCTCTTTAAAATTCAAGATTTTATCTTGGAGAGTTATCTTTAGAAAAATAAACGTTCCCTTGGAATCAGGTATACTAATCCTGCGATACTGACTGTGGAATGCTTATTTCTCTGGAGAGGCTGTGGGGAAGAAGGAGATGTTCATTTGAGCAGTTTGAGACCCCTACAGCCTGTGTCAGTCTGATGTCAGTCCATTCGCTGAAATAAGCTGAACACTCCACAGCAGAGGAAAGCCCTGTCTGGAGTAGATTTCTTTAAAATAAAATAAAAATAAAAAAATTCAAACTTCCCCTTTGTGATTTATGATACCTTTAACAATGCCACTTTCTCAAAGCCATGCATCATACACAAACAATGGGCCACATAGAAAAGCGTGCTCCCCGGAGTATTACCAAGCATGTAATTTTGTCTTTAAATTCTTTGGAGTGAATTGTAAGAACATGACTTCATAGGAACCTTTGAGACATTATGGCTTTTAATAATGCTCTGCTGCTACATGTAATACTTCAGTTTTACTTTTATTAATTAAATTGCTCGTTGCATGTGTGTGCAGCGGGGAGGGGATCCCGTCCATCCCGGCACACCCAGGAGGGATGTGGCTGCCAGAAGGGCTTTGCTCACCTTCTGAAGGTGAGGGGGCTGCGCTCTGCTCTGCTCTGATGGAGGTTCCAGGAGGGTTTTCCTCCAGTTTCCATCCCCTGGCCAAGCACATCTGTGCAGTCTCCCCATCCCTCCAGCCTTGGTGCCCATTGCTGTGCCCACGAGGGGGTGCGCACGAGAGGCAGCTCCTCTTCTTCTTCTTCCTCGTCATGAGCTCATACAAAACCCTGTGGGGTGTGCAACTGTCCCACCCCTCACCCAGCTCACATGTAGCTCCTGCCTTGACTCTCCTGCCCAGCACTGCTATGCCCTCACATCTGTGATCTTCCCAAATTTATATATATATGTTTTTGTAAGTTTTCAAGAAAATTGAGGTCAAACTTATTTCCTCCTGTAATCCCTTTGCACCCCCTGTCAGCTTTATTTTTTTTTTTTTTTTCAGCAGGCACATCTTGCATTATGTAAAACATAGGTGAAGAAACATGTTCAGTAAATCTGCGTTGCCTTTCTGTCTGCAGCAGCTGGGTTTGGATCTGGCTGCTTATCTAATAAAGGGTGGAAGCTGTACTTTTTACAGCTTTTTGTAGCACGGTTTGTGGGCTTGCCCATAATAATACAATTATGAAGGTTAACAGGAAAAAACTGGGTCCAGGAGTGATTCCAGGCAGCTGGCAATGCCGACGAATTGGAAGCGCACCACCAATGAAAACTGCAGTGAAAAGCAAATTAAACCTCATATCTGCCATCTCACTCGCTTTTCTCTGCTTTCCTGTTTGGACTTGAAAGGTGATTGGAGCCAAGGCAGTGACAGTTGACGGAAGTGCTGCAAGGAGAGAGTATTTATTTACAGTGAATCGTGGTGATGCTTGTTCAGGATGCGGTTTCACGCAGGATGTTCTGTCCCCACCCCCGGTTTGATCATTTCTCCAAAAAAAAAAAAAGGAAGGGGGGGGTTAAAAAAAAAAAAGCTTCTTGATTGTTTGAGGCCACAGCTAATGCTTGGAGAAACAGTGAGCAGCATGCCTGTACTTGGAGCATGCTGTAATGTGCTGTCGGAGGAAGTTCCTGTATTAGGCACAGAGGCTGCTTGGGGCTAACTCCTGCCCAGATGTGCTCAAAACCCCAGTGTTGGCCCTACACATTTAAACTGGGAATGGTCAGGTAGGTCCCCATGCTGCCAGTGATGGCTAATGCAGGCCACCCGCTTGGATGTCAGCAGCACTACCAGCTGATGTGACTGTAAATTTATATTTTTGGAGAGGGAGGAAACAGCAGGAGTTATCTCCCTCTGTATGTTTTAGTACATCAAATCAATGTTAATGGAGAATTCAATGTGCAGAAGGTTTGGGATAGTTCAGCATTTGGATGAGGGGTTCCCCTCATTCTTTTTCTGCTGTAATCATGGACTCACTGATTGGTTTGGGTTGGAAGGGACCTTAAAGACCATCTGGTTTTAACCCCCTTGCTGGGTCACCTTCCACTTGATCAGGTTGCTCAAAGCCCCATCCAGCTTGGTCTCAGACACTTCTAGAGATGGCCATCCACAATTTTTCTGGCAACCTGTGCCAGACCTTCACCATCCTCGCAGTAGATTAAGACTTGAACCCTGCAGCAGATGGAATAACAGAATGTCCCTAAATAACAAGCATTGTGCTAGTCCAAGGACCCTGAAGGGCAGGGTTTATCTGACGTCCTCCTGCCGTCCCAGCACAGGAGAAGGGGTCTGCCTTGCTGGGATCAGGCTGTTCCCCAGGGGTGTTAGTGTGGGTTGGGTGCCCATCCCGAAGGTGCAGGATGGTTTTACAGCCCTCACACCTCTTGCTGCCATATCAGCCTCAGCACCAATGGGTTTTGTGCAGCTCCTGACAGGCAGGCAGAGATAGTAACTTCTGTTAGTCCCAGACGGGGCTGGTGATTAGATAGGGAGAGTTTCTCTATCTCGTTTCTTTCCGAGATAGAGCACAGGGCTTAGGGATGTGCTCTAGCATATACGGTTTCCTTCATGGGCACTGAGCAGGGAAGCTATTGGAAACTTGAGGGATTACAGGGAGGGGTGAATATGTTGGGTTTTTTTTATTTATTTACTTTGACATTTTCTTTTAAACTATTTCCAAGAAGTACATTTTTACCAGTTTTTCTGTCTGGAAGAAGGAATCTGATAGGGTTTTTTTTTTCCACTCACAGCTTTTAATTACACCATCGCCATCATCGAGCCCTTTCTACAACTCCCACATTGTTCAGCAGACACGGCAAAATGTTTTTTAGGAACCCATAAAAGCCAGTAATTTGCATCCAGAGGCCATGGTTGTAGTCGGCATTCAGGCAAGGATGCAACTGCCTGGGTAGCTTTATGGCTGGGACATGTGCTGCATTGTGGAGCGTGCCGCAGAGGAGCGGCGCTGCCGCCTGCCCGCGCTCCCGCACGCGTTGCTCTGCGAGTACCACTTAATGAAGCCGTGAAGTTGTTAGGGCTGGAAACGGGGAATCCAGCTCCCCAAAGGTCCATCGTGCCAGGGAGCTGAGCCACAGCCAGCCTGCCTCCTTCCCCAGCTCTGCACCAGCTTTCCTCAGCCTCTCCCCAGCCTTTGTGCCTCGGGGGTGTGATCTGTGCCTGCTTTTGGGCTTGGGTTCCCTTTAGTTGCCTCGTGGGGTTGAGCCTGCAGATGAGTGGGGCTGTTCTTGGTGCGGGATGCATCCTGTGAAATGGTTCTTGCTGCGGGTGATGGCTGAGTTGACACAGGGCATCAAGGACTCCCACGCATCCACAGCTTTTGGAAACCATCGGTTTCGGAGGCTAACGAGGGCCTCATGTTGCAGAAATATGTTAAGGTTTAGGATGAGATTTGCAAAATTGCCAAAGAGATTTTTTTTTTTTCTTTTAAGAGCTGTTTGAATTTGGCTAATCAAAACATCTTAAGTAGCTCTGAAAATGTCACTGTGAAAGATCCTGCTCATAGCTGGTCTAGCTGAACAAAAAAGGCTAAGATGCTTCAGAAGGAAGAAAACATCATCTCTTTTAAAAGGTGATAGGATGGCTGTGGTTTGGTATTGTGTAAAAATTGTAAGTAATTTCTTAGCAAGAAAGAGCTGTCTATTTTCAGTGGACTGTGAAGCCATGAGATACAGGGCCTTGGAGCATTCAGTAGCCAGGAAAGAGTTGTTTAAAAAGTATCTTAAAAAAATCAAGACTATTCACCTCAGAAAAAAATAACAAAAAGACATTTGAATTTGAGTCTGAATTTTTGGGAGGGGTTGAGGCTACTAGTAGTAACTAGCCTGAATTAAACTTGGAGTTCTTATCCAAACAAAGCTTACATGCATTTCTATTTTACTGTCACACGTGTGTACCTTTCAAACTGCCAGTCTCTCCAGTCAGAAGCACAACAGCACAACATAGTTTTTTTCATTATTGCTTTGTACACTTGTGCTTCCCCACCACCATATATTCTGTCCATTTGAAAGAATAAAGTGCTGCTCTGCTCCTTGAGTGGGAAATAACAGTAAGGATGGTGCGAGGTGTGTGGGATGCCTCTGCCCCCTGTGCAAGCCTTCCATTCCCAAGATTTCCCAGTTTCAGCTATTTCAGCTTCTTAAGTTATATCAACATCAACAAAGAAATAAAGGCAGGTCCTTACTTTTAGCACAGACACCATGAACAGGCTATTCAGTGCGTGCTCAACTCCCAGCAGGAACATTTGTGCCAGACAGAGGACTTTTTGATTCCCTGCTTTCTTCCTCCATCTGAATAGGCTGTGGCTGGGGGTGAGATGTCTGTTGTTAGACAAGGGGAACTGAATATCCAGAGGGCTCTTCAGTGCTCACTGAGACTCCTGGGGAAGAGAGGATGGTTTGGTGAGGATGGGGGGAAATGTTTGTCTTTGTGGGGATTGACCCTGCACTTTGAATTTAAGGGGATGCAGTGCTAGGGGCATATCTGCCTTGTGGGGCCAACAGGGGAAGATGCTGCCTTGCAAGAAGGGAGACAGTGTTCCCTGTGGCCTCAGAGTTGTCTGGGAGTCGGAAATGTGCAGGGTTTGTTCTGAACCCAGCCACGTCGTGCTGAAACACGCTCGTTGAAACGGGGCCGGGGTGAGCCGGCAGTGACTGACACAGCTTCTCCTGCCCAGAGCCTGCACCCAACTGCTTTTCATGGCCTCGAGTGCTTGCTGAAGTGGTTCCCAGCCAAGACAGGAAACTATTTGACTTCGGGTGCTAGAGAGCTCCTCTCATGGTATTTACAGATAAAAGGGGAGGAGTTGAAAACCGTAGTCCATGTTCAGCCCAATCTGATAACCTCCAGGGATTTTATTAGTTCAAAGAAATTTTGGATAGTGAACTTGTGTGCTTAAGTGGAGCTGAAGCCCCAACCCTTGGAGGCATCCCATCCTTACTAAAACCTTAGAATAACAAATGCTGCTTGTAACAATCTTTTTTTCTTACTTTTTTTTATTTTCCTTTGTTTTAAACCATTAGGCCATTCTAAAATTTAATACACAGGTAAGAATACATCCCTGATCTTTAATTGTCTCTCCTGAGCATTGATGGCACAGAAACCGCTTTTGTTCAACAGACTTCATTCTGTGAGGGGCTAAAAATAAGGAAGGTGAATTATATTCAGTAACTAGATGGGCAGAATGTGTTTTGTTAGAATAAATTAGGAAAGCAGTAGTAAAAGGACTGTTTTCCACAATGCTTTACTGGGTTACCAGATAGTTTAATGCTGTGTCCTCCTGTTGGATAGAGATGCACAACCTCTCTGCATGTCATGGTTGTGTTGTAGGTGGAAATGTCTAAAGGACACTGACTCCCCTTGGAGTCAGATATGCCCTGGCATCTGCCTGCTGTTGGGTCAGGGTTTCTCCTTGGATCTGCTCAGCAGACACAAGTTGTCCATCTCCCACCCTTCCAAATGGAAATTCTTCCTGGCCCTTTGCTTTCTTCTTTTCCCTTGGGTTTTATTTCACTACTGGCTGTTAGAGACCTTGGATAAGATACAGGTTCTGCTGGAGGCAGTAAAGAGGGTCTGGTAGGACCCTGTGTACATTGCCAGGTTTCCAGTTTTTTTTTTCTTTTCCTGGAGCCTCTGTTCCTTTCTTTGCAAGCCTAGAGCTACCTTCTGCTTCAAATAGGCAGATTCACTTACTGATTAAAAAGCATTGTTAATTTAGAAGGAAGGCCACATTCTTTCCCAACACCATCATTAATTAAAGACTAGGAAATTGCCAATTCACCCAACATTCACATCCTTACCAGACTATGCTCACGTAATTTATTGCCCAAATATCTTAATGCCCAAGTACGTGCTGAGGCCCGTACACAAAACTTAAACTCCAATCTCATATATTTTTCCTATGCATAATTAAAATTATTACCTCTTAAAACCTTGCTTATTTTTGGTAAAACACCTTTGTTTTTCTGAGGTTGGGTTTTTTAGATTGTGCCCAAACATGGGCACTGACTGTGGCCACAGCTTTATTAAACTGTATAATTTTAAGTGTATGGGTGTGAATCATAACCCCCAGATGAAAATAGCTTCTTCAGAGCTGTGTTTTTGGGAGGAGAAAAAAAAAAACAACCAAAACAACTTGATACCAAACACTCCCTTATGCCTTCTCACAATTCTAAACTGTTGCAGGTTGGACATAATCAGGAAACAGAGTTTTGTGTCAAGTTTTGTGTCGGTGAGGGGAATGTAACTATGCAAAACTCACTTACAGCTTAGACACATCATTCATGAGTTACACCATGGCTCCGAGCTCATGGCAACGACGAGTGTCTGGCAATCCCCACCATCTGGTGAACTCTGATGTGTATTTGAACAGCACGCTGTGTTAGTGTGCCTATATACAAGACATATTCGCACACAACATATAGTGGCAGGGGAAAGAGAGAGAAATTATGTTTCAGCTGTGAATGACTTATATTTACTCAAGCAGCAAAGAAATAGCTGATAGCTCACGAGTGATCAAAGCTCGTGGTGAGTTATAGAGGTCTTTCCTCACCAGTGAGGAAGATATAGCACATTTCAGCCTGCTGTATATTCTTTTAGTCCAACACACACATTTTAATGCTTATTTTTATTTTGGTTTAGAGGTCTTTCTACTTTGCACAGCAAGCAATTTTTTTTTAATTTTATTTTTTTAAAAATTTTTTTTGCAATCTCTTCTGCCTCTTCTCTGTCTGCTGCTGATGCCAGAGACAGAGCAGATTGGGAAGCCTTTGAACACATTACTGGTTGAACTCGAATGAGATTTTTGTATTGCTTGGTTGCAAGCTCCTGTGATGAGCATAAGGAATTTAGTTTTGATTGACATGATGTTCTCTTAAAGCAAAAGTGATCTATCAGCATTCAGGCACCCGCATCTTTTTTCTTTCATGACAAAAGATAGTTTTGTTGCAGTCGTGCTACAGCCACGAAGGTTGAATTGCAGTTTCCCTTTGAATCCTCTGATGGAGGAGGTAGAGAGGAGTGAGTCAAAATGGGCCATTTTAGGTCACTCCTAACAAGCCAGGCTCGAGGATCTTCTCAGTTTCTGTTGCTCTGCCTGTTTTGTGTTCAGCCAGCTCTTCCTCTGGTGCACCAGCATGCTCATTCCAGTACAGAGTATTTGTACAGATGACACAACCTTATTATCTTCAGCTTCGGGTGCTTTAAAAGGAGTTTTTACAGTTAACACACCCGTGATCTTATACCACAAAGAGAACTGGTCTGGCAAAAAGATATGATATATCCTGAGACAGAGTCTGAACGTGAGACATCCTCCCTCTCTCCTCCTAGTGCTCATCACTAAATGTGAAACCTCTTCAAAATAAGCTGCTCTCCAAATGAGTTATTATTTGGCCTATGTCGGTGTAGAAGGCACGTGAGCATCCTCTGGGAGGAAATATAATCTTATAAATTAACCTTTGAACTTGGGAGAGTTGGATTGTGGTTTTTATACAGCTGCTTTGTAGGGCACTGGGAGGTTATTTAAGCTGCCTTTTTCAGGTCTGGGAAATGGGTGCAGAGCTCCTTACCCCCACCACTGCCTTGCAAGCATATTCCTTCTGTCAGGAGGCCTGGGCCATCAGTGTGTGAAGAGCCATCAGAATTAACACTCTGTTAGGGATGATTTTATTGTTATTTGGAAACAGTTGAATCTCCCCATAACCTTTGAGGGGGCAAGGATTGATTCAAATAAGGCAGTTTTAAGAAACCTTCTAAATGCTGAACGTTTTAAGAATTGTACATTGCCGAGGCTTGGTGCTGAGCATTCCTGTAACTCTCCAGTGCTGCCTTTTTTCAATGGACAAACTTTAACAAATGGGTTATTTCTGGGTGTGAGGTTTGTATGGTTTTTAATGCCTGTGTTTAAGGGAGATTCACGAATCTGCTGTGAAATGGGAAAGGCTCATTATCCTGAGGGTGGGCTTTCCTTATCAGTGATCATCGTGGCAGGACTGTTTGGGAGTCTGTCGCTCTGCTTCCCATGCCCTGCCTGGTGAGGAGGAGAACTGAGGGAATGCTCTGGCTTCAGTAACAAGTTTTATGGTTTATCAAGTACAGAAGTAGTACTTTGGAGGAATTTCCATTTTTTTCCCTGGAAATGTAGGTATGTGGGATACTGATCATACACACCAGGCTGTAAAGCTCCAAAATTAATGATAAAATCATTTGCGATTTATGTAGTGAGCATGAAAATAAACATCTGAAGATGGTAGTTTTCAGAAGTACTTCTAAGACCTTCAGCGTTATGGTTTCCTCCTATTTGGGCAGATTTTGCTAATTCTTACAGGAGAAAAGGTTGCATTTTCATGGACAGTGAATACATCTCTGCCGGGCCTGTCCTTGGTCATCCAATTGCCCATTGAATCATTCTGAGCATGCTAATTCAATATCCTCCTCTTTGTTGTCCTGCTCCTGCATTTTTTCTTCCCAGGTTCCACTCCTGGCACTCTGCAGCTTCCCACTTCTATTTCAGTGTTTCAGGCACTGCTCAGAAACAGATGGATGGCGAGATTTCAACCCCACCTCCCAACTTCCACATACAGTCCACATCTCGCGCCGCATTCATGAGCACATACAAGCAACAGGACGCTTGGTATTTGCTTTTCTGATAAGTTCATCCCCAAATCAGAGCTTCCCCATTTAGGCCAGGTGATCTGAATTGGAGGAGATTCCCTCCTCTCCCCAGGAAAACGGCATTGTAGGGATATTGATGTGCTGGAAGAGGAGGAGGGTGGGGCGCGCGTGCTTTTCGGAAGCGCTGCGTTTCCCATCGCCTCTTTGGATGGCTTTGAGCAGGTTTTGTTTGCAGGTATGCCCGGCACCGTGTGATCGCCTGGGGAGCGATACGAGGAACAAAACCTCATCTCTACATTTGCTTTTCCCCCTTTGCTTTGCGGCGCCCGGGTTTTGATGTGTTGCTTCTCAGAAGGCTTGACGGTGGTAATAACGGAAACAGCAAAAAATGTCAGCTTGACTACTGTCTGCGTGTCGGCACTAGTCCAGGGAGTTTCAAAGGGATGTTTTATTGATTCTGTAATTGCACAGTAGAATGGACAAACTGAACTCTACCTCAGGGCAAGGAAAGCCCCTGTCTGAACGGCATCTGTTGGATGTGTGCGCTGCTGTAATTTGGGCAGGGAGTGCTCGCTGGGCGGTTTGAACCAGGGGACTGAAAGCTTGGCTTAACCCTTTCGCTGGAGGCAGTGGAAACTCCACTTGTGCCTTCTGAGGGCAGCCTGGGAAAAAGAGCTGCTTTGGGGACCCCTTTTAGCACCAAAGTGACAATTCGGGGCTTCGCTGGGTTTTACACCAGCATTGCTTCTAAAAGGAAATTTGGCAAAAGATCTTTTCCCTGGCATTACTCTACAAGTATTCCCCTCCTCTGGGATCCTGAGCCCACAGAATTGTAACTTGCAGTGTTGCCTCACTTGCAAAATCCACTTCTTAACTGAAAAACTGGTCTTGATCTCTGATGAAATACATCTGCGTTATAGTGCTCCTGCCTGGGAGCTGGTAACTTCCTCTAGCATGAGCTGATTACTTTCCAAAACTGAAGGAGTGGACTGAGCTGTTTTGCTAAAACAATTGCAAATTAAATTTGTAAACTTTTGCTGTTGCCATATTTTTTCACTGGCATGCTGTCTGCGTGCTGTGTCTTTAATTTGGTGGGAACACAAATCAATTAGGCTAACCTACAGCAATGCAGAAACGGAGGGAAAAAATTAAAATGCACTGTCTTGACTTGATACGTGGGTGCCCAAGGTTTCTGTTCCAATTATTCTCTATTTCTGTTAGCCAGCTAGAGCTGGGCATCCTGCAAAGAGCAATGCTTCATCCCCAGGGCAGAGCTCACAAAACCCAGGGGTAGAAGAGCAGTGCTGGAGGAAGCAGAGTCCAGCCAGCATCCCTCAGGAGGACTGTAAGTTTGACTGGGTTTCACAGTTTCAGGATTAAAAGAAAAAATATCTGGGGATGGGATGTGCAGGAGGAGGGTGGCAGCACACCCAGAAGCACCCAGCTGGAGCTGGTGCTCCAGAGGCTACCAGCAGATGCCAGTGGTTTGTGAAATAAACTGTGATCTTGAGGTTTCCACTGCACTTATTTATGGCCATAATAAGAAATCTTGCTTTTTAGAGTCAATGCTCTATAAGCATCATTTTCTGGGAGAGACCTGCAGTGCAGTTTTGTCCTGTCCTGGATTTTAGTAGATTTTACAAGAAAGTACTGTTTGAAGAAGAGAAGGGTCTGATAAGACCTCATTAAGCCTGTTAGTGCTTAAAGAGTGCTTATAGGAAAGAGGGAGAGCAACTACTTATACAGGCAGATTGTGATAGGAAAGGCCCAGTGGTTTTAAACTAAGCAAGGAGAGATTTAGATTTGATGTTATGAAGAAACTGAACACTGTGAGGGTGCTGAGGTCCTGGCACAGGCTGCCCAAAGAAGCTGTGGCTGGAATCCTGGAAGTGGAACCCTGGATCCCTGGAAGTGTCCAAGGCTGGGTTGGATGGGGCTTGGAGCAGCCTGGGACAGTGGAAGGTGTCCCTGCCATGGCAGGGAGTTGAACTGGATGATCTTTAAAGTCCCTTCCAGCCTGAAGTGCCCTGTGATTCTGTTAAATGAAATATCACTAAACTTCGTGGTATTTTCGGATATTGACTCTGATGAACTCCTTTAGCTGGACCCTTGTGTGCTGTAACAAAAATGGGCACCTAAGGATGTGGAGCGCTCTGCCATTCAACAGAAAGAAAAGTGAAGGTTGTCTTCAGCAATTTGTATTGCAGAAATCAGCTGGGGGAGATCCTGCATCTGGGATTTGCTCTGTTCCCTTCTGGTGGTTCAGAGGAGTGTAAATTATATACTAGTGGCAACAGCTGTACTTTGGGGCTTTTGCCAGAGGAAGAACAGCTTTATTCTGCATTGGTTTGAGAATGCCAGAGATGTGTTGATTAGTAGGGGAGGGGAACACTGCCCAGTGCAGCTGATACAGTGATCATAGTACATAATTAGTTGAAAGTACACTTTGATCAAGTCCAAAACGCACAGTCCTGCTGAAAGGAGCAGTGAAATCTTGATTTGTCCTAGCTGGTGAAAGGTAGCTTATCTTTATCTAGTTTTATATTAAATTCACGGCCAAGGTTTCGAAAGTCTCTAATACCAGTAGTGCTGAGATTAGTCAGGACCCACAGTGTAGGGTGAGGGGCTGGGGAGCACAGGCAGCATCACTGCAAGGCTTGTTCTTCATCAGCTGCCTAATTTGGAGACAGGTTTAATAAAAGATGAATAGAAATTAGAATATCAAACTGAACTAGTAGTTTAACATTTGGCTGAGTCTTTATCACCTTCCTCCCCCATCTTTGACTTTTGTCAGATTGCTCATAATTTCAGTCTCAGTGATCTGGCTCTGTTGTCTTTTTTTTTTTTTTTAATAAGAATGGTGAAGTGAGTGTGACTGAAAATACAGAATATGCACTAATATTTCCTGTGCCACATCAAATCACCAAAATGACTAAAGAACATCCTGAACTCTGAAATTCTCAGCACATATTTTCTGTCAACACTAACGCTGAAGTGGAATTGCCCCAGCCAATCAGACATGGGAAAAACACTGACTTACTGACCCAGAAAAAGCTGTATTTCCCAATTTTTGCAGGTCCCTGCTCTGGTTGTCAAGGAAAGGTGGCCGGAGTCAGGATTTGTGGTAGCACAGTGCTTAGAATCCCAGAGGCACTCCAGGCACGTTGATGTGTGTGCTAGAGAGGGGTTGCAGAGTCCTGAGGGTAGTAGCCATGGGAAGCAGGCGTTTTGCCAAAGCTCTGCTGAGCATCTCTCTGCCTCACTGATAAAAATCATTCATGCTTTTTTGGCAATAGTATCTGTAGCTGGTTTTGTGATGCCCTGAGTCCATTGATGACTACTTGCAAAGAAAGGAAAAAAAAAAAATATATATATATATCTAAACTTGTGGGGTTTTCCAAGTAAATGCTTGCTGTGTGCTTAGGAGATGCTGGGGAGTGTTTACAAGAGCATCCTAGTCCTGCCTCCAGAAAGATCTTTGATAGAGACAGAGTTCTCTGGTGTAGCTGTTGGTGCTCTGTGCTGCCTTTTTTTATTTGCTGCTTTTTATTGTGGTTTTGTTTTTTTTTTTTACCTGCATTAATTTAATTATTTCTGTTCCTGGAAATTTCTGTCCAGGATTTGATTGTAAGAGCTGGGTGTCTGGAAGATTAATTTGTCCTTTTGGACAGCACTTGGGCTGTTACTATTTTATAATCATCGACAGTGGCTGTAAGGAGTGAGGAAGGATGCAGTAAAACACAGCAATGCTGACAGTGTAAAAATAGTGCATCTTCTTGCTGTTTGATATTTTGATAGAAACCTTTTATCACTTTAAAAACTGGCCGTGTATCAATATGATATGTTAAAAACAGAAGTAGGAAACTGCAGGCTTTTAATTTGTGCCATTTGAACCCTCTTACCTTGGATGAATGCGGCGTGTAAATTATAGTTCCCATGAGGTAAAAATCAGTCAAATGCTACTTAACCTTTACTCTGCCATGTTTCGTGTTCCATTTGTGCTTAAGAGAATATGTGCATATGCCTTCATCTTGCTACGATGCAAAACCATACTTAGGGTGCCTGTAACAACACAAAATGTCTTTAAATTTGGATTTAAGGTGAGCAAAACCGCTGTCACCTTAGAAATCTGAAGGCTGAAGTGGCTTCAGAAATTGTGTTTACCCTTCAGAGGTGAGGAGCTGGAAGAGGTTATTTTTTGTTCAGCATGGCCACAGTGATTGCTGCTGGTTCTGACTGGTTTATTTGCATGGTTATGTTTGTGCTGGGTATTCACGACTTGGATTGGTATTTTCCAAACTTGTTCTGCTGCAAAATAACTTAGGCTTTTTCTAGTTATTTCGGTTAAAAATATTCAACTATTTCAGTTGTTTAATATAGAAAACAACTTATCTCCATGATTATTTCCTAGTAAAAGAGTTAGAAATTTGTCAGCTTTGGTGCTTGACATGCAAAATACCTGACCCAGAAACCACTAAACTTCCTAGAAAAAGTTTTCTTTTGACTTGTGTTTGGATCAGATTTTTGTTCTCAATGAATCTTTTGCCTAAGATGGTACTTGTATAATTTATTGTATTATATTAATGAGAGCCTAAAAAACTTAAATTGGCACTATTTAGAGATGCTTAACTACAGTTTCAGAAGAGGGAGACTTTAATAATAAAAAGCAAAAAAGAAATGTAAGATATTTTCCCAGTGAACATTTTCATTTGAAAAAATAATAAAACCCCAGCCAAACGAGCGAAAGAATAAAATTGGGGAAATGAGAAATACTGTTTTCAAATTAGCTGACTTCAGAGCCTGCGTAACATTTGCATGCTGTTAATTCAAGGGGTCCTGCAAAATAATGAAACAATAATAAAAAATAAATACAACAAGTCATTTGTGTTCCCTGGTGGGCTGCAGGGATTGCAGCTGGGAGGCCAAGGGGAGCTCCCTGCCCTGAGCCAAACGGGAGCTGCAGCAGGAGCTGGGTGTTACCCCCTCACCCCAACATCCCTTGTGCTGCTCACCCGCCCACAGTGGAGACTCAAAGTCTAATTGAGGAGTTTAAAAATAATGTTTTTAACACATGCCTCCTTTTTTTTTTTTTTTTTTTCCCTTTTTCTGAGGGAAAAAGGAAATTAATTTTTCACTAAAAATGCCGTGGTTGGAACAGTAACAGTGAAGGGAAGTGCACGAGTTGGCGTGGTTTGTAATGCTTAAGTTGGCTGTACTGGGTATCTTGTATATTTAATTATATACACTTGTTAGTGTATGGAAATATTAAATTTCACACTTAATGGGGACAAACAAATCTAAGAAGTTTATTACATATGTTCAGTGTGGCAAAATAAGTGCTTGTGGAGGACATTTTTCTTTAAACAAGCTTGGTTTTAATCATGATGATTCATGTATACACAATCAAACCCTGTGTTTATTTTAATTCCTTTTTTTTGCTCATTCATGAGGCAGAATTCCTGCTGATGTCCATGATCTGCAGGTGCTCACCTAAGTTGAAAATGAGTGGAAATGGAGGAAAGGTCAGGAGAATTGCCCTTTTTTTTTTTTTTTTTTAATAGGTGTGCTTTAAATAAATAAAGAGTACTTTAAATTGCCTAGAAGCAGGGAGTGGGAAGAGTGAACTGAGTTGTATTTCTCCTCCACAGCCTTTGTATGATTTGGAGTCTTTGCAAGCACTCTTGCTGGTGTATTTATTAATGTGGAGCCCTGTGCAGTCCTTCAGGCCAGAAACTTTTTGTTGTGGTCAAGGGAAAAAAAGAAAAGGAGGGGAAGAAGGAAGGGATTTGGAAGCCTGGGGTGTACCTGTATCACCCTCCGAGAGCAGTGCTGACATGAATATTCTTATTTGCAGAGCTGAGGAGTGAAAATTAAGCATACATAATTTGCAACCACTTTGATTTAAAGAGTTTTAACTAAATGTCATCTGCATTCAAAAAAACAAAATAGAAAATGCCTATAAAGTGTGGTTTTTTTGGGGGTTGTGTTAGCCAAGGACTCACTGACTTCACGCGGTTGCCAGATGAGTAAATAATGAAACTACAAGGTATTGCTTTCACTTGTGGACAGTGCCCAATTTTTCCCCCAACCTCTCCAAAAGCCCAAACAATAATAGAAAGAAGTTTCAAATGTGAAAAAAATGAAACATGGTATTTATTAATGTTTCAAATATGAGCAGAGATAGAAATCCAGGGAACAGTGTGGGACAGCATCATCCCTTTCTAAAGTGAGGTACCCTCATAGCTCGGTCAGGTTCTGCCTGGACTGACACAGCACAGGGAGCATGGGATGATGCTGTTTTCAGGGATGATGCTGTTTTCAATGATCTTAATAATGAACTCACTAGTTATGGGAAATCCTGAATTGTGGGGCAGAAGGCAGCAGCTGCCTGAGGGGTGGGCACCCAGAAGGTGCCATGAGCATCAGGACACCTGGAGTGTCACCTGTCCGTGACACTAAGTCAGTGTCTTTCTGCATTACTAAATGTTTGTGAATGGAAAAGCACGCACAAAAAACTTCAAAGGGAGCCACTCCCAGGCACTGGTGACAGCAGGGATGTTTGGAGGGCACTGAGCACCCGAGAGAAGGGTGGTCGTAAAAATAAGAGTGGATTGGGAATCAAGTGCTCCGGATTCCCCAGAAGAATTAGTTTGCAAGTTTATTAAAGGTTTTCAAGAACCTTTTGGCAGTGTTGATGTCAGAACATAAAGCATTTTTGGATGAAGCTGACAATGGTTTTTCGTGGAAGAATCTATACAAGGAAAAATAGCCTTGATTGTTATTTGTCACATGTCTGAAAATAACCCTGCAGCGAACAGCGGTGTTAAGCGCAGATCGGTGATGAAGTGAACAACTTCGCTGCGTTATTTTTCTCCTGTAAATGGTTTGTTTCGCTTTGTTTGTCGGCGTGCGGTTTCGGCTGAGCTCGTTTGTATGCACAAACTGGATAGTAGTGGAGTTGGGAAATCATTTGACCTTCTGATCTGTGTAATCACTGACAGAGACACATTGCGATATTGGTATGTCATGACTTTGGGTGGTTTAGTAACGTAAATGAGGCTGGTAACATGAGCTCCGTGTGTTTTTCAAATATGCTTATTTTCTATAGCAGTTTCCTAAGTATTACACATCAGCCAAGCCTGCAGCTGGACTGGAATTGCCTTTTGGAGCTTTGCAATTGACTGTGGACTTCGGATGTTAGAAAGCTGAGAGGCTGCATCCTGAATAATGCACCCCATGAAGGGATAAGTATTTTTAACATTTAAAGAGTCTTTGGTGGCTTCAAGAGAAGGGTTGTGGTGACAAAATTCCAAATTCTGTGGCCAGGGCAGAGCCCCTTGGCAGAAGTACGGGGCCTTGTTATCTACAGTAAAAGCAATGATCTTTGAGCATCTTGGTTATTTTGGGAAAATGTTCAGACAATTCATCAGTCTAGTTTTGAAACAGCTTCAAACATTTCACCACTGAAACCTCTAAAGCAAATGTTACAGAACATGCAGCTTGTCTGTTTATCTTCTCTAAGACTATGTGAAGTCTTATGTGAAATGTGATAAGAATCACAGTATCTCCTTTGGTTGCTCAACATGAGAAGCTGATGAAGAGACAGTCATCTACAAGACATTCTTCAGAATAGCTGCAGAACAGATAGCTTTGCTAGGCTGTGTCTGTAGAGGGATGAAGGGCAGATTGTAACCCCAGTACGTAGGCATGGTCTTTCTTTTAAACCTGGCCTAATGTAAGTGAGGGCTTTGGTTTAGCTTAGCCATCAGATCTATGTTTCCAGCATTTCTGGAGTTTGACCACTCCCCTGTGCTCCTGTTCCTTTATCTGGTTGTTGTCCCAGGGCTCAGGGGGGTTGCTCCTTGCTGTGTGTCTGGCAGCAGTGCACGGGAGGGATCAGTGGTCCTGGGAGGATGCACACCAGTGCTCCTCCATCCTGGGCATGTCAGCTCAAATCTGCAGAAAGAAAATGTAACAAAAGGTAAAGAAGAGTTGATTCCCACCCCTTACATGGCTCCCCAGGCAGACTGAAGCCCCTGCACCAGTGAGGTGGTGTTCTAATGGATGAAGTGAGTTATGCACAAACCCCATGGCAGAGCCTGGCAGCAGAGACCAATACATCCTCAGTCAGTGCTGTTCCACTAGAGAAGAGCTCATCATCTTCTCCTCTGGGGAGCTACAAGGTCTAGGGAATCCAGGTGGGAAAAAATCTGGTTTTCCTTTTTCTTAGCCCTTATACAGTCATTGCACATCTTTTGTATATCACTCCTCTGCATAAGGTATGGATACTAAGGATGTGAGAAAGAAGAGCATGTAAATCATTCTTCATAACTTCTGTTATACAGAAACCAAATGTTTTTGAGTGCTTGAGTGTGAACTAAACTGAGGACAGAATTTAAATCGTGGGGTGACAGGAAGGATGGAATGCACACAGGCAGTGGTGATGGCATTTAACAAAGAGGGTGGAGTGATACAGGTAATCCTTGCAAGTGGCTTTTCCTTATGGAAAACCAAAATCCTTTAACCAGTGTGATGGTGCACTAAAGCCAATGGGGAATGCTCACATGGAGATTTTCCTTTATTATATTTATTTCTGGAGCTGTTTCCCCGGTGTTTATGATCTGATGGCAGTAATGAGTCACTGTATCAAAGTTGTGGTCAGGAAAGGGAAAAAAAAAATCTATACCAAATATTGTGCACTGATGCTGTGTATGGCAACACAAATAAAGGTTCTGTATGGTTAATGCTGTTAAATTTGGCTCACAGAATGTACCTGCTTTTAAAAACCGTAGCAAGTAAGATGATCTGCCATTATTTCATTTGTAGGAGTGAAATTAGGGAAAAAATCTCTTGGTCTTATCTACATATATTAAATTTTGCAGTAACCTCCATAATGACGGGTTGGGGAGAGATAAATGTTTCTCAGTTTCTGAACTTCTTATGCAGAGATATCTCAACTTTTTGTTGGCATGGCTGTGAACATGGTCACTGGTTCATTTGGTTTTTTGCCCCCTACTTCTCTACCTTGTTGACAACCTGCTGGCCCAAGTGGGTTCAAAATTGGGATTAATACTCCAGGTGTTACAAACTTCTCCGATCCCTTTATCTATATTTAATCTACTCTCAAATTAAATGAATGCTATTGATCAGGACAATTCCTTTCACACATGTATGGGTTACTGAATGTGTGGCAAAGTGTTATTATTTTCTTGTGTGAGCAGAGCACAGAAGGTGAAAGTATACAATTAATTTGCCTGCAATTTCTTGAAAATTGTATGCTGGATTTCTGTGAACACACTGTATGGAACAATATTTCAAGCAAATTATTGTTATTTACTGTGGATTTTGCCTGGATATTAAAAGTCAACAATTATGCTTCCTTTTGGTTCTTAATGGCCTTTTATTTTGAGAAACCTGCCCAATTCTTTCTCAGAGTTGGTGGCCCTAATGCTGATCTTCAGAAAGTGTTAAGTAGCACGAGGCATAACTTCACAATGCTGTTACTCTGCTGCATCAATGACAATTATACTATTATTATTATTATTATTAAAGTGTTGATAAATTTGGTGGGGACATGGGTTGCAGTCCTCACCAGGGATGAGGGTCTGTTGTGGGGTAGTTGCTGCAGCTGGATGGGTCAGTGTGGCTCACATGGGCAATGTGGTGGTGTTTGCTCCCTCCTCCACGGCTGCATCCCATGGGATAGGTACCACTCCTTGAGGAGAACGAGGTTTCCAGCTGTGGCACAGCCAGCCTTGCAAGGAATCTGCTACAAATCCCAGTGAAGGTAGTGATGTGCCCCCTCCCCTCTCCACAAATGCACAAATTAAATCCTGAGCTCTTAGCAGGTCTGCTGCTTTCTTGGGCCCCCTTTCCCTTCCTATTTTAATTGAGTAAGTGTCACCAGTTGGATAGTCCTTGAGTGATGGAGTGTTGTTTATTGTGTGGAAAAAACAGGCTGATGCAGATGGGTCCTTGTGTTTTCTTCTGCCTTTCTACTATATGTGATTTTCCAATCCTAGATATCTTTGGATCTGCATAGCACCTCCTTTTCCCAAGTATTTATGAGCTGCAGTGGTGACCACCTCTGGTTAAACATCACCATGACCTCTTTAGGGACAGCATTAGCCTTTGCTGGGTACTGAATTCCCTGAAAAAAACTGGTTGCATTTTGGTGTTGCTGTCAGGGTGAGAATCTGTCACCAGCTTTCAAGACAAAAAATGTGCTAGAGAGGGTTTTAAGTAGGTGTGTGCATTATAGTGGATGATTTATCTGCTTAGTATAGACCATCCACATGGTCACTTAACTGCTAGTTCATTTAGGCTTTTGTTAAATGCATTAATTGGAGGAGCGAATGTCCTTGATTTATTATATTAGATTAGACAGGCAAACCTTGAGACAGTCTTGTCTTTATTTCTTGATTACAGTTATACAATTACAATTGCAGATTCCTTCCTGCAAAAAGGTTTCCTTTCAACACAAACTCTTCTCCCAATAAGGAGAAAACTGTGTTTTTGCAGAACTGCAAAACAAGGCTTGGTGAGAGAAATCTTTTTTACCTGGAGACTTGATCTGTGTGTCAGAAAGTGGTTCTCAATGCAAGGGGTGGAAAGTTGGATGGTCCAGGAGCCTTGAAAAAGATGTGTTGCAAAACAGGTAAGAAATAAATGCTGCCTTGAAAGTCCTTAGGTTTCGGTTCCCTTTTGAAGGTAAAGCAGTATATGCAAGGTTGAAAAATGTCAGAGCAGTCACTTATATCAGCAAGTAAATTGGAAACCAGTGGTGATAAGATATTCAAAGAAGCATAGAGAGTACTGTCCTGGGCATGATGTAGTATATCTGACCCATCAGTCTGGTTCACTGGCAGTTTCAGTTGCGAGGTGGGACTAGCTAAACAGAGAACAGATTTTTCTGTGAGAACGAGACCTTCATTTGAATTTTTCAGTGAAGCTTGGCAAGTGTTGCGGGTGTCAGTGTTTCTCCTGGCTGCTTCTGCAGAAAACAAGAGATGGTTCCTAGAGGTTCGAGTCTGGAGCACGGATGGGCCCTTCTGGAGTTTCCCTCAGTAGAGGTTTCTCTTACAAGATGCCCAGAGTTCCTGTAGGTCCATGAAAATCTTCACTTTTTTATTTAGCTCTCTCTGAGAAGCTCCAGGGTCTTGGAGGAACAGACTGGGTCAGTGTGATTCTCCTTCTCTTCCTGTAAGAGTGTGCAAGATAAAATAAAGTATTTGAAGCTTGAAGTTCAATCCAAGCAACACCATGGAGCTGACCATGCTCCTGACTCCAGTACAGCCCCTCTAGGTCTGGTCTGTATTTGGGTTCCTAAAGTAAAAGCAAGGAAAGAATGGTTCCTCAAAGGGCTAGGAAATATAGATATTATTCCTTTTTTTGAGGGCTGTGGATAATCTTCATCAGGGTTGCCTTACCTGCAGCATGTTTTTTTAATCAATGGCTGTGGCATTTTTGGAAATCATCTACATCTTTGCACTCCAGGTCAGCCAGGCGGTCGCGCCAGGTCAAATGAAAGTCTGTCTCTTCACTTTTTGAAACTGCCTAAATGTAAGCAAAAGGTCCCTGCAACCTTGTCAAGGATAAAAATCCAGCCTGTGTGTACCTGTGGAGACACGATTCTAACCACTTTAGTAGTAACCTGAAGCTGGTTGTCTTGAAATCTTCCTGTTTTGTCCAGTAGTGACTGACTGCTCAGTTCATATTTTTTCAGACAAGGTGTTTGTAGGTGGTTCAGAGCAGAACAGGCACTCTGATTCTCACTTGCTCCTGTACTCACCTAATTTTAATTAAGTTTGCAAAAAAGGAAGGATTTTAAGAAGCAAATAGAGGACAAAGTGGCATTGAAGCATTCCCCCTCCTTTTTTTTTTTTTCTTTCATGGTTTAGGTGAAAGGCATTCAAAGAGTAATTCCTCTGTGCCATTCTCTATTGTTCTTGCAGACCTATGGAAGTTGTGTCCTACTTTCATGATCTACCCACTGGTAGTGTGAGTTACAGAAGTATCAGATGCTCCCCTTCAGCTAAGTGCTGCTCCCAGGTAGACAACGATGAGCTCCGCTGATGTCAGACTAGTGAATTTCTCTTATTCTTTTTTTTTTTATTTCTCTTTCCCTTTTCTCCCATCTTGCCTCAATCCTTTCATCTAAACCTTCCAATTCCTTACTGCTGAGCCTTGGGACAGTGGGGTCTCTAAGAGGCAAGGGTTAATGTTGTTTGTTTGCAGGAGGAGGGTGGGGAGTGCTGCAGTGGGGCTGAGATGAAAGGTACCACCGGGAAGTGGTTTTTCTTGGCTGGGGAAGGTAGAAATGCTTTTAGCCTTGTGACCCAGTTGACTGGCTTTGAGTTCCATGCTGCTGCAAGGTAGCAAGCCCAAGGGCAAGGGCTTATCCTGTGGTTTTGGTGTGGAAGAGTTTCCCAGGAGTTAGTGTATAATTTTCACTCGAAGGCTCGTCTCCATTGTTCACACAAAGAAGTTCACACAAAAGCTCCTCATAACAGCTCTTGTCCGAAGTTTCCCCACAGTGCCTGGCCAGTGCTTGGTTCTGCAGGCCCTTGGTTGGAAAACTACAACTGAAACATACAACTTATATGATTTGAAGTTTCTCTCCCAGTAAGAATAATTATTTTTGTCTAAGGTAAGCACTGTGCAATGTCACACGCTCCTCTTCCTTTGGGTTGAGGCATCGTTTTTCTCCCTGGGACTCCACAAAATTGCAGTACTCAATGTGTTTGCACTGCACAGTTTTTGGTGTGAACAAAAAAAAATGGGTGATACATCACCTAAAACACTGACTCAGGTGTTTTTTGAAAGTACAGGAATTTAACTTGGATGGACTTTTGATTTGACTGTTTTCTGGCCTGGCTGTAGCTCTCCCACCCTGTACAGGAGCAGGCACTTCAAAGTGGTATGCATCTGCAATAATTCATAGCATCTCTGCTGCCTAATGCCTCACTGTATGAAGAGTGGTTTTGGTGGAAATTTTACTTCCTCCAGGTTAATCTGCCAACAAGCTTTGAACTACTTGGTCCTTCTAGTGTTGATTTTGCCTTGCTGGAGGTACTTTGCCCAGAAACAGAGGTGTGTGGTGTGGTGTTCACCTGGCTGAATGTAGGGGAAGGTTTGTAGTCACAGTTAACAGGAAACAGTGGAGACTGTAAAAAACCAAGCATGAAAGCAGGAGTGGGTGTTTGGATATCTTGAGAGATGGTTTTCCTTTGGCGGGATGAGGGGGTGGGGAATACACCAGGCAGAAGAAGGTTCAGAGATTGAGAGATAAACTTTCCAGAAAGGCACCTGCACTATTTTGGGGCACTGTAGCTCAGACTGGTGTAGAAGAGCTGATACCGTGGTGCTGTGTGTTGGTTCCCTGCAGTTCTTTGGGGTCCTTTGTGCAACTGGTTTTCACAAATGTGGAAAGGAAATTGAACCACTCTTCTGGGTAATTCAGTAACGCTTCCTGATATGATGGTTTTGTGTGTTATGGGTGCTTAAGGAGGCTTATGTTTATTGTACACCACAGGGATGTGGTCAGCTGGTGGCCAAAATACATCAAGAAAGTTAGAATCCAGATCTTTCTGCAAAATACCCAAACTTATGTTAGGTTCAGTGGGGGACAAGCTCACTTAGCGATGGAGGGGGTAATAATTCTAATGCATGTCTTCAAAATGAGGATCATTTTGGAAACCTAAATGAAGTTAATTATTGGATTGTTATAAAAATGTGAAACAGTTGGCAATAGAAACAAATCTTTTGGGTGGTTTGCAGCTTTCTGGAGCTGTGTCTGCATTGTTCAGCAATGCTGGGCAAAAGCAGTGGCTCTGTGGAGAGCAGCAGCTGGTGCCATAGACCTGGGAGCTTTCCAGAGGTTGTACACTGTCCCAGATTTGATCCAGTCCTGTGGTTTGAGTTTGGTGCTGAGTGTGGGTTCAAAGGGGTGCTCCTGGAGCTGGTCTAGTTTCATTGGAGAGGAATCCAGCTGATGTTTGCAGTGCCTGCTCTATAATGTGACTTAAAATGCACAGAGTGAAGCCTAATGCACTTTGTCCCAAAAGCACTCTGGATTTGAAGTGAAATGGTAAAAGCACCATTGGAGTCTGTCAGTGCAGTCAGACTCCAGTTGCTCTTTACGTGTGAATATTCCAGCATATGAGCTGGTTTAAATGACACCTTTGTTCTGAATGAACTCTTAAACTTCCCTTGTTTATATTTTAATTGCTTTTAAAAAATTCCTAAATGGTAGAAGAGCTGTTTCTATTTGTGGTGCGCTGGTTTCCAAGCCATACAGGGTACAGAGATGAGCTTTCTGAATTCTTTCCAATACCAAAATTTCTTCCTTTTTCTTTGCTAGTGTAATGGTTCTTCTCTGAGATCTTCGATATTATAATATGTGCTTACATTTCAGAAAGAATCACTTTCATGGAAAGTTAAATAAATAAATATTATAATCAGTGAAGCATCATAAATAACTTTTATGTCTAAATCAAGCTATTAAAAGCTTTTTTATTTTTAAGTAGATAGGGGAATAAAATAGCTGCATAGTTCATAAAGTGGTATACTATTACTGCCTGCTGTGCCCATGAATTATGCCAGCTTTTTACACTTGGGAAGTAAAAAGCGGATTAGAACTGTGATCAATGTATTATCCTATATTTCTTATTGTGCATTATATTTCCTTTTTGAGAACCTTTGTAGACTAAATGGCTACTAATGACATAATTACAATTGTTTGTCACCACCATAATGTGTGATTTCCTATCTCATCATGAAGATGTAAGTTAGATAAAGGAGGAGTTTTGGCAGGAAGACAAAGTGCAGTGATTTATTAAAGACCAGATGTGGTTGTTAAAAGCTTTTCTACAGAAGGCTCAACTGAGTGATGTGAAATAAGAACGAAAGCTCTGAACACCACAGTCAGTGGTTCTTGGTGTGAGTGACACAGTTGCTCAGAGGAGCATGACAAATTAGCGGCGTGTTTTATTGCTGTGTACAAATTTATGTTTGAATTTAAACAGCATAAAAAGTTCAAAATTGCTCGTGCTATTAAAGTGGATGTATAAAGGAAATAATTATGCTGAAATAGAGTGGATAACTTGAAAAGCTCGAATTCTATGAAAACAGCTCGAGATCATGTTAAGGCAAAGGATCTCAGGTGTTAGAAAGAAGAGGGTTTACTGAGGCAATTGACAACAGCAAAAACAAGTGTGCTGGGATATTACTTTTTTTGATGCAGGCAGAGTATCAGTGTAAATCAGCATAACTCCATCAGAGTCAAGCTGGGGAGTGGGTTGCCTGTATCCCCCCGCAGAGGCTGGACTTCACACATCCTTCCAGAACAGGTGGAGGCTGTGGAGGCAGAGGAGAGTGCACAGAGCAGCTGCTGAGCATGGCCCTAGCATCGTGTGCTGGCAGTGGGGAAGTGAGGGGCAAAACCTAAGAAAGGGCAATTAAGGAGGAAAGAATTTGTTCTGTAGCTCTGAACTTTTGCACTGAGCAGCTTGGCTGTGCTTGCCGAGGAGCTGTGGCCAGCCCCTCTCCCATGGGAACGCTCTTACAATGCTTTTCCCGGTCCTCACGCAGCGCCGTCTCTTGGCTTTTTTCATGTTCGTGTCTTGTTGTGTGCCTCTGGCTGCTTTCCCCCACCACCTCTCAGTGCAGACCTCCCACCACCACATCCTCCTCAGGACCTCGTCCTTGCCAGAGCATTTTCCAGCTGCTCACACCGTTGTGTTGGGCCATGTGCTGCCATGGTCAGCTGTCTGTGCCAGCTGCTGATGTGTTTTGAGGCATGACTGCTTTTGGTTTAGTTTCAGCTGAAATTGCAGTGTGCGTCTATTTATGTAACACTGGTAATTATTGATAGCTGTTGACATTAATATTTGTGAAGCGATCAGTAGTGAAGGGTGAATTCTGAAGACAGCATAGAACCATGGAATGGTTTGGGTTGGAAGGGACCTTAAATATCATCCACTTCCCAAACCCTGCTGTGGGCAGTGAAACATTCCACTAGACCAGGTTACCCAGAGCCCCATCCACATCTTCCTTGCCTTTTGTTGCTCTCAGCTGTTACTCTGATCTAAACTTGCAAAAGTCAAGATGTTCAGTCGGGGAGATGGAATGATAGCTTCAATACCTCTTTTGCCCTTATTTATTTTAGGGGTCTTTACACTTCACTTTGTCTTTTTGTGTCTTGCTTAGACATGTCTTGTGTCTTGCTTGACGTGGCAGGTGGCTGATAGGTGGTGGGGAGGGAGCAAGAGAAATGTTCAGAGAAACAGCTTCTGATAAGCATCTGAAATTCTTATATACGTGCCTTGTGGTCTGGGAATTCTGCTGAAATGTCATGAAACTGGTTTTATTTGACGAGTCCACTGCTGCTGCTCTAGGTTAGGCACTTTCCTGGTTTTGCAGCTTATTGTGTTACTGGTTTTCACTGAAGCACAGGAAGTTGGAAAAGAATATTAAAATAGAATAAAGTATACTGCAGCCTTTTAATGACTCTCTCATCAGATTTTGACTTAAGATTTTTCTTAATATTTTTTAATCATTATTTTATCTGAACTGGTAAGCCCATCCCCTTTTATGAATAGAGTTTAAGCTAACTTTGAATTTCCTGTCTTCCTGTTTAATCCAGACCTTTATCATTGCTAGCAGGCTAGGAAAAATACTATTGTCTCAGAGTCTGGGATAACCACAAGTCCGGTTTGGACACATTCAATCTAATGACTTTATAGAAGCATTTTTCAAATGAATTTTTGTTTTCTGCTGTCCTTTGTGTTTGGGTTATTTTTCCCTGCTCCCAACACAATTAGAATGTTGTTGCCTTTCATATGAAATGCCTTTTTTTTTTTTTCTCTGTCCTCTTTTAAGCCCTTCTTGCTGTTGTGTCCTATAGAAATAAATCTTATTGCTACAAACACCACAGATTCATTGTCAAAACTTCATACTTGGCATTTTAGTGATAGAAATCAAGTTGAAATACCAGTTCTGGACTGTTTTGCACTGTTGAGCAATGGCAGGCAGACTGGTTAGTTGTGGAGAAGTCTTAAGAGACTACAGCTAATATTTCTTCATTACCTGTGTGACTTCTGCCTCCTTGACTTCGGTTATGCTCAGGTTCATGGGCAGCCAGTGACTGATTTAAAGAGGTGAAGGTCAAGGCAGTGTTGTGTAAGATCTTTGGTGGCTTTTTGTGTTCCCATGGGTGTCTTGGGTGTTGCAGAAGAACAGTCAGCTGGAGACTCCTCAGGCCTAGGATTCAAAGGGGCAGGGGATCAAAGGATGAGCAACATAGGAAGAGGTTACTGGGCAGGACGAAGGGAATTGGGCATTTTGGTCTCTCCAGCAGGTCCTTCCTAATGGAGCAGAAATGCTCCCTCTTGTATAGCACCCTGTGTTATCTCTGCAGTGGGTGGATGTGCCCAGATGAGATATCCCAGACCTGCAGGACAAACCTCAAATCTCAACAACTTCATGAGTCCTGTTAAAAAAACAAAAAAAAGGAAAAGGACTGCTGCCACTTTTACAGATCATTTACCTTTCTTATTTCACCTAATGTGAGATGGTAAGAAAATGCTGCAAGTGGGGCTGTCACAGATGCAAACAGAGCAAAGCAGACACCACAGAAATGTTTCATCTTGAATAATAGCCATGAACAATTAATAAGGTTGGGTGAGAGTTAATTTTTTGGGCAAAATTTCCCTGGGAATGGTTGTCTGTAATATTCTCAAGCTTTTTTTTTCCTTGTTTTGGTGTCCACTTGTGTGAATTTGGTAACATGCTTTGTGTGAGGAGCTTCTCAGCAGCACTGAAGTGATTCTGTATAATTTGTATTCACTGTTAATTTTAGTAACTGCGCTGAGATTTGAATTACGCTAATCAACTTTTCTTGTAATTTGTATAATTTACATACTGTACACACACTGCAAATGCAGGACTCTGGTGCAAAACAAAGTTTAATTAGTGTAACAGAGCCACATCAGCTTTTCAAATGATTGATTTCTGAGTGTTGAAGAGCTATGTAACACAGATTAGAGCACTAAAATGTCCAGTGTTAATACAGGGACTCAATGGGATGAGTAAAACCAGCACAGTTATTTGGTTATTTTTAACCAGCCCTGTTCATCCATTGCTTGACCCACCTTCCCCAAATATTTGGCTTGTGTGTATGGAAACACTGAGAACTTTGTGGATGACTTGGTCTGTCTGGTTCCTTCTGTAGCTTCCCATGGATAGAGGATGGAGGATGTTCACCACTTGCCCTGGTTCTTCTGTCCCATCTCCACTTATGTGCTCCAATTTACAGATGTTTCTCTTGCTCTGTGGAAATTATTTCCCTTCTGAAGGACTGGTGATTGTTGATATTTAGTCATCTGACTGTAAAAAGTGTACTGATATGCAGACAGCATTGCAAATTTGATCAGTATTTAACATTATTTGTGATTCCTGCCTTTAAACTCCAGATCACTTGCTTCGTACTTGTGGTTTTACTTAGTTTTAAGGGTGGTTTTTGGTTAATTGATGCAGAGACCTCAGCAACAAAATGAAGAGGAGACCCTGGTTACATAAAGGCAATAAAACTGTTAATTTAAAAAAATTTTTACAGATCTAGAAAATAAAAATACAGGGTGAAAACAAAATAATTTCGCCTTTCTTGCTTGAATAGGCTTCAGTTCTTGGATGGACAGCATCTGCAACAAATAAGAATCTGGTGAACTTTACATAAATACTTTTTCTTTTAAAAAAAGAGTATTGATCTTTTAGAGCAAAATGGTTTTGGTTTGTTTTTTTAATGTTTATAGGTAAAGTGTGAAACTGGTGAGAAAAAAAATAAACCTGAGAATATGCTTGTGCTGGTGTGAGGATCACACCAAACCACATGTGGCTCTTGGACTCGCATTTCCATGATTTGTTTGCAGCAAGTTGAAAGTCCCCATCCCTGTGCTTGCTTTAATTTTTGCAGTAATTGTCCAGTTGAGCTCCATGACAGGATTTCCAGGTGTAAAGCCCAGCCTGCTCATAAGTTTCTGCAGACCTGGGGTTTTATTTCATGTCTGATCGGGCACTGTGGGTCTTCTCTCACTGTGCTGGTCCTGACTTAGGAGCTGTATTCTCTTATCCTTTCAGGGCTGTTAATAGCAGGGAAAGGTTTTAATGCCAATTTTTCTAGGCATTATGTTAAAACCATTGTTACCTAATTAGCATCCGTCATACATTTGTATATGACATTGGATGGGCAAGTGTAAATGCAATGGACTTTGAACATTTTATGAGGTGCTGCTGTGAAACTACTTCCCTCATCATTACTTAAAAGCTAGAGATTTGGCCTTAGGTATTACATCATGTGAAAACCAGTAGACAGAAATGGTGATCAATTTTTTATTATAATAAAGTTTTAATATGAGGCATTTTTAGATATGTGTCATGAATATATGAGTCACGTATTTCACACCAAACTAAACCCATTATGATGATATTTCTACTTCAAGGGGTTTTCAGTATTTAAATACTAAATTTAATTCTATGGTTAAAAAATGATTCATATTCAAATCTATTTTTATGCTTTATAATTAAATAAGAAAATATTGCTTGTACCTACACTTTTACTATTCTGGGTCGTATTATAATTATTTCTTTAATTTGACCCATAAAAACAGTCCATTTCTTCATTAGTAAATTACAAGGATATCGCAACAGAAAAATGAGTTTTGAAGGTGTCTTACCATATCTAATGGGAATTTCAGTTTGGGATTTTCTCATTTCTTTCATTTGTTCCTTTTGTAAAACATGAAGATACTTTCTAGGTAAATTAATCCCTTCAAAGGAGCAAAATAACTTCCTTTTCGGAAAGGGTTATTAGAGACTTATTCTTTATAATCTTAAATACCACTTGTGTTAGGCTGAACAATGAAGGAAAAAATTACACTAGTTTAAAAAAAAAAAAGAAGAGAAAAAATTATTACCAACCAAAGCCAAGTATATTACAATTATGTGATCATGGAAAAGTGAGCTTTCTACTGGGAAAAACGTGATCTAGATTCCCATGAAATTTCTAAGTTTAAGTATTTTTGTAAATTAGGTTGTTCCTAGTTAAACAGGTGGCTTTAAAGGCTGGTTTCACTGTTGTTTTAATCATAGTTTAGTTACCATGGAGAAATATGCAAGTTAGCATTTATACACAGAAGTGAAATTTATGCTGCATAGATAATAGCCTAAATTTAGCATGACTTAAGTTTACCACTTCCTTAAGAAAAAAGATATACATGTTTTATTATTATACTATCACACAACCAAGAAGTTAATTTCTTTAAAATATTATAAGATTTAAAATTCAAATTTTGTTGTCCTGAAATAAACACACTTTTTTTTTTTTTTTTTTATTTTGAGCTCCAGCTTGAATTTATTTTTCCCCCCTTTGATTTTTTGGTTGATTTCTCAAGTCTGAGTTTTAGACAAGTTCAGTGCATGGTGTGGAGCTGGTTTTTATCTGTGTAACTGGCGTGCGGCAGTAGAGCGAGGGACTTCACAGGAGGGAAATCTGTGTTATAAAATTTATTGAGGCATTTCAGCTGTTTGACCCAGAGTTTATCAGAATTAAGATTTCTGTTACTGAACTAAAACAATGCTGGGAGAGGGAAGAAAGTGGTGAGAAATCATAACATTGTGTTTTAGAGAATAGAGTCTGTCCTGGCTTAGCCAAGCCTCATGAGCAAGTGGAGATGCTGAGTGTCTTTGGCTGACCTGGAGAGCTTGTTTGTCCCACCCAGATGCCCTTTCCTAATTTAACAGTTTTTTGGGGGGTTTTTTTGTTGTTTTTTTTTTTTTTTTTTTTTTGCTTGTTTTTAAGTTTAACAGTCCTGTCTGTAGGACCTCACAGCAGAGCTAAGTTTTCAAGGACAAATGTTGTAAGAGTAGCATGATCCAACAGGAGGTCCCCCAGCACACCGAGTGCAGCAGATCCCTTTCAACACCAGCTGTTCTCACAGATATAGATTGCTGCAGTGAAATTTTCTTAATATAATTCAGGAAGCTCTAGAGAATTCTCCAAAACAACTGTGCCAACAAGGAAAATGTTGAATTTTTCATCAGCTGCCCAATGCTGAGAGTTAGTGGGCAATCCGTTCATTCATGACCAGATGTTCAGTGTAGTAACACTCTGCAGTTAACTTGAACCTTGTGGCCTGTTTTCCGGCGGCTGCAAGGACATTGGCAGCAGCCTGGCACGGGAGGATTGCGGCCTGAGAAGGTGCAAGATCCGCCTGCGTGTCCGTGGCTGCCTGGTTTTCCACCAGTGACCAGACAAGGTAGGGACTGATGGAGGAGGGAGAGGCTGCAGCATCAATCATCGCAGGGGCCTGGCGAGAAAGCATCTTTATTTTGCAGCTCTGCTATCAGAGGAGGGCTGACCAATTTTTATCTTTCCATCTTCGAAAGGAAATATTAGCTTTTACAGTCTGTGCGCAGGGTGGGGTTAATGCTTAATGTTGTGTGTCATAACTTTGTTTTCTTACCCTTTTTTTTTTTTTTTTGTGGCAAAATGTTCAGAAGACAGGTGACTGGGAACTTCGCACAGCTGTGTGGGTGCATTGAGGTGGGTAAGGTCAGGGTGGTGGTAACTCCACCTCAGCCCCATCTTAAGCTCAGCTGAAGGAAGAGAGTTGACTCCTGAGTAGACTCGGCTGCTCACTCAATCTTATGGTTTCTTTCATAAAGATGCATTTATGCCTTATGCCATTTCAGTGTGTTGTGTTAGGCACTAGTACACAGAAAAAAATAGTATTGAGTAGGAGTTCTGGAATAAACGGTGTGATTTTTCTACTTTGAAAAGGATTCTTCCTTTAAATGATTAACTGTGTTTGATTCTGGGTATGCCAGCTGGCTAGAAGAGGGAAGGCAGGATTTGATAATGTTTAGTTTTTTCTTAGATGTTACAAGAATCTTAATTCCTTCCTTCATTGTATTTCAAAATAATATAACTATTGATTTCAAAGTGGAACCGTCGATGAAACTGCTATTATCTCATGCTGTCACAATAGCCGCACTTTCTCAGGTTCCTTTGATGAGCAAGGGGAAAAATCCCTTTTCTTTAAACGCAGCAGTTTGGGCTTTTAACTTCCAGGCGTGCTCTCGAGGAGGGGAAAAATCTCTCCTAGGCATGTTTTTGAGAAGGATAGCCCTTGTACCAGGGCGTGCAGCAGACGGGGGGGCAGTAGCTGGCCTTGCAGTTGTTGCCCAGCTCCACTGGAGCTGCCTTGCGTAACGGTAGCGTGACTGTCGCCGGCCAGGACAGGACGCCCGTCCAACTGTCATCTGCGCTCCAGCAGGGCCCTCCCAGTAATGATGTTTGCTTTGGCTCGCCTTCCTGGCTCTAATTTGTCAAGTTGCACTGAAACCCTCCCTCTGCATTTCCTGCTCAGGGAGAGGAACCTTGTTGCATATTGTGTTCAGCCCTGGAAATTCATCTTTATTGTGCTCATGAAGTTGAGCTTGACCTGTCCTCTGGAAAGGGCAGGGGAAAGTTTTGCAAACAAGTTTGTCCACTTAGAAACAGCAGCAAGAAAATGCCCTAAACCATAAACTGGAGGAATAAAATGAGGGTAAATAAAAATAAAAGTTAATTTCTCTCTTGTTTTTGTTTTTTATTTTTTCAAAAGGAAGGATGAGGGAATAATAGGCTTGTTTTCATAGATGAGAACTTGCTGATAGAAAAATGAGAACAAGTTTACAGTAGCTTTGACATTAGTTACCTTTATTCAGCATGCTCCAGCTGCATTGAGCCCTCAGGAAGCCTTCACCATGCACACAGTTTGTTCTTGGGTGTGAAAGCAAACAGTATTTGAGTTGGCAGTAACTTCCCTTTTAGAGAAGTTTGCTGCCTCGGCAAGAAACCGCAGCATGAGCTTTCTGCTGTTGAATGTTTCCACTGGCAGGATGGCCTTTTTCCACATTTCCTTGGTTTAAGGAAACAGATTTTGAACTTTCTTTTTTTTTTTTAAGACAAAATGCCAACATTTAACAGCTGGAGCTAGCATATAATTTATGGGTTTCACTTTCATGCTCTTTCAGTATATAAAAATTAAAAATCTGCAATTATTCTGAAGTTATGCGAGTTACTGCAGAAAAGTGATTAAAAAGTTGAACCTCTGTTATGAGGATTTCAAGAAAGTCATTGTTATCTAAACAGTTATTTTTAATTACTCTCTTTAATGACTTGTAATTGTCATAATTTACTTCTGTTATTACACTTACCATATACGTGATATTTAAGGAAGTCTTTTGTTTCCCCCCTTTGATTAACAAGGAGGAGTTTGTGCAGTTGAAGCACTTTATATATTTAGGTTTTTAATTATTCTTGCATGAGAGCTTGTTAATCTTCCCTCTCCTATGAGAGTCTTCCCACTGTGGCAGCTCCTTTTGGAATATTGATGCAGGTAGAGCAGACAGAGGCTTCCAAGCTGCACCTTGCCAAGTTGCTACTTGCTAGCAAGAAGGGCTCTTAAATCTGGCACTAAAGATATCCAGATGTTGAGTGGACCCTGATTCACCTCCATGTGCTCCCTTTTGGGATAGCCCCGTCTTCCGAGCTGAAATTTGCTGCTCAAACTCTGAAATGCCTCGTATTGGCTACAAATTTCATATCCCAAACTCAGCAGCTAGAATTACAAACAGATTAGATGAAGGAAATTAATGCAGCCAGCCAGTAAATTATGGAGCACCAGCCGCTGTAAGTGTGGTGGTATTTGTGTTCTGTCAGTTCAGGGATGCTCGTTGTGTTTTGCTGAGCATCACTCAGTTCACATCTGTATAAACACTGGGAACGCAGCACAGATCTTTAAAAAGCAAATCAGCCCAAAGAAAGCTTTGCTGAAGGAGTTTCCCTGGTTTTGCAAGCTGGAAAAGAAGGGAGGGGGAAGGAGAAGAGAGGCTGGAAAGTAAATATATTATGTACAATGCTGTTCATATTAAAATCACTTAATTTGTATTTTAGATTTAGGGGAAAAAACATGTTGTAATGATGAACAGCAGTGTTTGAGAAATGTATATTTTTTTATTTTCCCAGACAGTGGCTATTTGTCATTTTTATCTCTGCGGCTTGTAGACTTGATTGGATTTATTATGTATGCTGCATGTTTATGGCGCTTTTATTGTATGCTGTTAATTTGTTGTAACTGCTGCCACTTTCTTGCCAAGGACCCCTTGAAAGCAAGTATGTGTCAACAGTTACCTTCCACTTTAATAAACTTAAGCTATTTCTCAAGTTTGGTTGTTCTGGGTTCATGGGGAGCTTTTGACTGTTGTAGCTGAAGAAAGTTGCTGGAACCCAGGCTCAGTCAGGCAGCACATGTGTTTGAAGGTAAAGCACTGTTTTTCTTGGTTTTTTTGAGAGGGTTTATCTGTATTTTAAATTAATAACCCAACACTAGCCTATGGATACCATTACTTTAGTTTATGGCAAAGAAAGTAAAAGGAAAAAATCTCAAGCTTCTTTTAATTAAGTACATCAATCGGCTTTTAAAATCAAATATAAAATTCCTTTTAAATATGATAGCTAATAGTGAAAAATGAGATAATACCTTTTTATGTTTTTGAAGCCCAGAAACATTGATAAATTATCCAAACAGGATTAGTGTGTAGTTATTGGCAATAAACCTGAATGTATTTATACGATAAGGATTAAACAAGATGAGACTTCAGTTTTTGGAAAAGAGGCAAAGATAAAAATAATCCTAAGAAAAATAATGTGCTGTGGATATATATTTAAGGCACAACTGGAGGTAGAATTAAAACGGTGGATTAAAGGTGTTTTGTAGTAAAATAATGGCTGGAGTTGATACATTCCATTTTCATTCTGTTTAATTTATTTGAGTTCATTGCCTGCTGATGTATCTCACTGATGATGCCAATTCCATGAGGTCAGCTTTGTTATTAACTTCCTTGATAACGAGGTGGAAGTGTGCTCTGGAGAAGGAGCAAGAGTCCTTCAAATGGATGGGAACTTTTGAGTTTTTTTTACTGTGAGGATGTGGTTCTCCAGCCCATGATAGAGAGTGATGGGTGATATATAACCCTTATGAAGGGGGGCTTTTGGGGGGAGGCAGGAGATCTTCTGGCTTTGAGAGTTGGAGCATTGTACTTGGGTGGAATCAGGATTGCGAGACGGCTGAATTTTAACATCTGTGAAATAAGGCACATGGGAACACAGCACAGTCGTAGTGTGTGTGGCCACAGCATCTCTTCAAACCTGCAGATTGCATCTTGTCCTGCAAGAGCCCTGCATCAAAATCCTCCTTCATGGAAAGGTCATGCAAGTTTTGCTTTGGCATTGATAAAACCTGTCTGTTTTCACTCTTCGTGTCTAAAGGCTGGTTTGCTCAACGGTGCCTTACAAGGCAAGCTCAGAGTTTGTTCAACTTGTCTCGTTGGTATGAACTGGGTCCTGTGAGCTCTGCCCCTGTTTTGTCTCAGATTATTACATTCCCCTCCCGTTCCACCTTGCTCATCACCATGTGCATATTTCATATTGTAATGGTTGCCCATATGCGTGCTTGGAAATAGCACCTGCTTTTTCCAGAGTCACAGTACTACCTAGGGAGACACCTGATTTGTAATCCTGGTTATATTAAAAGCCAGTGCAATACTGATGGGCTATAGAGTGCAGATTCAGAAAGAGAAAAACCCCTCATTGAGTGATTAGATATGCATTAAAACAATCCCATATTGCTAATATCCGCATTTGCACTGGTGTGCACGTGTGTGTGCACACATGCCCTCTGTCTTACTTTTGAGTTCTCTGCACTCACATATGAAGGGTGGAATTCCACCCATGACAGTGTAGAAAATAGACTTTTTTCCTCCTTTGTTGCCTTTTTTTTTTTTTTTTTGCCACATTCCTTTATGCAATAGTTGTGAGTGTTAATGACAAGCACTCTAGTTGGGGACTATTCAGTGTTCTGCATTTATCATATGGAGTGCTCTGATGAATCAGCATGCAGACAGAAACACAAAGCATTGACTAAACAGATTACCAGGAATAGTTTATTTAGAGAGGGGATGTTCCTGGTGGGATGAGAGGACCTGAATCTGCTCAGCTTTAGCATGTGGGGCTGTAACGTCTCCCTCTTTGCCCCCTCTGCCAGAAAAGTTGAGGCTGACTTTGTTCTTTGCTGGTGTATGTTGCAGTAGAAAACATACTCACAAGATGCTGTGATTGCTTCCCTTATTCAGTTATATTATGTGTAAGTGACTTGTTACATGCCTGGCTTATTCCATGTTTAGTTCTGTGATTTATGTGGGCAGAAAGGTACTTTTTGAGTCTTTAGGAACAGGACTTGTATGGGGTCTGACCTGGATGGAGGGAATTGAAGCACCACCTTGCACTTGATGAGCTGGTGCAATCCAAAATGGCTTTTTCTGTTGGGTTTGTGCTGTGAATCCATGAAAGGATGATTCCCCCTCCTGAACTCTGGGCATCCAGGTCCCCTGCCTGGGTGATTGGCTTCCTGCTTGTGGCAAGCATCTCGCCATTCCCCTTGTGCCAGACCCTGCCAGAGACTAATTCTCTGCTCCATTAGATGTTACCCTGCCAAACCCAACCCAGGACAGATAAACAGAGAAAACAGGTCTCATGTGAAACATACAAGTAACAAACATTGTTTGTTTAGTGCTTCCCCACCCTCATGTTTAATTGTATAAATTAAATGTCGCGTCAGTCTGCCTCAGGTGTTGGCATCCTATTCAAATTTCAATTACCACCATTAAAGTATATTTACGCAGTGCATGAATATAGGGAGAACATATTTATAGCAATCTTTTATTGCTGGTTACGTCCTAAAAAAATAACGCTGAAATGCTGAATTGGTAAGTTAAAGCAACTTTTAAGTTGAAGGAAAAATTCTTTTCTCACACAGTACAAGTCCTAGATGAAACAAACAGCGATGAATTGTATCGCTGCTCAGCTCATGTCTGTGTGACTGTACAGCAGTAATCCTATATTGTTACTGGAACCACCTAAATAATTAATTCTAAGAAAACAACATAGTTAAGGCTCAGGAGGGGAGCAAAGGGGAGAGGTGCAATACTGAATTTTTTCACTGCCTGAAAACAACATTTCCAAGGCTCTCTTTAGCTACTGCTAGGAAGAATATAATTGAACAGAGGCTGAAATTATACTTCTGAAAGAATAAGCTTTTCTGTATATCAAACATTTCATACAGTAAAACAATGCTATACCTGATGAATAATTAAAGTACTGAAGAAAAACATCTTTCCATGTGTAACTTAATTATATGTGTGAAGCTTTTTTACCCTTATGAAAAAAATGCAAGGAATGACTTTTGTTTTCATCTCTGTTCATTACATGAGAGGCTCTTTCCGTAAAATATGAAGTGTTGTGGAGCTTTGTGAACTTCTCAGTGGCTTTCTGGGATTGTCCTATGTGACCCTTAAAGTGTTGGTGATAGATTCAAGTGTGGTGGCATTTTCAGGGTGAGTTTTTTTTTTGTGTAAAGCAATGGGTAAAAACATGTAAGGAGAGGAGAGAGTGCAAATGGTAGCACTGCTTCCTTGTGTACACAAAGAAGGGCTTGTGAGAAAGAGAATTAAGAGTTCAGTATTTCAATAATGAGAAAATAATATTAAATTATAGATTTTTGTGAGTGCATATGAACTCTTAGATAAAGTTGTAGCCAGTCTAAAGTATTTTTTTCTTCCTTATTCCATTAAGTGAACATGGTTTAATTTTTTCTAAATATTGCTAAGACAGACGCTTTTCCAGCTTTCACCTTCAGGCCATTTTGCACCCACTGTCCAATGAACTCGTGATGGTCTTGAGGCTCTTGCACCACCAGTGCAAATGCTTCTTAATCAGAGATATTGACATTATCTCCAGCAACCTGGACTTCATGTTACTACAAGTGACCAGTGTGTTTGTGTTGGGCAGTTGTAGGGAGCTCAAGTTCCCCAGCATAGTGATTTTACAGCTGTTCTGCAGTTATTGGGTGTTTCTTTCTCTCACAAGAGAAATACCAGCTGGGAAGGGTCTTTTAACTCATCCAATCTCAGCCCTTAGTTGTGCTCCTGTCTCCACTGCTGTTGCACCTGGATGGCTTTCCCTCTCCAAGTAAGAGGTTGGCAGCTGCTCTGTTCAAGACTTTGTAGCCTGTTGAATCATTCAAATGTGTGTCCCCCACAGAAGGCACTCTTTTTCTTTCCTTATTATTTTTTTTTTCCCCCTCAGTGCAGTCAAATGTCTGGTTTTGTTTCTCACCTCCACATAATAAAATCAAAACTATTAGTAATAGAAGAACCTGTAGAAAGGGGAGGTTTTTCTCCCATCTGCTACTTCATGCTTGGGTGTGAAAGGAAGCCAGGATCATGTTTCTCCTGGCAGTTGTCTCGCTGGCATCCTGGATGTGGGGAGGCAGGGGAAGGTGCATGAGGGAGAGCAGGGGCACCCTGAATGTGGCTCAGTCACAGCAATGAAACCCCTGGTGCCATCCATTGTTTTGCTGGGCAGGGAGGTCTGTTGTCACAAGCTGCACCCAGGAGCTGGGTCACAAGCCATTCAAATATATCCTAAACAAGTATTCTCTTGTGAAATGGGTAAGGAAACTGCTGGAAAAACATCCTTGTGGATTGTTTTTAGCCCAGTCTCTCAGGACAATGTATGTCCCAATGTGAGCCTTGTCCTCTGTAGCACAGGAATGAGGTGAAGTGGGTTGCATCTGGTTAATTAATGATTTCCTAAGAGTTTCTTTGGGGACCTTCTTCCTCTGAAAGTACTTTTCTAAATTTCTGTGAATTAAGGGTGGGACGAGATTTGATTAGCTTGGGTATTCCTTGGTAGTCATCATGAAAGCCTTCTTTTTTGTTTGGGAGGATTGAGGAGTTTTCCTGATGTATGTAGTGGTTACTGCTATGGAAATACCTCTAGTGCAGAGGCAGAGCTACTTAAAAATATTTTCAGCCAGCAGATCCTTGCTGTGTTTGCAAGGGTTCCTTTGGCAATGAAGATAATTTCAGAAAAGAGTATATTTTTTTCTTCTTAAAAGGTTACTAAGGATACTGTCCCTAAAATAAGGATAGGAAACTCTTAAATATGGCATCACAGATTGGATACCTTTGCTTCTAAATCACTTGTGTTTGATATGTGGGTGCTTGTGTTGTTTTCTCATTCTTTGTTAGTCTGTCTGTGCAAACAGATGTACATTGTCTTCAGGATTATTTCAAACCAGAAACTATTTAAGGCATTCTAAGGTGAAAACAGCAGTATTGGAGTCCAAGCTGGAAGCAGGTGCTAATCCTGCTGCCTGTTAACTCAGGGAAGCTTTGGGTGTAACCAGTGAAGGGTTTTTGTTTGCTTTGGGGCATTTCAGTCAAGAATATATTTTTATTTTCTGTAGACCCAAGTACACGATCTGAATATATTCTGTACTTGGGAGTAATTTTTACTATTTAATGCTAATAATATTTACGATATTTACTTTGTTCCTGTTAAGTTGTCTTTAGCTCTGTAAATGCATCTTTGACTTCTGTACGTCACTGCTTGCTCAGATGGCTTCATGTAGAGACAAAGTCATCAGAGCATTGAAAACGATTGAAAATTTCTGAGCATCTCAGCGATGCTGTTGGTTTTCATTTTCCAAGAGCAAATGCAACCCTTCACTACAGGTTGATATACCTGACATGTTAGAGGGGAATTTTTTAAAAGAAAATGGTTTTCAAGGATATTTTATTCTTGAGCTGTAAACAAACGTTGACATCAAAGTCTCAGGCATTTCTAGCTGAGGTGTTAAAGATATCTACGTAGTTCTCTGCTGCTCCTGAAGATGCTGCCAGTTTTATTAGTTTTTTAGAGTTTTCTGGAGCATAGTTGAAGATGAAGGTCAGTCTCTATACTTTTCAGATAACAGAATGTGCACTGTTGAGAGGTTTCCATCCCTTTCTTTTTTATATGAGCAGAACAGCTTTGCTAAGCAGACACATATTTTAATGATGGTAAACTACATTTACACATTGTACAGTGGTATTTTGCTACATTAATTACCTTGTCAAATGTAATAGGTAATTACCACATCAAATCACCTTCATATGTTACATGGAGGCATAACTTGCTAAATTATTTAAAAAAACAAACAAACAACATCCCGGAAAGCCAAGGGCAACATCACCACAAACCCGTCTCTTTCTCTTTTAAAATAACCTACTGATGTATGTGAAGGCAGGAGCCTCACTAACATCAGCCAGTGTTGGCTTTAGGGTATGGCAGTGGCTTCTCTGTGTCCCCCAACACCATGCATGTCTGATTTTAAATAAAATCCTCTGATTTTATCTGCTTTTTTTTGTTCCTGGACGGAAGTTGGTCTTTTCAGTGCATCCATGAACAGATTTGTGCCCAGTCTAGGCTGTACTGGAAGGAGCACTTCTCTCATGTGACCAGCTGTAGTACAAAGAGGAAGAAAACCAATAAATTTTGGTTATTCTTTCCTATCTGATAGCTACCTAAATGGCATTTCTGGTGAAACTCTGCAAGAAATGTGTGAAACTAGTTAGTGCTTTAATGTGCAGAGAGCACGTGCCACAGTGGTACCCACAGGGACCAGGAGTCGAGTGATGCAGATCTTTGTCTTGTCTTACCATAGCAGAAAAGGGATGTGGGGGAAAGGCTGCTTTGAAGTGCAATTGTGAGTAGAGACCAATCTGTAAAGCTCAGTTAGCAGGTTGCTTTGCAGATAAGTACTATTGCTTTAGATCCTCCTTATTTTGCCTTTTTGGAAGTCTTAGTGTCCTCAAGGGTTTTTGGCAGAGGCTGCTTGGTGCACTACATAGCTCTGGGAAAAATAAAGAGCAAAGGGGTTCTGTCAGGGAGGGGAGATCCTCTTGTATATTGATATTTTGTGTCTTTGTTTAAATATGTGTGCTGTCTTTTTTTCAGTGGTGAAAGAAGGATGAAAAGAGGTGGCAAATGCTTCTGTTTGTACTTTCATATGCATTACATGCACCTAGAAAAGACTCCAATTACTACTTTTTGGAAAACAAACTCATTTATTTTGAAAACTGTGTTAATATGTTACTATGTAACTATAACTATCAATCTATCTGTGTGTATATATATACATAACTATATATAACTATTATTCAGACTTGAGGAGACTGAGGCAAGACTTCATTGTCATCTTCAACATCCTAATGAGGAGAAGCAAAGGGGCAGGTACTAATCTCTTCATTCTTTCAACTAGTAGCAGCACTCAAGGAAATTATGTGAAGCTGTGGGGGGAAGCATAGGTTGGATATAAGGAAAAATGGTTTTCACCCAGAGTGTGGTTGATGACTGGAACAAGTCATAGCATTGAGCCTGTCTGAGTTAAAGAAGTGTTTTAACAATGCTGCCGGGCACATGGTAGAATTCTTGGGGTCTCCTCCACAGGGCCAGGAGTTGGGCTCAATGATTGTGATGGATCAGCATATTCTGTGATTCCAATAATGGCTCCTTGGCAGGAACTGAAACTTATTTATGAGGCACCCTCTAGTCTCAGTGACGTGGCCTCTTGCGAGCTGGAAAGCCTTTGGTGCTGCTGGCCCTCCTTTTTCGTGGTTGCCGTGGTTCCCCAGCTGAAGAATCACTGTCCCTAATGAAATTAGGAGGGCCTGGGCACAACCTTTCTGGTTCCTCCTGGGGCTCTTGTTCCTCATGGATGGTAGTGGAAGCAGAGGGGTGTGTTCTTGTACCCCATCCAGTGGCGCTAGATGAGGTGCTAGGCATCTCATCCACACTGGATCTTGCTGGATCAGGGGTAAGAGATGAAGAGCTGTCCTCCTGCCCTGTGGCACCACGGGTGTCCCACTGCTGTGGCAGGTGGCAGTCCTCCCTGCAACGCTGCTGCTCAGGGATGTGTGTGTGCTGGGTCCTGGATGTTGCTGTTTCAAACAGCATCTCCAAGCTCTGACAGAACCATGAGTGCAGGGTCTGTTGTATTGCTGAGTTGGCAGAGAAACAGCTCATCCAGTTTGGGAGCTGGAAGCCGCCCACAAAATTCTTGATGTCTCCCGCTGTCACCCACTGTTGATGTGCTCCAGGGCGATGGAGGTTGGGAGCATCTGGCTCTCTGTGAGCTCTTCTTGCTGGGAACACTTCTGGTGGTGTCATGGGTGGAGTGATGGCATGCTCCTCAAAATCATCATCTGCTCGCAGGATGGAGATCATCTTCTCCTTGCACAAGGGGCACTGGGTTTTGTTGTCGGCCCATTGCAGGACGCAGGCATAGCAGAAGCAGTGCAGGCACGGCTTCACAAAGCTGGGCTCCCTCCAGCTGTCCAGACAGATGGGACAGCGGTCCTCCACCTCTTTGTCCGTGCTGCCCCTGCGCTGCAGTGGGCTGGGGGGAGCTGGGGATGGCGAGCCACTCCCCCGTGCTGCTTCTGCAGCAGTGCCCTCCATGCTGGGGAAGAGCAAGAGACACAAGAGTCACTGATGGGCCCAGGGAGGGGAGGAGGAGACACCCAGCTCTCTCAGGAAAGAAACCCTCCCCAGGGTGACGTGTCCTTGTCCAGCTCACCTCGGCTGCCGTGAGCGCACCTTCCTCAAGCCCCGTCTGCCTGCTCCTGGCATGGCCGGGGGATGTCCTTGAGTGGCTCTGGAGTGAGCGACCGAGTGCTGTGACAACTCTCGGCTCACTGCCAGCTCCGAGGCCTGGCACGCCGCGTCCCGCTCGGCCGCCGTCCGTGTGCAGGCTGGCTGGGTCGATTCCGCACCCAGGTATGAACAGTCAGGGCAGGTGACACCACAGCCATCGCGTGGAGGCCCCTCGGATCCTTCCTTGGTGACCGTGGAACCCATCGCTCGGGCTGTTGGCAGCACCAGAACCCGTCGCTCGGGGCTGGCGCGGCCATGGCGCTGCCTGGCGGCTCTGTGGGCTCAGCTCCTGTCAGGGCTTGTCCCTGCCCACCCCATCCCTCTCCTGTGCTCAGCATCGGTGTTTCCCCCAGGCCTCCGCCGTGTCTGCCCAGGGCTGCCGGTCGCTCTGGCTGTGTCAGATGTCTCTGGGCACGTGTGGCCAGAGTTCACTTGGTAACACCTCACGGTGCCCTTGGAGCTCTGTTGCTGCAGGCCATCCCTCTGGGCTGCTGCTTCTGGCAGTATCTTTCCTTCTCACACACTTCTCATGCTTTAGTTCTTTTTCTCCATGATATCTCTGCTGGATTTCACAGGACTGGTGATCTCCCATTCCCTTCTCTCTGGCTTGCTTGTTCAGACAAAGCAAGCCTTCCTGCCCTCTCACCTACTGCCACCTTGCAGTTGTACCTTGTGTCCTTCCTCAGGCCGAGAGCCTGCAGTCAGGGCCTGGAAAGATGAGCAGAAGGTTGGAAATGATTGCTGGTTGTTTGGATCACTGCAGTGAAGCCATTCCTGGCTTTTTTTTTTTTTTTAACCTGGTGGTTTATTCCTAGCCTAAAGCTGGTCTTTTGAGTGAATCCCTGAGCAGATCTGTGTCTAGCCTAGGCCATGCTGAAAGGAGCACTTCTTCTATGTGACTAACCACAGTACACAGAGGAAGGAAAGTAATAAGTTTTGGATAGCTACCTAAATGGCATTTCTGAGAAAGCTCTGCAGCAGATATGTGAAAGTTTAGTTCTTTAATGTGCAGAGAGCACATGCCACAGTGGTATCCACAGGGACCAGGAGCTGAGTGATGCAGGTCCTTGTCTTACTGAAACAAAAAAAAAAAACCTGCTTTGAAGTGCAGTTGAGTGAGTGGAGAGACACAAAGGGGTGAGCTAGTGGGGATTGAGTGAGAGGACTCTTCCCAAATCATGAGCGTACTTGTATACCAATTAATTAATTATAGTCCAGACATTGCTTTTAGCAAGCCACACAACTTCACCAGTTCTAAAGACCTGCATAAGTTCTAAGTCTGTTCCCATGTGTTTCATAAAGCTCAGTTAGCAGATTGCTTTGCAGAAAACTTTTAGAACTTTATATCCTCCTCCCTTTGTCGTCTTTGGGACCTGTGAAAGGTTTTTGAGGCAGGTTGATGGAGCAGGCTGGCCCCAGAGAGCCCCTGCCCATGGCCCAGGGAGCAAAACTGTAGTGATCCAGCCACCTCTTGTGGAAATCCTGGCAGATCATCAGGATCAGGAAGTTTGTGATCTGAATCTACATTGAGAGCTGCTCCTCATCCTGACAGAGGGTGAGCCTCTTCTGTCTTTGCACTCTTGTGGGGATGGCATCCTTTGTGCCTCACCAAATGGAGTCATTCTCAGAGGCAGAGATGGCAGGGAAAGGAGAGAGCTGCCTTGCTGTTGCTCCTTGCTGCCCAGGTTGGCCTGCTACCCTCACCACAGCTTCTCTCTAGCCTTGGGTGAACCCTGGCTGTCTGCAGCGGGACACCCTGAGATTGTAGGGCTGCTGCCACCCTCCAGTGCAGAGCCAGGGGCCAGCAGGAGAGGTCCTGCCTTTGTCTCTGAAGCTGTGTTTGAGGTTTTTTTTTTTTTAATTTTGTTGTTTTTGAGGTTTTTTTTTAATTCTTTGGTGGTTGCTGCTTCCTATTGCCCAAGATTTCTTAGCCAGTGCTCAGGGAGAACTTGCCTTAAATGGGAAGTATAACCAAATCCATTGCAAATCAGCAGTTAAACTGACAGAAGGACGTTGGAGTTTTTAGTTGTTGCGTTTTAAAGTTGGCCAAGTCATGCTGTGGATATAAAAGGATTGTTCTTCACACTCTGGCATTTTGGCGAGGAGGCTACTGTGGTGTGTCCACACAATGTGGCTGAACATGGCATAATTTGGTTTGAAATAAACTTGATGACTTTCTTCTCCTCTGTCTGAATTAATATTGGGTTTATGAGAACAGAGAGTAAAATGCATCATGTCCTCATTTTTCTGACAGCTGACACACAGAGATGCCGTTGTTTAGGAGAAGGCCACTCACCAATCCATCCCCAGCCATGTGGAAAATGTTAGCAGTGCTGTATCTTGGATACAGCACCTCTACTTTCCAAAGAGATGACCACTGTTAAGTGTATCTTTCTGCAGGAGCTGAGCCTCTGTTTAGGATTCTGGGATCTCTTTTTCTGATCTTTTCTTTCCTGCTGAGTGCTGAGGTATTTCTGGGGTAGGTGCCAGGGCTGTTCTCTCACTAATGATTCATGTGCCCTTCGCATGTTGCTCTGCAAAATGACATGTAACAGCGTGTACCCAGTATTTACGTTGCATTGGCTTGGCTCTCCAAACATGTACTTTTTCTTTCATCTCGGAAGTTGTGCCAATCCAATAGATTTGTGGTGCTGCCGTTGGTAGGTTATTCAAACATTAATTTTTGGAGTATTTGGGGCCACTGATGAAGTGCCCAGTGCTCTGCTGCGTCATGGTTTCTAAAGATGGCATGTGGTACTCTGCAAAGGGACCCTGGTGCTGAGCACGTGAGATGGTCTGGCACTTGGCTCTGAGCTCTAATGCTGCACTGTAGCTCCTCTGCTATTGGTACCCTGTCAAAAAGGGGTGATGAACCATAATGCGAGAACCGTAGGTATCAGGCTCCATGCAAATAAAACCCCTTCTAAATACAGATATCAGTGCAAGTCAGCAGTGAGCAGCCAGGAGGGCACAGGTGTGGGTTGTAGAGCCCTGGTTGGGGCCAGGGATCCCCCTCAACCTCATATTTTCTAATATGTTCCTAATAGAGTTGTGGCTTTTCCAGAGCAGATACAGCATATGAAGGGAAACCGCTGATTGAATTCCTGGAGAGCACTAGAGACCCATTAGCTGGTAATGGCTTTCAAACTGTCCTGGGGTGGTGGTGGAGCGTGTGTCTCCCTCACCTTTATGTGTAACAACTTTCAAGTTTATAACGTTTTTCTAAATGACTCAGTAGCGTGTGCTAGGCTTTTAGTGGCCCACTTGAAATACTCTTAGAAGGGTTTGCTTTTCAGAAAGAGCTAAGTGTTATCCTTAGAAATTCAGGCTCTTTTCAGGGTAGTAACGTATCTTCAGTCTGTGTGCTTAAAGGTATGACATGCTCCAGTCGGTCCATTGGCCTCTTCCAGGACTGCAGAGGCACCAGGAAAGTACAGAACTGTAAATATGGTAAAGATATGTAGTTGAAATATGCTCCATAGCGGTGCTAGATCAGGACCCATAGTGAGGGATAAAGGTTGATTCTGAAAAGTACCATTCAACTCTTCTTACTCTTTATACTTTTACATCCAGATCCTTCAGAGATACATAAAGCCCTTATAAACTTTCAGAGTTCCTAGGGAGGAATCAGTTGTTACAATATAACCTAAAAAAAAGAGGTCCTTTTATTCTTAACCTGTGATTTGTCTTGTACAAGTTTCTGTTCTAGGAAATTTCTTTTTCCTAGGAGAAAGAACATACCTTCAGAGCTTCCCTTTGTCCACAAAATTTATGTCCTGAGTGATCCAGACAGTAAAACTCCATGAAGATCTACGTTACTTGAGAAATACTATTAAAAATTAATCCAATTTTCTATTCTTCTGGTGTAAATAAATGACAAAAAAACAGCTTGAAATCAAAATGGCCACTTTCTAAGTTTTAGGCAGAATAAAAGGCTGTTTATCCTTTCCACTTGTACTTTAAGCCATGGTTTTACTATTCAAGAAACAAATTCTAATCAGCCACCGTATCAGACAAATGGAAGCTTTAGTGAGGGGTTCGTATGTTGGGAGGGAGCACTAAGATTCTCATTATAGTGCATGTCTGAATAATTAGTAGGACCACTCTGCACTTTTTTTTTGGCAATAAGAAGAAACTCTCCATTCAGTGCAGCGACAGACTGACAGGAGCATCGAGCAGTGCAGTCATTAGTGTGTGTCTGCCATCAATGTCATGTTACGGTGTCAAATTAGTTAGTGCCCCCTCCGGAGCCAAGCTGGACCTGCAAATTATCCTCCTACATCCCAGGAAACCGTGTTTGCTAAACCTCAGATCAAATGGGAACAAATTATTAACATGGCTCATAAATTAACTACTTTACAGGCTTATAACTTTTTACAAGTAGATAATAAAGACAGAGAATTTTTAGGGCTGTGTTGTGTTTACTTCAAAGCTGTGATGTATTCTGGTTTTGGGTTTTTTTTTTTTCTTTGCCTATTTATTGTAGATAGGTTTGCTTTTCTCTCAGGGGATAAAAAATTGTATACAGCCAAGGAAATAATGTTTAGAAAATCTAGTGTCCTAAAGGAAGCAAATGTAAATCCACTGAAAACAATATAATTAAGTTTGTTATCTCATTGCCTGATAAGTCGCTGACAATAGTCTTTCTTCTTGTAGTGGCAGTTGTTCATTAATGAGTTCACCAATTAAGTTTGAAAGATTACAGCCTTTGCCAAGAGGATTTATCTGTTTAAAAGCATTATATTTTTTGTGATACATTCTTACCATATTGTAAGCCTCTTTGTTAAAGAGGTATAAGACTACCTCTTAAACACATTAAATCCTATTACAGGCCCAAAAATAATTTTACAATCTGTTTACACATTAGCATCTACAAAACTGTAACAAATCTGTCCAGAGATGTCTGTTTTGAGAATAGGATGCTAACAGATAGTGCACTCTCTTGAAGCTGGATTGCCCTTGTGAAACGAGTGCTTTTTTGCTGCAGAATAATTGTTTTATAATGATTTATGACTATGCAAATAATATTCTTTTTATATCTCCCCCTTTTTAAATCGCTTCTCAGCTGTGTTTTTTAACCAATGCAGAAATAGTACTGAATTTTTAGTGCTCTTTTATAGCATTTGAATCTAAAATAAACTGAAAAGAGTAAGTTTTGTACTTTCTATATATTAAAGTCTCGTTCCCCCACATGCAAGCTACTGTTACCTTTCTTTTGTACCTTCAAGGGGGTGAGTAAGCCTTGATGTCAGAGATCAAATCAGCATTTTGGAAAGGGCCTAGCATGCAAAAACGTGCAAAATATATCTATTCATAAGAAAAACGTCTGAAAATGCCAGAGGTTATGCTCAGTTTATCTGTCAGCAAGTTTAACTTAAAGTAGGTGGTAGTCAATTTAGTAAATACTTTACTAATACTGTAACTATAAAGAACCATGAGTGCAGTCTCAGCATCCTGACCCATGCAGGCTTTAATCACTCTGCTAGGGAAACACGCTGTACTGCAGATTAGCAGTAACATTTAAAACACAAGTAATTTCTGCAGGAGGGTATGCTTGTGTACAGTCATAGTGAAAACAGGAGAGAAGAATCATGCTCTTTAGTTAATCCTGGGAAAGAAGACTTCTTGTTGTTGCTTATATATCCAGTGAACCTGGACACATTCTGTTCTGAGTAATACTAGTGTAGATCTGTGGACTTTATCGGGGATAATCCTGTGATGTTATTTTTTCTGAAGTTTCGGTGCCTCTTTCCTGGGTCTTCCTCTTCTCCCTCCAGTGTGCTTATTGCTGTCTTTTACATGCAACTGAAGGAAGAGGCAAGAGTGATTTCACACACCAGAGCTGCCCTAAAGCTCGTTGCTCTGAATTCCTTGTTGCCACACGCCTGCAGACCTGCTCCTGGCACAGAGCCCTCTCCCTCCAGCCTGGCCCATTCCCTGGTGATGCCCCAGCTTCCAGGAGCAGCAGTGCTGTAGCAGAGCCCCACGGGCAGGGTGGCAACACCTTGGGGTTTTTTTAAGCCTGATATTTCCCTGTCGCTTTGCCTTTCCCTATGAAGTCAGGCCCTGGGCAATGCATTTCCCCTGGATGGTTTCCCAACCCCTCTTAGGAAACGACAAGGATATTTGCTAATATGATAAACCAGCTGGGAACTGCATCCCAAGTTCAATCGTGCCTTAATGTTTCTCATCACTTTCTTACATGTAAAGTGCCTGCAGTGAGCTGGTAGCTCATAGCTGAGCAGTTAATAAATGTGATATATCCCCAAAGCATTGCACCAGATGCCCAGCAGCAGCTCTAAATCAGCAGGGCTGCCCCAGATCTGCCACGGGTGGGGGGCTCTGGTTCACAAAACCTCTGAGGTTCTAGAAGCGGAGTTAAAGGTGGGACTTTGTGTTTGACTGGCCACCTTATTGTGGTTTAAATATTACTTCATTGGAAATAAGACCACCCACCACCTCACACATGCTGTGTATGCTGTTGTCCTACATGTGGCATTTAGGGGAATAATGAAATTATACCTGTGGGATAGTGCTACTTGGTGCCTAGTTAGCAAGACAAAATTATGCTCCTGGTTGTGAAAAAAAAAAAAAAAAAAAAAAAAAAAAAAGGTAAATTAAATGTACTGTGAATTGCCTAATTGTTGAGAAAAACATGGGAGGTTTTTTCACATCTTTGGCCTTTGTCAAAATCAAACTTATGGTACTTCTCAAAATACTGACTGTTTTCCTTTCCCCCCACCTCAGCACACTGGGTACCTGGTGAGAAACACTGCTGGATGCTTCTGTGGATGTGTGATAACCGGGTTGATCTGGAACGCAGTGGGGTTGCCTCCATCACATCGTGGCTGTTGAACTGTCCCAAGCAGCCCTCTTTAGTCTGCAATTTCTGTGGAAGCTGCTGTAGTCCCAAATCAGACTTTTTCTCCACTTCCAGGCCCCCTTGACTTCTTGTGTCTTTGCTCCCTTCCTTACCTTCACCCAACCACATAATTGCTTTATATTGCTTTAACACGCCAATCTGTGAAACTGCTCCATTTTCTCAGTTATTGGGCTATTTTCCTTGTTCTTTTGCGATAGAAATCCTAAGAGATTGTGCCTTTTGCACAATAGCAGATTTATGTTTAAGGAGACTGGCAGTCCTTGGAGAATGGGAAGTCTCATGTCTTCATCCTCGGATGATGATACTGAAGAGAGGATTTCTAGTACCAGTAGGCTTGCATGTAGGCATGTGAAAATGATGCCAAAAGCCTATTTGATCTAAATGCATGTATTCACAAGTGTGGGGGGAAAAATGCTGATTCTGATATTGAACACTGCAGTCTGCTTTGTGTTCTAACCTAAGTGGAGCAAGCTGGCTTAAATCATCAAATATTTTTGAACTCTGCATGGAGGCGGCTGTTGTCTTACAGAGTGAAGGCGAAGCTGACATGTACTGGCATGCTCGGAGCAGACTTTATAGCACTGAATAAGGATCACATCGTATTTAAATCACAACAGGACAAACCACCCAACCTTGCATACCCTTGGGAGTGGGGAACACCCCTGGCACTTCCTTTTAGGGTGGGAAAGCTCACTTCCAGATACGTCCCAGGTACTGATAAGAAACTTGGAAGCTTTAGTTAAACTGAGTTAATCATGGTTGTTTTCATTTTTATGGTACATGTTGATGTGTTTGCAGTGACACTCTCTACTGATTTTTCTTTCATGCTGTTTAAAAAGAAAAACCAAGAAAACAATGTCCTGTTTGCAGTGAACAAGAGCTTGAGGGTACAGCATGGAAAATGAGTGAGAATTTCTGTCTTGGGAAAAACATGCGAATTTTGTGCTGGGTTTTTGATACTGAATGATCAGGTTCTGTTTTTATTAAAGCAAAACATATATATTGTACAAGGATAAGTGTTATATTTATAAACACTTCCCTGGCTCTACAAGCTCTTATTCCCTTACAAAAAAAGCTGTTCATGCTGCAATAAAAACACATACATTTAATTCTTAAGGAGAGGATTTATGCATTTTACTCCTGGTTCATAAGGAAAGTTTTGCTTAGCAGAAACCTGCAGTTCCTTTCAAGGCAACTGCATGAATTTACATAGAAAATACAAACGAGCACAAAGAATAAACTCCTCAAACCTGGAAAAGTCTTTGGTGAGAATCCCTGTTCAGGAATATCTCATTCAGAAATGTTATCTCATTCAGAGATGTTACAGTGTGAGCACTGGGCATTTTCCTGCACTGTCCTTTTGAATTTCTTAGAGCAGCTCTAACTCTGTTTTTGGAAAGTTAAAGATGCAGCAGATGTTGGGACTGCAAAGCCTTCTAGTTATGTAGGGGACAATTAGAATTTTCAAATCATAGAATAGTTTAAGTTGGAAGCTCAGTTCATTCCAACCCTTGACCATGGAGCAGGAACACCTTCCACTAGATCAAGTTTCTCTGGGTCCCTGCCAAGCTGGGCTTGAACACTTGCAGGGATGGGGCATGATTCATCCACTTGTTTGAAAATAGTACTTCCATGTGAACATCCATAGGCAGGGTTAAGGGAAGCTCAGTGGTGTTTAGGTTTGATGGCTGCTGTGCTGGGGTGAACCCTGTGAAGAGACTTTGGTGTGGCACAGCTCATCCAGGTCTGGGTCAGGGCTGGCTGGGACCAGCTGCTGTTTCAAGGGTGAGGGAAGGGCACATTCTGGCTGAACCCTTTTCTCTCCATGCTTCAGCTGTTTGGGTGGGGCAGCAGCGAGGCTGCAGGTGGGCACCAGGGTGGTGCTTAGTGGTATCTCCAGGGTCTGGGCTGGATCCGAGGTGCCTGAGCAGCCCCTGCCCAGCTCCTAATGCTGACAGTTGCACATTTTCCAGAGAGCTGGTGGCCGACCTTCAGCTGCTGGTGAGTTTGCTGCCTTCACCACTGGCTTTGGTCTGACCACAGGCATGAAGAAAATGGGCGTCAGGCATGAGCCAACGGCTGGAGGAACGTTGGGTAATCCTTCTGTAACCATGGGCAGGAGCATGCTGCCCATGATTTGTGAGTTCCTCTGCTTTGAAAGCACCCTGAGTGTGACTGTACCTGCTTTAACACAGGGAATGGGTTTTCCAAGGCAAAGAGTCAGTGTGACTTTTGATGGGTTCCACAAAACAAGTACAGAGATTATGAAGAAGCAAATCCTGTGCTGAACTGAATGTCTCAACTGAATGATCCTTCAGTGGGCATGTTGGACCCTGACAGCCAGCAGGGAGGCAGCCTGCACAAAATGTTTCAGGCTAACTTACTTTGGGTTAACTGGTATGACAGAATGATGAATGCTGAGGTTTTGTGATGCAGCAATTGCACAAATGTTGAAATGTTAATTGTGTGGGCTCAGCTGCCTCGGGCTGGATGTCCCTCAGACGTGGCTGCCCCAGCAGCTGCCGACCCAGGGACTGGAGCTTGGCACAGGCAGTGTGGCTACTGGGGAGGAGCTGAAGTGTGTGCTCAAGGCTGTCTTGACCCTGGTAAAAATTGTTTCTAGCTTGCTTTTCTTTACTTACAGTGCAAACGTATCCCACAGCAAACTGTCCTACGTGTTTGTGGGCACCACGTCTGCCTTTGTGCATTGTGTGGGTGTGAAGAAGCAGGGATAGGTAGTCCCATGTTTGGAGGTAGTGCCAAGAGCCTTGACTTTGCAGATGACTACACTGGGCTGTGCAGTGGTGCTGGGAGCAGAGCTCACTTTCTGCAGCTCTGCAGCAGGAATAGTGCTCTGAACAAAGGTTAGAGGCCATCTGTGCAGGAGGCAAGTGCAATTTAATGTCAGCTGCGTGGGATAGCAGGACTTTTCTGCAGCCTATTTACTACTGCCAGCTTTAAAAATCAAGTCCTTGTAATTTGCCCAAAGAGATGGAACGATGGAAGGAGACCTCAGACCTCCTGTTTCTCTGCATTTACTTCAACCACAAGATCGTGTTTCCCACCAATTTCACACATATGGATGTATGGGTTTGAACACACAAAATCAGACACACAAACTCAGATGCTGTCTTGAGACACCTTTGGTCCTTTCTTCTGTTGTTTCCTCCATTTGAGGCCTTAGGGGGAGGTATGATGAGATCTGATTAGCAGTAAGTCTGTTAATTATAACTTCTAAATTAGAGCAGCAGTGCAGAAGCATCACTTTCTGATTTGGATTAAAAAGCCCTTCATCTCAACAAAGCACAGCCAGTTGCAGCTGATAGCAGCGTGCACTGAGATGCATCAGGTCATGGTGATGCACATAGTGTGTGATGCCAAAATGGCTAATGAATTACTTACACTAAGATTTATTACCTACCACTTACTGATGCTCTTGAATGGTACTATCCAAAGCCATGAGTTTATGTTTAAACTAACCTGCTGGCTTATCTTTCTGTTTCACCAAGAGGTTCCACTGTGATTGTCCAATTTTAAATTTAGTTCAGCCTGGTGTAGTCCTTCCTTAAATTCTGAACTTGGTAGAAGTTTATTCTTGGGGTGGGACTGAACATGAGGGCTTTGATCCAGATAGTCTGTATTTCCCTGGCTGTGTCCAGAGCTGCTGGCCCCACGTATGTTTGCACAGGAGGGTAACAGATAATGTCTCACTCTCACCTTTACTCCCCTTCCCTGCTCTGCCCTTCTACAGCCACCCTCCTTCTCAGCTTCTCATGTCAAGGACCTCTCCCAAAATGCCTCTGTCTCATTTTTGCTTGTCAGAAGGTCTCCATGTGACTTCAAGATAATGAGAAAGCACTGAGGATCATTACACTGCTTGCTGAAAAGCTTGTGACTCTCTTTCTCTGCTTTTTGTAAAGAGGTTTTGGGGACTGCAGGCCATGAAATGAACTAAGCTGTGAGTAGGGTGATTTTTTGCTGCTTTTGTTGCTTCTGTGCCAGGGTTATAATATGCATGAACAAATTCAGGCTACTGGAAAACGTTTAGGCTGTGGATTTAAGGGTAGGAGATGTTAAGAGAATCCACCTGGCTTGACATGGAGCCATAAAAAATAGGAGGGCCGTGTGAGAGCTGAGTTACCGTAACTTCTCATTTCCAACTTTCTTTATACCAGGATGCCATAGCCAGTGGTGTGGCCACATACATAAGACAACTGTGGAAGTCTGTGTTCAGTTGCAATTTGTTTAAAAATAGGGTAAGACAAAGCACCTATGTCTGTTAGGGTGAAAGTTTGACACAAGTAGGTGAAATGGCCGGGCTGTGTACAAAGATGCAGGAACAACTATTTTTGCTTTCAGGATTTGTTGGGCAGAAAATAACTCGGTCCTACCAAGGCTGGGACATCTGGTACATGAAAGTGTTTTGTAATGAATTGGAAATGGCATTACTGCAATATATATAATAACATGGAGATGGTGCAGTATGGTGTGGGGAACTTGTGTAGAAGATAGAAAATGTCATGGTTTTCGCATACATTGTGGAAAAGAGAAAATAACTTCAAGTGTAAAGGATATGGAAATTCAGTGAATAAACATCAGTGCATTCGAGGATTTTTCATGCAACAAGCTAGATTTATCTTTCACGGAAAAAAATCTATAAACATCAATGACTGCAGTTAGATGAGAAAGCCTGGGTGTGCAAGAAAACCTACTTTTCAAAACATCTCAATTTCCTTAAATTTAAACAATCAAACATTAGAAGTTCTAAGATCTGATTCATTTCTCATTTGTATCAGTTTCATCCAGGACACCTCCTGAGATTTGAAAAAAGCTGTGCTGTTTAACACCTGAGTAAGCGAAAACCAGCTTCATTTTTCTGTTTGAGCTCAACAACATTTCAACAGCTTGTTTCTTAACAGGCAAAATGGACTAGAACTGTGAAAACACTCGATTCACTTTGGGCAATAATTCACCAGGGCTGGGCAACTTGTAAACACGTTGAGAAACTGTTCCTTCCAGATTTAACCAGGGGCTGGTTGGGAGTAGGAAAGAAATCCAACATTTCTTGAAAAGCTGGGATTTCTGCCCTTTTATTGTTTTGAAGCAGAAAAAGTCTCATGAAATGCAGGTGCAGCTCTGACTTCCACCTAGGCAATGAATGACTCAACAAAGAACATTATCTCCTTGTTCAGAAACAGATGTGGTGGCCTTACCCAGTCCATTGCATGGGAGAGGACATAGGAACCTAGAAGTGCAAGACCACCTTCATGGAATATTGCATATTCCAGTATTTTTGTTAGCTCATGTGTTCACAAACTACATCCACATGGTATAATACCCCAGAGACATATAGTATAACATGATGCAGTTTACTTCTAAGTCAGGCCTGTGTTGTATGGCCTAAAAGCTTTGTAAGAGTTGAGCAGCAATATCAAGAAAAACCAATATAAGTGGTCCATTAATGAATAGGTCCTTGAGTGTCAGGAAGCAGACGTTGTTGGAAACTTGTGTAATATTACTGTTGGGTTTTATTAATTAATATAGCTATTAATACGACCTTGGATTTAAACACAATGACCTCTTTTGTGAGTATGATTAGCAGATGTTTACCATAATTCTTCACTCTGTGAAAAATGCTTGTTGCACCCAATAAAAACAACCATATTTACTTTGCTAAATCAAATATTTGGAACTTGGGTCTTACTTTATATATCATGGCTGCAGTGTCTTAGACTTTCCAAGTTTAAGGTTGAGAGCCCTTGGAGTAACATATGTGGTAGATCCGGGAGTACAATGACCTATTGTATCAGGGAGTGCTTTTCCCCCTCTCTTTGGCATTGTATCTGCTACAGTGGAACCAGTGTGTTCCACCAGCCTCTGGATTTTATTTTTACAGAAGGGTGAGGAGAGCATTTTTGAATCCACAAGGTTTTCTGTATTTTGCCCATTACTTGCGGGCAACTTCCTTTCCAGAAGAACGGCAGCAATAGAAGCAGGAAGCACAATTCCAGTTCTTAAAATAAAGCTGGAAGTTATTTTCCTTTTCAATAGCATCTCACCTAATTTTAGACTTCAAAAAGTCTAAAGTTTGCTGATAATTTTCCTTTTCTCCTACCAAATCTAGAATTTAGAGGAGACAAATCCCATTTACATCCCCCCAAATGCCACCTGCTGCCCTCAAACTATTTTCTGGGTATATTGAGGATCGGTTCATAACTGGTGGGGTCAGTTTTAGTAGCGGGTCTGCTGCCTGCTTGTCTGCAGTGCTGAAAGGAAATAGCAAGGGAACAAAACTATGCTTTTCTTGGGAAACCACTCCCTTTGGAATGGAGAGATATGGCTTGCCACTTTTATTTTGTTTCCCCCTCCAAAGTAAGCAACAACATGGCAAGGAGCAGGGCCAGCAAGAAAGGAATATTATTTAAAAGGCGTCATCTATCTAGCCCAGTGTATTTCAGGAAAAGGAGTCTCCCGCTTCATATTTTAAGGAGTGTAATAAAAATAGCGATCGGTTTAAGAAAGGGGCTGACGGACCGGAGAAAGTGACAGCAGCAGTGCAGGGAAATAGTGCTCCATTTATCTGAGCACGCGAGCACATTGATAACGCTGCTCTCTGCAGTAGGTGCCATCAAATCCCAGACAATTTGTATCCCTGGCGTGGCAGGTTACGTACATGGGAACAAGTCTCCCTGACGTTACTGCAGATCATCATTAACCAGCTACTGCTGTTTGTTTGCCGTTACCTGCTGCACGGTGTTCCCAAGCTGGGATCATTTATACAGCTCACCCACTTCAGGGACCTGCCACGTCCAAAAACACACTCTGCCTGGCATCTCTTCCCTTGCTTCCTTTTCCATGGGGGAAAAATTACTGGGTGCAGCTTCTGTCTTGCTTTAACCTACGCAAAGGTTGTGTAATGAACATTTAACAAGCAGTGAGAAGCAGCTACAGTGGGCATAGACAAAAGGAGGGGCAGAAGTAATAAGGAAGAAGGATGGGCTCCTCTTCTCCATCCTCAGATCTGCTGTTGACAGGGGTGTGGGTGTGTAAGGATCCAGATAAGACTTAACGTCTCTAGGTGGGATATCCTGCTTTCTGAAGATCTTTAATCAGTTGGACTGGCATCCTATAAGCACATTTCTTGATTATCTTTCTTGGCATGTTTTGGTTTCCTTTTCCTTTGTTCAGTAATATTTGTGATTATTGTCTTTCTTAAAATGCTAGCTCCTTTGCAGCTTACAACCTGAAGGCTATTTTTGTTTCATTTTTTTGCCAGTCTTTAAAGTTTTATTTGGTGATTTTTCCAGCTTGATTAGTTTCCTCTCAGGAGTACTTAGTCCTTTACTGACAATATTGGGGGTAGAGTGTCACAAGTCTTTGGAAACCAATTGCAAAATCTCCATTGAAGCCAGTACATCTCTTGATTTGTAGTTGACAGTTTGCCTCATTATATCTATCTTAAATAGTTACAGGTTAGGTCACTTGGGAGGGAAGGCTATAATTTTGCCTGAAAGCACAGTTTGGTGAAACTATGATATCAGTACAACTATTACAAAACATGAAGTCCTTTGTCTTCTCCCTTATAAAAATGTGTAATTTCTACCCATTATCAGTATTATTACAAGAATCCTTGCAGTAAGCTTGTCTTTTGATAGGCAGAAACTTGTCTTTGCTAGGAATGAGTACAGTGAAGTGTAACTTCTTTTTTAAAGGAGAATAAATAACACGAGTGAAGTTTACTAGAACACAAAAAAGCTATTTCCAGGAAAGCTGCTGCAGAGTCAGGTAGGATATGCTGAAGATTTATACTTGGGGTGAACATGTGCAAGTACCATAATGACACTGTAGAGAACGTTGGAGTAAAATATTTGATCAACAGATATGCCTAAAGAAAATTCATGATTTGGATTTCTGACTGGCTTTCAGATTACAGGACAGTTAAATTAAAAGTTCCTTTAAATATCTGCATGAAAACATCATCATGGTTGAGGGGGGAGGTCAGGTCGTGCATGGTTACCTCTTTCTTAGACAGAAGAAACCTTGACTAACCACCAATCTCCCCTGGATTGTGAACTCAGGGATGAGCTTCAGGAGGAGAAGCTGCACAATGGAACTGGGGTCTCCACATCATACAACTCACTGTGCAGCTGCTACCGTGAGAAGGGTTTTAAAACCAAAGTGTTGCTTATCCTGGCTAGGTGTGCAATTGTTTTGAACTAATTCAATCATGAATCAGGAGATTTATAGTGAAATAAAGAAAAAAAAAAAAAGAAAGAGATCAATAAAAAGGGTGGAGTAGCAGCTGTGATTAAGGAAGAAGATTACTGTTGATTTATTGATTCAGTCCTCAGCTTGCCATCTCAATCAGGGTTTTTTTTTGGCTAATGTTATTAATACTTATACTTTAGTGCCATGTGCCAATTAGAGTAGATTGTAATTAAGTCTCCAGGTCTGAAAATACTAGGCCCCATGCAGACAAAGTGTTAGCATTACGCATTACTGGAAAGATAAACTTAAGTCTGGAAAGCTGGTGCCAAGCACAGAAAAAGGGCAGTTCTCTCTGCAGTGCAAGCAGCAGTTTTTGTGGTCACCCTTTCTGGGAATACCAGAGAAGGATGGTTGCAGAAGACTGTTGTGCCAGGCTTTTGAGTTTTGAGGGAAGTCGCTCTGGCCAAGTCAGTCTTCCCCTGTGTGGAGTGAGAAACGTTCCTCAGGCTCATGTTGAAGGGCCCCTTTTCTCTGCAGAGAATTCAGTTTTGGGACACTTTTGTCTTCAGATGATGTTGTCTGTCTGCTGGGTGTGGGTTAGCACAGCACCCTGGCCTAGGGTCTTACTGCAAAGGGCAGCACAAATTATAGGAGCTCCTGAGGAAGGAGCTCTTCCCTTTGGTTTGAGCTGAGAACAGGATAGTTGAAGACTTATTTTCCTCTTTCTTGTGCAGAGGGAAACATGAGAACTCCTTGTTGTGAAGCGGCAGAACTGAGTCACCGAGGGTTTACACATCACTGTAAACCAGAATAAAAAAACGTGCTTTCTTCATTACTCATTATACCACAATAGGAATCAAAATCACTCAAAAATTGTTGTAACAGCTATATGTTGCTTAGATAAAATAGTCTGGAAAGGAGAAATTTTGTGGGAATAGCTTCTGATTTATGCAATACAATATGCGAAGCCAACTTGCTGTGATTTTTTCCAGTTATGTGCAATTATGTGAGATTTAATCAAAGAATTTTGAATTACTTGCACTGCTCCATCGCGCTTGCATGGTACCTCTGGGTGTTACTGAATGAGTTGTGGCCATTTAAGTGTATTGCTCTTGCAAACAACACAGTGGGAAAATTAATTTAAAATTTCCTTTTATATCTGTATGCTTAATTTTTAGAGCTGCACTACATTCTGTGTTGGTTTTCTGTATTTGAAGCATAAATCCCATTTTTAAGATAAACTGTAAGCAATTCTATTTCGCCCTTACAGAATAAAGAGATTTACTGTATAATATGCTGGGAATGGGGGCTGAGTTTAACCTATTGTGTCAAAGTTAGTCCTTAACCTCCCTTTCCTGCTTCCATATGGACAGGCAGCATGTGGAGATTTTGTCTTGTGGGGAATAACAGACCCCAGCAGATACTCCCCTCCAAAAAATGTGCTCTGCCCCTCAGCCCAGGGGTCAGAGCCACATTACCCTTATTGTCCACAAATGATGGAGTCACCAAACCTTGGCTGGTTGGGATGATGGAGTTGTCAGCTCTGGAGAGCAGATGGACCTTTGAGGTTGGTGGGAGCACATGGGACTCTTTGAGTAACCGGTTCTTTATGAACCCACACCCTGCCAGCCTCTGCAGTGGCCTTCACCCCTGTGGAGCTGCAGCGAGTGTGTTTGTTCTGTGCAGTCACTCATAAGTGCACTTCAGTATCATTAGAAGGAGGGATTTTATTAGTTTCTCCCATTTTAAAAATTCCTGTAATATTTCCTATTTTACGTGCAGGAAAGATACAAAATGGCTCCTGAGGAAAACGGAGCTAGCTCAGGGGGGAAAAAAGCCCTTCTCCAAGCCCCAACCTTGGGAAGCCTTTGAAAAAGCAAAAACGTGATAGAAAAGACTTGTCACTTCTCAGCACCTACTTGATTTATTATTTTTTATAGAGCAACTACCTCGCAGCAGCTGGAGTTGTATATGAATTTTCTTGGTGCAAACCCACACATAGGGCAACAAACACCACATGAAAAGGTGTTGGCCACTTCTTTCTAAAAAAGGCAAAACTATCTTCTTGAGCTGGGGCCAGCACTGGCAACCTCTCCACTGCTGCTTCGGTGCCGTGGTCAAAGCTCTCTTGGCAGACAGAGCATTGGGGATTTAGAAGCTTCACAGTTCCTGTGAGAAGTTCAATAATAGAAAAAAATTTGTATTATTTTGTCAGAAAGATCATAATTTTATGCATCAGCAGTTCAACACATTTAGACTTTGGTTAGTCTTGCAATGGTTGTGAAAGAAATACACTCTTTAGTAAACCTCTGTCTTAGAAAATACAATAATTGCTATTTAGCCATACAAAATAAATAGCTACATAAAAATGTGCTCCTCCCCTAGGAAAGAAATAAGAGCCTATAAAATTTATTATTTTTGTTGATCTTTGCCTGCTCTCTCGCAGCTGCTGGAAAGGTGGGTTTGCATTTGCAGAGCTTGGTGCACAAATAAAGGAGTAAATAAAAGGGTTTGCTGACGCAAGCATCGCGAGGAACACGCAGCACGTGAGTGGAAAACCACTCCAGTGGGCAAACAAAGCAATGTGCTACCTTGAGCATCCCGGGCAAATCTGGGGGGAGTGGAAGGAAGTAGTGATTTTTTGTCTGTTTTCATGTGAATGTTTTTAAAACATTGCTGACTGTCAGTGTCAACAGAGGAGTACAGAGGAAGAAAAGCAGAAATAAAAGTGTGACTGGAAAGGTGGATCAGAATACAGTAATTACAGAAGCTTTATTTTTGCTGCCTTTGATGCTAGCATAAGTACGTGAAAACTAATGCACTGCAGAGGACAGGTTTGTGGTTGAAATACACTTGATAGATTTTGACAAATTAAACAGTTGTAAAGATGTTTGGAAGTTTTCCAGATCTTTACTGTTATTTATGTCACTGAACTAAAAAATCAGTGGTTAATTTGCAGTTCTTATAATTTTTATGATACTTATGTTGTTGTAAATTTAGCAGCGTGCGGCATCAACTCAGCGGGATACATTTTATGTTGTCAGCTACCTTTTGATATCATAATAGATTTCAGTTGCCAAAGCTTCGGGGAGAGAGAATAAAATGTATGAGTGCACTGTGTGAGCACCTGGATCAGACCCAAGCAGGAGAGGAGTTGGGGCAGGGTGGTCCCTGAAGCCAGGCCTGGTCCTTAGGGGACAGAGGGGATGCACCAGTGGTGGTAAGGATGGATAAGATGCTCTTAGGAGTGGTTGGGCCCTGAAGTATCATTGGCAGATCCTTGAAGTCTGAGTGGCTGCTTAGAGCTGAAAATGGCAGCAGTGCAGAGCTCCTCAAGTCTGTCCCACTACATGGACCTTTGTCCTGACCCTACATCCCAGCAGTGCCCAGTGTGGGCTGTGTCTAACAGGATGAGATCTGGTCTTACAGCAGTTTCAAACTCATGTATGTCTCAGTGTGTAACCTGAGGGTTTGGGGAATTCTCCACCCCCACTTTACTTCTGCTAGTGACTCTCCATACACAGTGGTCCCCTGTGTGTTTCCTGGGTTAACACAGGCTAGAGAGAGAGCAAGTGACTCCAACATGATGTGGTTGGACGTGGGAGAAGCTTTTGTCCTGTGGGATGGCATTGATCAGAAAGTCCTAACTGGCATTTTACAGAGTGCCTCTGATACCCGATTTCACGCTGCTTTTTGATAGACATTTTTTTGCACTCTTTTTCTTTTTATGAAGACTCTATATTCTCTGTATTTATAGACTTTTCTTCTGGTTTTGCCTATCCCAGAAGATGGAGAGACAAATTAAATTTAGGTGACTTGAAGAGATGTAGTTGTTTCTCTCTTGGGAGTGTTTTTAGTGGGTTAAAAATACTGGTTTTAATCTGAGGAGTGAGACCTGCCTCAGGAATATGTCACATACGAAATGGACTTCTTAGGAAGCCTAGCCATGCCCTTCCCATCTTCTACTAATTTCAACATTTGCCCTTTGCTTTCTAAGCCTGAAATTGGAAGAATTTATTAACGGTTGTTTCCTCAGTGTTTGTGGCATTAGCCACGTTTCTCAAGGGCGTTTCATGTGCTCTTTCCACTCTAACGGGATTGTCCACTGAGTTCAGCTCTGGCACATTGGGAATCCATTTGCACAGATAGCTGATTAAGCTGAACCTTCCTCATCCATAGGTAATCCCAAAATACGCAAATTGTTAGCGTGAGATTGGTTTTCAAACACTTTTAGATTTATAATTAAGCGCTTTGTAGTTGTCCTCCACCTCCCCCCTCATCGAAATCTTTAGCTGTGCTGACTCCAGCTCTCCCCTTCCTTTTCTTTCTTGATTATCTCTTTATTTCTTTTCTTTTCCCCTTGAGGTAGCTTTATGGCTGGCTCTTTCTCTGGGTACCGCTTCAAAGCTGCATGGCTTGGAGCAGAATTTTGGACACAAAGAAATTTTGCAAAAAGAGTGTTCTGCCACTGTTTGGGGTTTTGCTGGGTCTTGCTTCCCAAAATGGCAATGGCTAGTGGTGGACTGAGCACATTGCTCTGGGGGGAAGACACTGATTTACTCTTGACTTGAGGAGAGACTGGAGATGGGACAGCTGAGATGGGTTTGTTTGGAAATTGCCAGCCATGAAGGAAGTGAGGTGTTGGGTATGAGCAACAAGAAGCTGATGTTTGCTTGTGCTCCTGCACTGATGCTCTTCATGTGGAAGATGCTGTTCTTCTGTGTTGGAAGATCAAATTTTCCTTTTGCCTTGCAGCAGCAGACTGGTATGTTAGTCTGCATTTGCTGGCTAGACTTATTCTGGCTAATGTTTGCCAGATTCTTCTATTACATATTAAAATAAGATCGTATGAGTGGGTTTTCTTTTTGTGCATGTTTCAAAAAACTAGGCCAGCCCTAACAAGCACATTTTCGTGTTTTTGTTGGGTTTTTTTGCATTTTGTCATTTTACATATTGAAAAATGGAATGCAAAAAGAAAAAGGAAAAGCCTGCTAACATCAAAAAGAAATAAAGCTTTGCATTATTCTGCATAAGTGTTAAAATCTGACTGATAGTTTGTATATACAGACTTCGTTCTTTTTGGTGTTTCCTTTCCCCACCCAAAGATCACAGATGCTGTGATAAAAATTAATGCTCTTTTAATAAATGCTTTTGTTTTCTGAATTTGACCTGAAAGAGGGTTGTGCAATGCTTTTGTTACTAATAAATGTTGCAGAAGTTAGGTAAAAAAAATAGGCAGACATTAATTTTTTGGGGCAGGATATTCTAAAACAAAATGCAGAGCATTTCTACCTCCTTAAATCCAGCTATGTTAATATCACAAAGTTTTTATTTTAACCATCAGGAGAGAAGCCCTGTTTGAAGAATTCAGCTTTAAAAAATGTCTTTGTAAATTGAGATTTTAGGACTACCTATTTGGAGGATGTTCCGTATGATAAATGACCTTATAAGACCAAAAAAAAAAAGTAATTTTGCATGTCTGCTCCCTAGGATGTGTGATAATAATAAATGAACATTTTATATATCATTATATATATATCATGGCAGAACAAAGATCAGAAGATATATTATTCATTATTCCTGTTACTTCATATTTAAAAGGCAAAGGTTTTTTCTTCTTTGCCAAAACAACGGCTGCAGAATGTATTTGTAATAATCCCTGCAAATATGAAGGGGAGAAAGATCTTCCAGGTCGTTAGCACTGAAGAAAACAGAGATGCCTTTAATTGTATTCATTTGAACATTAATACATTAATGCTGAGATTTAAGTACTGTTACTATTAAAAATTAAACTGGAGGGGCAGTGTGCAGATCATATGCTTTAGTGTAAGTTGTCAGGTGCAGTGTTTGCATATTTAGCCTGCCATTCCAGCTCTAAAACAGACATTTGAGGCTGCATCTGGCTTTCCGAGGGGCACTTTTTACACCACCCTGTCCCGGTTTCATTTCTGGCAATAGCATTTCTTTTTGTGGATGCAGTTGCACCACCTGAGCAAAAGTTGCAGTGGTTAAAATCAGAGGAGGGTAAGGAGTCACTTGTTTGCTGTCCTGAAGTCCTCTTGTTCTTCCCCTGTCCTCCCCCCGCCGTGTCCGCAGTTATCTTGCGATATGCAACCCCCTCCGAGCACTGCCTGCGGAACTGGAGTAGCTCTGGCATGTAGATTTCCCAGTGGGAGAACTTGTGTGGATGGTAATTTTAATGAGACCTGATTTAAGCAGTAGAATAGATCCATAAAACTAATACAAGCAGACTTTCAAGAGCTCTACTATTTGTCAGGGCAGTGAATTTTAGAGGTGCATCCATTGGCTTGGTAAAGAATATTATAATCTGGAGAATTTAGTCTGTATTAATTCAGATTGTTTTTATGCAAAGTACTATTGAGAGTACCTTGAATCCAGGGCAGGCCAAATATAGACTTATTTATTTTTGAGTCTCAACTTTCGTCCAAAAATCATGCTGGAACCACAGGACCTGAAAGCTGTGCTCTATATGAATGAATGCAAAGTCTGTATGAGTGTGCACAGCTGTGCCTCCAAGCTGTGACAAACCCTTAGCTTTGCTTTTTTTCCCCTTCATTTAAGGCCACCGCTTGGTCCATATGTATTTCAACCTCTCCCAAGTTGTCACACCTAGTTATATATGGCAGTAATACAGATTTCTTGGGAGACATGGAGTTTTTCTGTGAATACAGGTGTTACACCCATCCCAGAACCTGAATCCTAGTTCATGTAATACACTTGGTCCACGGCTTTTATTTTTCATCCCAGTGCTCTGGAGCATCTCTTGCTGTTATTGGAAATTGTGCAGTTCTGCTTGGCCTTACTAAACTGTTTTCTTTCCCTGCTCTCCTCCCCAGCCTCTTCCCTCTGTCCCGTTTGTTGTAGTTTTTTTTTTCCCAAGTAGTTTTTTCACCTCAGCTATCTCAGATGGCAGTGAGGAAGAAAGCAGGTGTAGGAAGCTCAGGGCAGGAGCTTGACTTGAGAATGAGGTGAGCTAGAACACCAATAAACAGCAGAGAACAAGGGGCAGACAATGTGGGGAGAAATAGAGGGAAAAGTGAGGAGGAAAGGGTGGAGGCAGAGGGCAAGGAGGGAGGGAGGCCAGGGAGTCCATGTGAAGGTGAAGCAGAGGGATGCTCTGTGCCATGGCAGGGACACCAACTCTGACACCCCTTCCCGTGCTTGGGCATCCCACTGACTGCAGGGACAAGGACAGAAAGGAGGTGACTTCTAGCAGAGCTGGTGATAGCAGGGACGTGCATTTAAATAGGGAAAAAGTTTATTTGCTTTTTCTCGCAGGAGATGCTAAGTGATTTTTGCAGTTTGAGTGGAGTGGCATTATTGTACTTAGCTCTGCATTTATTAAATAAATTTGTTCTCCAACTCAAGTGTTAAGTGTGTATTATGAAACCTCAGAGCCAATCTTAGTGGTTGCAGTGTGCAAATATTTTTAAAATTATGTAATTAAACAGGGATTGGGCTGCAATGTCCACTGAAGTGATTTATTAATTGAATGGTTTGATTAAATTTAATGTTATTTTAGTTTATACAGAAAGGGTTGGTATCTATTTCACAGACAGGGACATCTTATGGGGCTGTCAGTGATGGTTCAGAGGTCCTTAGGAGGAATCTTTAGCACCCAATTAAATATTAACCAAGAAGATGTGACTTGTTCTTTCTCTGTCCCTGAAACTGTGTTTTGACATCTAAGGCTGGTGATAAAAATTTGCTCGGCAGAATCACTTGCAATGCACTCTATTTATCACTAGATTATTTCCGAATTAATCACACAAAAAATCTTTTCATTGTAATTGTGCTGGAGCTCAGCGCTGTACAATGTGTGTAAATAAAAAAATGCCCTTTTAATTCTATGTTAACTGTGTCTTGCTGCTGTTGCAGCCAAACTGTATCTGTTTCGGGGGAATGTCATTTTAAAGGTATTGTGGTTACTGAGCGGCAGCTGTGATTGAAAAGTATGTAAACTAATCTTTAGTTGCTCATGTCATTTTTATATTCTTATGTCAGAACACAAGAAAGCTGCTTTAAATTTGTCTTTCACTGTGTATTAATTTTCAAGTCTAATTTTTCTTTGGTTAAAGCATATACTGCATTCTCTGCTACACATTACCATTTGGTGCCAAAGTAAATGGCTACTTGTGAAAAAGTACAAAATTAGTTCCTGCTTGATTACTCTAAAATACATATTTATTTTCCTAGGGAGAGTTTTTATTGCCGGTGTATAAAGGACAATTGTCCTGTATGGTATCAGTGACTTAAAAGGCAAAGTAATCAAGTACCACATATTTATTACTGTGAAGAGCAGAGCTATGCATTGCTTTCCCAAAAACAAGAAGGAAGGTACAAGGGGTTTTGGTTCTTTTATTTCCTTCTAGGCTTGCACTATGTGTTGTTCTGCTCTTTTAAATACAGACCATTCGAAATGAAATCCTCAGCTAATATGTCTGCATAAGAACTTCTTTGTCTCTCGATGCCCAACCATTGAAAATTAAATGTGTTTGCGGATAAGTATTTATTCATACCATACCTCACACCTGATCTTGTGTCAGTATGACATCATCTTTGCCACAAAGACTTCTGGTGGTTTAAAAATGTTCCGTTGTGAAATAAGTGGGAGAGGTAGAAAAGGGGCAAGGAAGGCAACAAAAATAAACTGCTAGTGGGATTTGATGTTTTGCCAATTAAAAACAAAATATAAAAAATCATGTTCTGAGGTCCACATGCTGCCTTTGATCCATACACAGGACTTCCATTTGTGCCGGTGGCTGTTCAGCCTGTGGAGGGAAGGCTGTACATGACTTAATTTGTATGTTGTGGGAAGTACATTTTCCTAGCATGTGGTCTAGCTTACTTGAAGAATCTGAAATGCGTTATAAATGTAAATGCTGTGTTTAAGTAAAACTTCATTATGTTTTGGTGGTTTCCAAAAATGCACAGGATTTGACCTTAAAGTGTTATTTCAAGGTGTTATGATGTATGAGCTAGACTTTGTAGTCTTCTAAATTAAATCTTTGAACATGTTATTATTGTATTTTGGCATCGGCAAGATGTAGTTCTCAGCTATTTTTTGTCACAGCCTTCATTTTTCTAACAAGAGTAACGAGACAGGGCCAGATTCTTCTGTAAGAGGCGTGTGCAGGATGGGGATTACCCTGCATTCACCGTGGTGTAACCAAGGATGGGTCTGCCCTTTGCATCCAAGTCCAAGGGCACGGCGACTCCTCGCCCGTGGCTGCCATCAGCGCAGCCACCACCCACCACCACTGCCTGTGACCATCACACAGCCCCATGTAGGATGTGGTTGAAGGGTTTAGCATTTGGATCCAAATCTGGTTCATATATAAAAGGGGTTGTGTTTCTGTTTGGAAAATATGAGCCCCTTTCACGTAGCCCAGGTGTGGGTTGGCTCTCTAAACCATTCGCCCATTCCCGTGTTTGTGGGAGACTGTTTTCAATTCTTACAAAGAGGCTGTACAAGTCCAGCCGTACAAACAACAGAAGCAATCCAAAAGTGGATTAAAAAAAAAAAAAAATTAACAAAGTGTTTGTGATCTCAGCTTGGTAGTCTGGATGAGGGAGCAGACATAACCGCTATACGTATGCTTATTTCCAAAGAAAATAACTGCAAAACATTTCCACCTATGCCATGAGCGCTCAGGGCTTGTATTTCTCCTGCTCTGTGTAACAGCCATCTGTTCGTGTTATGGCAGGGCCGTGGGGCACCGTCCCCGCCGTGCCGTGTCCCCCGGGCAGCACCAGGCACGGGGAGTGTGCCAGCCAGCCACGGGGAGAGGCAGGGCTTGGGCTGGGGTATGTTGTTGCAGAAAAGTCGATTAAGAAGAAGAGCTCTGAGTCAGCCCCAGGGCCGTGGCCGTCGGTCGGTGGAGCGCCAGAGAGAGACTGTCTTTGTAGTGTTGTTTTTGGTACCGGTTTCACGTTGCGCGCTCCTGGTATGAATCACGGTGGTTACAGGGGTGATTTTCCCTCAAGAAAACAATCCCTCCCCCAAACAATCGTGGAGCCACTCTTTTGGTCACTTTGCATGGGTGGCTTTCTGTCTGTCTGTCCTGAGGTGGTCCTTCACTGCAGGCTTGGGGTGGGAAGGGAGAGCAGCACTCAGCCAAAGCACAGCAGAGGCTCGTTGTCCTGTGGCCAGGAGTTTCCCATTTTCCTCCTTCATGAGCAGTCTGGCTTTTGGATAGGGAAGGCCTGAAAAATTTGTGCAGATATTCAAAATAAAAGACACATAGGATAACCCTACTTTCTCTCTGTTACTCCTTCCCTGCATCCCAAATAGGGTAATGCTTAGAAATGCATCCAACCCCGAGTTCAAAACGGATTGCTTACCCGTGTTTCTTGAACAGCTAATTTTGCTGGCATGTTATTATTCACCCTCTGCTATTTTCAAACTCTGACACAAAACTAGAGAGAAGAAGAGATTGAAATTCTGACCGGTACGTTATCCTGATACCTGAGATGCTGTGTTGATATGAGACTATCTTTACCACAAGGACTTTCTTGGTGGTTTTAGAGATCCCAGTGTGAATAAGTAGAAAAAAGCAAAACTAATAGCTAAAGAAGCAAAAATATTTTTTTCTTAAAGAAATTGATTAACATGCAAATATGTACTGTATGCATATTAAATATCATTTCAAAATGTGATGGGCAGGAAGCATAAGTGATGCCATTTGGTTTTGTGGCATCAGTGTGGGTTGATTAAGGGGGTGGGGATAAATTTTGGGGATTATTGATATAGCATGAGTAGAGCCAGATGGTTGTATTACACATCTTTTGTGTTCTTGTTTGCTTCTTAAAGCAGTTGCAGAATTTTGCCCTGGGCAAAATTTACTCTTTGCTCGTATGTTCCCCTGTGAATTTACTTTTGACAAAGTAGTTCACAAAGAGGGGAAACGCTATGCCCGCAAACCCATCTCTTCCCTTCACATTTGTGAAGCCAACAGCCCCCTACTTCAGAAATATTTTGTAACTTGTGAAATAAATTAGCAGTAGGTGCAAGTTCAGAGTGTGTGTGTGTTGGGTATTGCTCCCCCTCGGTGTACAGTATTGATTTATGGAGAAAGCCGTTTTTTAGATTTTCCTTGTGGTGTTGTGAAGAAGAAACTGTGGAAATGGCAACCAGTTCAGTTTAATGCACTACTTATGTAGTGTTCTTCCATTAAAGAAATGTTGTCTTAAAGATTAATGAGCTAATTTTTCCACTACTCCTTTTTTATTTTAAGTTTTGAGATTGTGGCATACCTGATTCATGTGATCAAAAACACATACTTTGTGGTATTCAGGTTGAGTGGGAGAAGGTCGTGCTAGGTAGGTGTTTGTGACATTTGTTGGAACTGCTTATCACCGGAACCACCAAAATTTACATGTGTTTGTTATTTCCCTTTGAAAGCAATTTTTTATTTCCCATAAAAAGATGGTTTTTTGTAAAGGCTTTATAAGAAATAATTTATGTCTTTCTTGTGCCTCGCACCAGTTTTTGTGGGTGTGTTACTCCATTGACTTGGATGAGGTTACTCCCAGCTTACAGTGCTGTAGGCTCCTGGATGATGAGTTCCCTCTAAATCTGGCAATTATAGTGGAAACAGTCCTACTTGTAAACATGTTTTGTCTTCTGCCTGTGTCCCTGTGTGAAATGTGTGTTTGCAAGGTGAGGAGACTCACCTTGCTCATGGTGGTGGGAGTTTTATTGGGGACAAATTCATGCTGACACTGATTCTGTGGCCCCATGTCTGCATCCCCTCTCCACACAAAGCCCTATGCTTTGCCCAGACTGGGAGCAGCAGCTTTGGGCCCATTTTTTAAAACTGGTACTTGACGTGGAAATGGGGATGGGCAGCTCTAAGCCCATTGAAATCTCTGAGTAGTCCAGTCACAAGTCTGAGACCAGAGCAACTTACTCCTCATAATGCTGCCATTGTGCTCATCCAATCTGATCAGTTCTGCAAATGTTTTAGTAAGTCTATCTTACAACACTATAAGAAGATAATCAGCTGCCTTAGAAGGTCCCCATCTGGAGTATAGAGTTCTTTTACTGAAAGATGTTTTGCCTTTCCGAGATAGCTCTCGCATTTCATCATCTGTTGTGCAGAGATGAAGTGCATATGAAAAGTCAGTGACTCTGAATCCATCTGTTGTTATTATTTTCCACTGATAATTGGCTTGAACAATGAAATGTCTGTGTCTGTAGCCTTTGAAACTGTACACCCTGTTTATTTTCTGGAGGTCTTGCTCCACTCTCCCCCCCTGCTTTTTTTTTTTTTTCTTTCCCTTTTTTTTTGTTTATTTTATTTTGGGATTTTTTTTTGTTTCATTTTTCTCTCAAGCTCATAACTAGTGGAGCTTGTATGAAGATGACATCTTTGACTCTGTGCATCAGTATGTGTCACTCACTATCTAAAGCTTGCCTGCCAATTTTTGTCAGGGTCCTGTGTCTGCTGTGTGAGTGTAGAGCAGGCTTACAGCAGGAAGACTAGCAGATCCAGAGTTCATAGATATCCTACCTGAAATGTAGTATTTATATCACTTTCTCTATTAAAATATTAATTTAGAGACCAGTATCTAATACCTATGGAATTAGATACTACCTGTAATCATGTAATATATTCAGTTGCATCCAGTTTTGCACGATGCAGGGTATTAATATTGGATTCCACTAACAGCAGTTCCATTAGCTTGCTCAACCAGTATGAGATATATATGAGCAGGGAGGCATAACTACCAGACAGAACTGCCAAAACAGTCATTAGAAGCTCCATTGGGATGGACAAAGGCTTTTACACAGTGATATACTGATTAAATTTTGTTCTATGGTTTATTTGCATCAAGGTTAGATTGGTATCATCTATGTGAACCATATTATCTGACGCCTTATTTGGAAGGTCATTTCAATGCAAAAATGGTGAACCACACAGGGGCTCTACAATTTCTCGCGGGATTCTTTCTTGGAGGATTTTTATCCTGTTAGGCTTGACTGGCTCACGTTATCAATGTTTTTGTGCTTTAACCTGGTGAGTTTATCCAAGGAGGTGTAAAAACTCCCTCCATACCATACAAGTGCTCAGTGAAACTGAACATGTTAGATGCCTATTAAAACTGTGAGTTATATCCAGTATCCTTTGAAACAATCTGTGACACATGCTTGAGAATTCAGTAAATGTGTGTTGCATCTTGAAAGGCTGAATTTTCCTGTGCCTGCCTGTGTGTAAGTGCTCTTTCAGAATGAAATTTCGGGGCCGGACGCAGTCGTCTCGTCCATGTTACGCTGTAGTCTGGAGCACCAGGGAGTAAGGCAGAGGAGTATAATCTTATTTGTGTTTCAATGGCAATCATTTAATACTACAAGTTATTAAAAAATAATTAAATTACCAAAACCAACATGTAGCTAGGACTTACAATAAAAGGTCAATGTGATTTGACTCCTTAAGGTAGGAAGGGACACTGGTGAATTCCAATTGCTTTAAAATCGTGCTGCTTCATTCTATTTCTGGACTGGAAGGATAAACGAGACTGAAAAAATAATTTATTTTTCTAGAAGGAAGAGTAAATCACAGTATATAATTATGTATATTCAATTATAATAATAAATGCTTAGATATGTTTGGTGGTTATCACAGTCTCTAATTTAGTTGTTTTTTGAAGTAAATATAGTTTGGAGGGCTCATTTCATGAGGGCAATATTTTGAAAATAATGTTTTTAAGGAACACTTCAGAAGTTTCTTCCTTTTTCCCAAATAAACTAGTAAATAGGTGTGCATTATGTGGTGATTCATAACAGCTAAAATAGGTCTGTGTCTGGAATGTCTTTTATATAGTAAACAGGGACAGTAAGAGCAAATGCAGATTTAATCGGTCAACTCAACCAAAAGTCTCTGTATTAATTTTAAATCCTTGTTAAGAAAAGGCTGGGCCAGGACTATATTGGATTTCAGTACAGTTAATGAAAATTAATTTTACAGGTGGTGTTTGGTTGTGTTTCTTCTGCTGTGGTGAGATGGGTGGCTGAGCCAAAGCGGGCACAGCACACGATTCAGCTCTGTGCCAGAGCAATGCTTAGATTAGGAATGAGCCTTTGGCGTGGAGTTGTTGGTGCTGTTGTTATTTACTATCAGAGGAGGAGAGCGTTTAGCGCTATTTGATTTGATTCTGCAGCTCCTATCCCCTTAAACAAGCTGTGTAGCTTGTCAGAGATCAGGACAGGTAGAATGCACAGCAGGCGTCTGATTTGAGCCAGTTACTCATTTGCTGAGTGTTTGTGTTTATGCAAAGGGGCCTCTTCCTGCATATTTAATCTAGAGTAAGGCAGTGGCTTTTGTTGTGTTTAGACCACATACCTTCAGTCCTTCCTTACACTGCAGCCAGTGTTGAAGCACAGAAAGGCTTGATAGTCAAAAGTGCTTTAGTGTTTTCAAACTCTCAACTTTCTGCACTTGGTTGGGAATTACTGTACGGCTGTAAGCCTTTTTCTTCTTCATTAATGGGTAAGTTTGCACTCGGTAGAATAAGATACTTTTTTTCTGTTCCATTTTATAAATGCACAAAATATTTGCTTATAGTTGTCCAAACCTCCTGGAGCAAAACTGGTCTGCTGAGGGAGTTTGTTGCAGGGAATTAGATCAAGAATACAGGTGTTTCTGGCATATACTTCTGAATCAAGCATTAAATGCCATATTGCAATAGGCAGGTATTTGTGGGGCGGGGAAGTGGGGTGGGGGGGGGGAATGAGTTTGGTGTTATTATTCTTTGTACTAACAAATCCTGTTTTGTAACTGTCCTGAAGATAATGCTTCCATTGTTAGCTAAAAGCTTTCAAACAGTGAGCAACGCAGAACTGCAAAAGAAGCAGCAAAAAAAAAAAAAAACCAAAAAAAAACACGGAGGAGGAGGGGGGGAGGAAAAAAAAAGCAACCCTCTGGTCTTTATTGTTTCCTTTGCAAGGGTCCTCACTAGAATGTCTGCGCTGTAATAGGGAGGTTTTTCTTATGTGGAAATTGAATCGTCTCTTCATTGATATTAATAGCACACTAGAGATGTTAGCCATGATGCAGAGTACCAGAGCTGTGGAGTAGGAAACCTGATATTGCAGGGGGAAAAAAATAACAGTCCTATTGCTCCTCAGTGTGGGAGACATCCCTCCCCGAGAGCAGAGTTTGCATAATGGCATCCTGCCTCAACTATTTACTTATAGGTATTTTAATCTCGGGCTCTTTCTTTTAGTACAGGCGTAATTACTGCCGCTCGCTCCTGCACTTATTAACTGCGCAGCTCCGTTTCTGATTCCGTCTGGACAAATTAGTTTTAAAAATGACTTTGGAGAGAATCCGTGCGGTGTGCCTGCACAATGTACACAGTGTATACGTAATGTGTGCCGGGTTGGGAGAGCGTCAGGGTCCGACGGGAGGGAACTGGCATCAAAAATTAAAGAAAAGACGACAAAGGGCACGTCTTGGAGGCTGAGGGTTGAAGCACAGACAGCGCTTGGAGAAATGTGGAAAATGTGCGGCGAGGCCAGAAGTAGTAGTTTTGGTTCCCAATTAACTATTTCCTTCGTTTGAGTAACTCCTCTCAAACAGAAGAGTGTGCTGTTCCACCACATGTTGGAAAGTGTGAGAATCTGAATAAAATTTCATCAACCTTATTAAAATATGTAGGGACTTTGGTCTTCTTGGGTACGAATCAGCCTACAGACTCAGAGGCATTTATTAACAATAAGACTGCTGAGGTTTTTTAATAACAAAATTACAAATACCGTGTCTAATTGTAAGTGTATTACTTTTATGCACCAGTTAAAAAAAAAAAAAAACTTTTTATGAGGAAAAGTACCTCAGTCAAAGCACCTCGTGTGATTAGTGCTATTGTATTCTTAAATTTTGATTGATAGAGATAATAGTTTTCACTTAAAAATACAGACAGGTACTTTAACTTTCCATGACAATAGCTATTTGCATTTCTTTTATCTTTTTGTTTAACATTTGTGGGGGTTGGGACGGATTTGATTATTAACTCTTATTGCACACCGAGGTAAATGCTAAAACAAAGCTTTTGTTAAAGCTTCAAAAGGTAAAACAGCAAATATTGTTTTTAGGCTTCAATATTTAAAGGCTGTTAAAGGATACCTCGAAAATATTTTCACATGACCACGACCAGGAGTGTCACTCGCCTGCCAGGTAAGGGACGGGACAGGGGCGGGGGGGCCGTGGCGGGGAAGTGTCGCCGAGCAGCGCCGGGGTCACGGCGAAGGAGGGGCGATGTGTGCCCGTGTGGATGTGTGTGTGTGTGCGCGGAAAGTGGCGCTGGGGACAGCGCCAGCCCTGCCCGCGGCCCCGCGGCGGCTGCCGGCCGGGCAGCGGCGGCACCGGCCCCGCCGCCGCGGCTCGGGCATCGTCCGCCCGCAGAGGTCGGGTTTCAGGAGGAGAGCTGTCGCACAGGCGTAAAATGGTTAAGGCCGGTGCTGAGGCACGGCGAGTTATTTTAAGAAGCGGGGAAGATCTGGCGATAGGAGCCGGGCGGCGGCGTTTGATGGCTGGCTCTGGCTGCGGGAGATGCCGGCCGCCGGCTCGGGGAGGTGGGCTCCGGCCCGGGAGATGGGGCATGGCTCGGGGCTGGGCTCTCCTCACCTGGCAGCCGGGGCGGCTCGGGGGGCGTTCCCCGCACCCGGCATGGGTCCGGGGAGGGCAGCGCTGGCACGCATGAGAGCCGAACTAGCGAATCCATCAGTGAGAGATGCAGGACTGAGCGATCGCGGTGCAGAGCCCGTGTTGGAAGCGAGCTGTTCCCAACTTGCCTGCGAACTGCACCCGTGTGTTCCCTGCAAGAGCTGTTAAAAAGCGGGGGAGGAACGGATCGTGATTAGTTTTGTAGATTCGGCTTACGCCGAGTTTTTCTTTTCCAAGGTTACGGTGGACTTGAAAGGTAATATTATTTTGAAAGAGCGAATGTGCTGCGCATAGCTTTGTCCTCGTGCTGTTATTTATTTTTATTTTATTTTATTTCTGTTTGGAATAAATAACAAGCACCAGCCAGAGATTCTGAACAGCCTGCTAATGACTGGAAAGGAAAATAGAGTATGATTTGCTCCCTCCTTCCACTGAGAAGCAGCAAGGTAGTGAGCATTGATATCCCTGTGTTTTGGCCTGTACCAAATCCACTTCCCCCTCTTCAAAGAGAGGTGGAAGAAGTGCACTTAGTCTCTCACAGTTTCACTGCTTACCTGCATTTCACTTTCTGAGGAGGTGGTAAGGACTCCTGGTATAGAGCATCTCCTGTGCCATGCCTCCTGACATTTTATATTTGCTGCACAATAAGGTGGCCACCTTGACAGTGGTCAGAAAAAAAAAAAAATCACTCCCAGGTTTGAAGCATTTAGTTTAATACATTTTTTTTCCACTTGCTAGATAGCTCTTTAAAAATAAAATAGGTACGACAAAACTGAAGAGACAACTACTGACCGTCCTCAAAACAGTTCCACACATTATTTGTATTAGTGCAAGTAACCAAATTGAGTGTACTGGGTGAGAAAATCACCTGTGTGCAGGACTGGCACATGAGTGCCTGGCACCAGATGTTTTCTCTACAGTCAGTGTACATTCTGTATTTTCAGAACCAGCAAAGTACCAAATAAAAATATTTTTGTTTTTCTATTACAAATATGCAGTTGATAAAATCACAGATTGTGTCTTTTCCTGCATAGGACAAGAAAATAATGATTATAAGAATAGGACATTTTATAAACAGTACATATTTCATATTTCAGCCTGTGTGCACTTGAATGTGACTCAGGGACTTTTGAGGGGAAATAACAGCTGTATTAGGTGGTTACAGTTCACTTTATTTAGAAGAAATTACTGCACAGAAGTGCTTATTTTGGTGATCAGGTTTTGGTATTTTAAAACTTTCAGGAAGCTTTTTAGTAAATATTTTAATCAGTCACATTAAATACATTTCAGCTGGTCTTATATAAGAAAAAATAAATCAAAATATAATTTCAAACCCATTTTCTTTCTTGTGCTATCAGGTGTGTCTGTTTTTTAAATTTTTTTTTTTTTAAATTGTGCTTTCTAGGTAGTGAAGGGGAGATTCCTTCATTGCCTTAGGTTTCCTGTAATAAATTGTAGGTTTCTGAGGGCTGGGACACTGACGAAAAGAAATGTACATGCATAATTCTGAGCAGAGGAGCAGCTCAACTGGTGTTCTACTTTCCTGTGTAAAATTACTCAGAGCCAGTTTGTGTGGGATCAAGGTCCTTGTTAATCTATTTTTGGCTATACCCAAGGCTGTTCTCATTTAGATATTAGTAAAAATGTTAGAGTTTCAAGTAGACTTTCATTCTGCGATGGTCTCTGTTTCTGAGTATTCTCTGTATTATTGGTTAATTTTGGCTTTGCGGTGATCCCTTGGAGTTAGGGCTCCATCCTGCAGCCTCCCTGGAATGACCTCGCTGCCCTGGAGGAGGAGATCACTAAATCAAATAAATGTTGTGGGATCAGAAGAGTTGCAAGGTCCAGCCCAACAGCAGGTGTAATGGCAAAGATTCTGATCTTTGCCTGGTCCCTTGGTACCAGGGGAATAAGTAGGGCTTGATCCAGACAAGGGTGGGCCTTTCTCTTGGAAGAGGTTCGGGTTGAGATTATTGTTGTCTTTGCAAAATCCTGCCCCAAACACTGTTTTGAAAAGTAGCTTTATATCCAAGGATTTCAAACTCTGTTACAATTACCTATCTCACTCGTGGGTAAACTGAGGCACGTGGTGAACGAACCTGACATTTTCAGGACTATCTGGTAAAATCTGTTCAGGGTGCAGAGTTTTGTGTGGACTCTTCCTCATGTGGGGAATCAGCTGAGGCTTGGAGGTGGCGTTGAGGATGCTTTGAGACCTTCTCTCTGCTCACCAGGCAGCAGGACCACTGCTGCTTGCTTGCAAAGTGGATTTTTATTTGTGCTTTGGTTTCTATTTTAATCATCTCCTTTGGGGGAAAATATGAGTGTAGCAAAATGTCTTGCTTTGGTAGGATGGGATTTTTTTCTTTGTTTGCTCCACACACACACTTACAGTGTTGATGGTACTTTGTGTTTATCTTAAAGACAGCATGATGGAAGGAATGTGTGTTGCCTACATCAATTTGCTCACCCATATAAACAGTTTCAGGAGGAAAGTCTGTATTTGTGTTTCTATGTTTTGAGATACTCAACTTTTAGACTATTAATGAGAAATTTTCACAGGTGGGAACAGCTGTTTCTGCTGCTCATTTTAACTTTAATGGTGCATTTTCCATATTTTTGAAAGCCAGGTAACATATAGCAGGATTTTGATAACCAGAAATTAAAGGATTTCAATCAGGGAGTAATTTGTGAGGAGAGCTGACTCCTCATCAGCCCCCTATAGACCCTGTTGGTCTCCCACCAGCTGATGGTTGAGCCGGATTTCCTTGGAGTGTGGTTCATGCAAGACAAATGTGTTTAGAAAATGATACCTGCCTTATTCAGCACTGCCCAAAGAGATACTGAATGCACATTTTATGCAAACATGTAATTTTCAGCAACTTCCTTAAAAAGTACATTTTAAGATGGTTCATTTGCTATCGTGAAGACTCAGGGTAGAAATGAAGCCTGCTTGCCAAAATACTGCCAAAATAAGGATCTGACTGCCAAATACCCAGAAAATTTATAAAACAGATAAATATGAAAAGAGGTTTAAAGTGTCAAACCCAAGATAACCCCTGCAGCAAAGCAGGATAAAAGCCTTTATTGTTGCTAATCTAAGAGCACATCACATGTCAGAGGTCATGTATTTTACATAAAAGATGTATTGTTTTACATACTTTCAGGAAGGTGAGCCCTGACCTATTATGATGGAGTAGTGTTATGTCCTTTACAGTGCAGAATCAGGAATGTCTTATATGTGTACCTCAGCAAGGAACATAGGCTTCCTATACAGCAAACATGCTCAAATTTTGGCCCCTGATGTTCTGGTACTGGCATTACAAGAACTGTGAAGAGCTTCTCACACAAAACATAAAAAATAAAAATGAAATAAAGTGCCAGTGAGCAACAGATAAAACCAATATTGATTTCATATCAAGGTAACATTTTTTCGCCCAGCTGAAAATAATCAGGTTTCAATGGTAAAGAAGTAATGCCTCATTCTCATTGTGAAATATTTTTCCTTCCAAAATAAATGGTGAATGAGTTCATATTCTTTTGAGTGAACTTAGTGAAGATTCTGATTTTTTTCCCAGAGGTTGGTATTTTACTGCTCCAGTAAAAAGCTTCACCTAGTGATGCAAATAGCACAGCTTACCATTTGGTGAGTTTCACAAACACCCCCAAAACTCCACATCACTGTGTGAATTTTATGAAATGGAGTTTCACGTAGCTCTGTCTTACACATCCACATGTCACTGACTTTCCATTTCGTATGAAGTCACCGGTGTCACCAAATTATCACATATTTCCTTCTGTCTATATTACATAGTACTCTGTACCTCTGCAGCAGAAGATCAGCATTTCAGTGAAATTATGTTATAATTTTACTCTGTTAAGGTATTTGGTCAATTGATGTGGAATTAATTCTGAATGCTGTTAGTGGTTTGAGTTAGTAACTTGATCTAAATTAATAAACAAATGTTTTTCTTTTCTCTTGTACCATATGTTGATCCCAATTACATGAACAGAAAGTGGCAGATTGTCATGTTTCTTAAAAGATTACATACTCTTTTGCATAAGACAGAGTACACAAGATGCAGTAATATACAGGGTAAAAAAAACCTACACGTGCTGTTTTCTCCCTCCTACTTTTTATAAAGATACACTTTAATTATTCCTCCTTTTAATACCCACTGCTCTCACCACCTTGGCGTGCTCTTGGTAATGCTTAATGAGAAGATATCCCAAGACAGTAAACAACTTTCTGAATTCGGAAGATGCAGCTAGTTCTAAAATCTCATCTAGGACTTTGTCTCTATGGAAAAGGATGAGAAAAATGAAAGGATCCAGAAGATAAAATAGCAGCGGTTACAAATGGTCTTAACATGCCTTAAGTAAGGAGAATCCATGCAGACAATAGTCAGATTTCTGAAACAAAGAACTGAACTCATTTATTATTCAAACTGAAAATAGATTGATAGACATCAAGATTAAGAAAGTTTGTTAGAGAACAAAGATGTCTCATCTCCATGGGGTTTTTTGCTTCTCCTTTTCTTCTCCCAAAGACCAAGTTGTTTGTGCTGAACTGAAGAACCTCACACTAGCTGGTACTGATAAGCTGCAGTCCTGTGACTTGATTGTTTTTATTAACTCTCTCTGAAAGTCATTCACCATTAAACGCGATTAGATTCATTTGTTGCTTTATTTATGTTTGTACTTGCAAATGTGGTGCCAATGAAAATGCATTGGGTGTTGCTGCTGACACTGACCCAGAGTCATGTGTGTTACCTCTTTTCTCTGCAGAGTAAGAAGAGTGACCTTTTTGGGTGGCTGTAACTGAAGATTGCTTAACAGGAGCAACTGAAGAAGGTAAATACAAATATAATGGCTTTCACACTATTTTTGAAGCATGTCTGAACAAAAGATTTGATCCTGCAAGCTCTAGGACCATACCTGAGCTGCACAAGTAAAGGCTTTTCTGGCAACATGGATAAAGTTTGCAGCATTGGGCTTGGAGCTTTTGGAGTAAATGCTGTGCCTTAAAAATACATACTTTGCCTGGGAAACCGCTGGTTTAGATATTCAGTTGCATTTGAGGAGCAAGGCCAAAAAAAGATGCACTTTTTGACTTTCAGCCATGCTCCGAGAAGGCTGTTTGGTAACTGGGTAGAGCCTGTGTGGGAATGGGAAGACCCTGCTCTGGCTGGTCTCTGTGGCAGCTCCTTGGTCCATGGCTGCTGGGCTGGGAGATGCAGTGGCACAGCCTGTGGCAGGGTTCCTTTACTGAGGCAAATCCCTGGAGAGTGGTCAAGTCAGCTTCAGTGCTGCTTCATCCCAGGCTGAAACACTCTGGGTTTCCAGCAGCACGTCAAGCAGATCAGGAGAGCAAAATGTAGCTGTTAATTTGATTGCTTATTATCACTGCAAAAGTTAAAACACATGCTTTTTAGTCTTTGGAGCACAGCAAAAAGGAAAGAAATATCACTCTCTGCAAAATGATTTTTATTTAAAGCAGCGTGAAAGTCCTTTGCTTCTAAATTAACTCCTTGCCTCTCATCTGGTCCAAAGTTTCAAGTTGGGAAGGGATATTAACATCACAAAAGTGGTGATTCACAAAATTAACTTGCAGAGGAGAAGAGTAACGCAGATCAGTGTTTGGTACTGAAGGGTGTCATCTGACTGAGGTTCATATGGCTGCTTTATAATCACCTTCTTTCAGAAATTAATAGTCGGTTAAGCACCATAGCAACAAGCAACACTGATGTAAGCGCTGAGCAGTGGCTGCTGTTCACTGTGATGTCAGTGCTCGTTAGTGCTGTTCTCTTGACCTTGTTTGAATATAAAATGGTGATTTCATTTTAAACTTAGAATTTTACGGAATGACTAAATGCATTGGAGTGAATTAGAGCTATTTTTATTTTTAATTTTATTAAAATGTACTTGAAGGGGGAAAAAATGTCCCTGTTCTCTTCTGTTTTAAATTAAAATAGATCTGAGGACGATCTGGGATTTTTTTTTTTTTTTTTCAGTTCTTTGTTGCCAAAAATATCTATTTAGTTAGGATGAAATTCATGAAGTTCAAGTGAATATTGCAATCCTTGGCCATGCCAGTGGTGTATGTCAGCTATATGATATACCCCTCTCTTCAAGATTTTAATCTTACTGGTTTGTTTTTTTATGGTGGAGCCCATGAAGTATTAGATGTATTTCAGCTACTGGAGAAGAAGCAGATCCTGCAATTTAAGGAGCTAGTGTTTCCTCATTCTGCAGGGTTGTTCCTCCTTTGAGTTTTTGTGAATAAGGGTAGAATTTGAAGTCCCAGGTGCATCAGAGGGCCTCATAATTAATGGGTCTCTTGTTCTTGGCTCATGTGTGGCTGTGTCCTATGTGACCTAGGAAAATTTGGAATTTTGGTGGTGTTAAATGCAGGACACTACCTTTAGACTCCCTGAAGCTTATAGGCTGTGTCTCCAAAAGCAGATCTATTCTGTACTACTACCATCAGTGCATCACTCAGGCACACATCCCCTCTGTCACTCATCCTTCAGCAGAAAGCAGTTTGGGTGATTCACTGGAAAAGACCATTAGATTTTTCAGCCTGATCTCCTGTGTATCGTAGGTTATTGATTCTCACCTCTGAGCAGAGCTGGGAAGCAGAGTTCAGCCAAACTCTGTTTCCTAGAAGCTCATCCAGGCTCAGGGGGAAGACACTGAGGACTGGAGAAGCATGGGGCAGCAATGGTGTGTGCAGATGGATCTTTGTTCAAGGATATGTTATCAAACTGTTAACCAAAGTTTAAAACTTAATGGTAAAGAAGCTGTTCAACATGTCCTTAACATCAGGATTGTTTCTCAAAGAAGGTTTGGCTCTGTCCTTCTTCTACTGCAGTGAGGGGTGCAGTTTTCAACAAAAACCTATTTATTGCAGGATTCTTCTTGCAACATACTTCATTTAAAAAAAGCCATAATGAATGATATGTGGCCCAAGAAACTGGATGTCAAATTTAAACTGGGTGAGAATTGAAACCACTGAGATAATAAACCATGAGAATAGGAGATAGTAATGGAAATAGTGATAGAGTCCTAATTAGAGCAGTGCCACTGAAACAGGGAAGGTTAAGGGTTTGGTTGATTGAGTTTGAGCTCAATTGCTTGATAGCTTAATTTCAGGTGAAATCCCATCTCCTGAGTTAGTGGTTAAGCTGCTCAGAGCAGTTGCAGAGCAGGACTCTACTCCTTGAGGAGCAGCCGCGTGGCCCCGGCGTCCCAGCCCTGCGCGCGAGCCTGGCCTCGGGCACGCGGGGTGGCAGGCAGCTCAGAGCTGGCAAAATAGATTTTTATTCTGCGTGGTTTGTTTGCTTTCTCTTTCTCTCTTTTTTTTTTTTTTTTTTTTTTGCCCGTGAGCTCCAAGGAGCTCTGAACAGAAGCACAAATAACAGGAGAGATACAACAAGGGTCTTTGACGGATAAACCTTCAGAATTAAGATGTTTACATTCTCTTTTATTTAGCACTGTTAGGCATAATGCCTAATTATATGCCAGTTTATCCTCACAGTAAGAATTCAAAATGTTTGATTTGGGGAGAAGGGAGAGGAAATGTATTTTTACAGAATTATGGGCAATAGTGTTTGTTATCCAGGAGCAGTCATTTGTTTAAATGTAGTAAAAGCATTTTCAATAATCAAAGGGCATTCAGTGAGCATTGTAAATCAGGAATAACTTGCATGCTGAAAATTTGAAAAGTACAAAACATGCTACTAAAATTGTACATTATTGATAACAAAAGGCACGTGTAGACTTTTAAGATAGCAAATATAGAATCCTTTAGAAAACCTTTAACAGCAAAAAATCAACACAAAGGATTTAGCAAAGTTGCACTTAGTTTAAAATTTCAAATCTTAATGCTTGTCAGAGTTAAATGCTGATTAAATATTGATAATAAACCAGAAGCTACCTGCTCAAACTCAGAGCTGAATGAGATGATCGACAGATAAATCTGTGGGTTTGAGCTATAACTTTCTTATATAGGTATAATTTCTCCTCCCTTCCCTTCAAGCCAGGAAATAGGTCAGAAGGACTTTTTCTCCTAAGCTCAATACAAAAAATGGTTTGTGTAATTGGTCTGCATGGAAAAAAAAGTGGACCAGAACATTTTTATTTCAACTTTGTTGTATTGGGAAGAGAAATGGTTCTCAAAACAGGTTGTGAAGTCACTGTGCCATGTCTTTGCTGGCCATTGCAGGCAAAAGTGAAAACCCTGAAACAAATTCTTTCGGACGCATTTCTGGTTATGAAAGGCTCATCAGTGTGTGCAGTTTCTCCCCAGCACTCTTCCTTGCTGGTGACTTCCAGAAGGTGTGCTGGTGATGTCCTTAGTCCTATTTTCTGTACTGGCTTGGGTGGAGTGTTTTGCACATCAGGCAGTGCGAAGTTTGTGGGATGATGTTTTTCTTATTGAATTTGGCACCTTGATTCTTCCTGCTTTTGACCTAAAGGTCTTAAAACACACTAGGGAGCATAAACAGCTCCTGTTTCTAGAACATGTGGTGTGAAGCTACTTCTGAATATGGGTCCTGAATATGGACTGGGGTGCAGTCACAAGGAGTTCTGTGACAGAGCAGACAGCCTGGTTCTTGGACATTTACTCCAGTGTTTTTTCTGCAGTGGGCCCAAATTACACTGGAAGCATTTTCCAGGAGAGCTTGTGTCACCCTCAGCAGGAAACAGGGACTAGGAAGACTGACCCCATTGATCCCTGCTGCTCCCTTGCTGCTGGGGTGGTAGTCCTGTAGCTGGAGTGATCAGTGTCCGTCAGGCCTCATCTAAAACTGGATTTATTTACTTTTGGATTTTTCTGAGAAGTTGTAATAACTTAATTGTTAAGAACTTTGAGTTACTGGAAGGTCCTAAGGTCACACCTCTTCTTAAGGTTCAAAGATACAGTGTGTGCAAACTGTTTCTGTATTCATTAGTAACAGAAGTTACAGCATTACTTGCATGTTTTGGAGTAAACCCTAAAAAGTCTGTGTGGGGGTCATTAGAAACATAAAGTGTTTGAAGACCTTACCTGTTTGAATGAAAAGTTCAGTCTAGACATGTGAAGCTGTAAGTTTCCTGAAACAATTGGGTCAAGAAGATGTAGAAAATAGATTAAGACATTTTGGGATAATTTAAGAAGTATCTGAGCAAATCTCATTAACATGGCCCACTAGCTTGCTGTATTGAAGACTTCAAAGATCTGTCAGAGGAGTTCTTTCTGTGCTATTGTCTGCCAGCATTAGCAATCTCGAGAGAATATGTTTCTTTTGTTTTCTTTTGGCCCATTTAGCTTTTCTTCTTTTTCTTCTTCTTAATATTCCTTAATATCTTATAAATCTTCAAGTGGGCTAATAGAAAAATATGTTTCTCTGCTTTAATAGTCAGTAGCAGGTTTTGATCTTCTTATCTGATGCTTTTGGACCAAATCTTTCTGGTCTTCATGAAGACTGCTAAAGTGAGCAAGACTTGGCCAGTATTTTGCATAATCCCACAGTGTTTCTCCTGTTAGTACCATCACCCAATATGAATCCCTGAAGAACATGGAGCACAAGCTTGAGAGGTTCATGCACACCTCCAGATGAGCCTCATCTGCACCCACAGATCAGACAGGTGCAGGTATTGAAACAAATGCATTTATTGAAAATGGACCAATATGTAAAAGTTGTGACTGCAAATTAAGCAGCCAAAAAGGATGCACTGATGTTTGCCAGTATAGATGCACCAAGGAAACAGCTCACTTGGTCTCAATCACAGAATGGGATAGAAACACCCAGTTTCAAGGTTTCCTTCTGGAGCAGGCAGTGAGCTCTGAATTCACTGTGCTAACAGTTTTACAAGTTACACTGCTCTGCCAGTGGATACAGTGATGTTTTTCACTTCTTGTAATAGGCTTGGTGGGCTTCCAAACACACCAGAGCTGTCTGCTGGGGTCTCATGGCCCTGCCTGTGTCTCAGCACAAAGGGTAAGAGCCCCTTGCAGGCTTGGAACCTGCCTTTGGAACACTTACATCACAGACAGTGCACATTCCTGTGTTATAAAATCTGGAGATGTGAGAAAATGACTCCAGAAATAGTCTTGTTGCATATTTTATTTGGTCATCTGTAAGGTCACTGCCTGTTGCCTGCTCCTGCACCAGAAGTATATCTTCCATGATGTTTAAATTATTGTTGTTCAGTGATGGCAGATGTGTTTTATAAGTGTTACAAGACCAGTGATGTCAGTGGGCATTATGGGAGGCCACCCTTTTTATCTAGAAGCTCTTCCCAGAGCTAGGGCATTAAAAAAAAAAAAGAAGAAAAAAAGTTATTTTTTGTTCCTGATTGCCTGCCTGTAATTCTCATTACAATGTATGAAAGCATTTTTCACTCAGATAATAACAGGAATTTCAGACACCACCTCTGAGATGTTTAATTGTTCAGTGTTTCTCCCAGTGTAATCTGTGAATTTTAATTTGTGCCTCTCCCACCTCTGCTGGCCCTATACTTTCCAGTGTGTTTTGCGTAATATTGCTTAATTGCTCAAACAGGTTCTTTCTGACTCTGAGCTCACTGTTTATTTTTTTAGTAGAGTAGCACAAACATTTGGACATTTGTAACTAAGACTCTGACGTCATTTCCATTGCAAACCATTAATATCCAAGTTTATAATATTGCTTTTCAAAGTAAGTTTTTGTTGAAATATGATTTTTTTAAGGGTAAAATTGTTACCCCCCCTTAAAAAAATTATAAATTGGCATCTTTTGAATAATAGATCTACTTCCTTCTCCTGTCATACACTTTTTGTTAGTTTTGATAGCCCATGTATTTATCATTATTAGTTGTAATACAAGTGCTCCACCTAATCCTCTGACTTATTAAGGGTTATACTGTGGATCCCTGTACTGGAAGGAAATGTCTGTGGGAGGGCACAGCATTTCCTGCTCCTGGGGCACTTCCACCAATGGAGCAGGGCCACAGAGTTGTGACATTAGTAATTGTCTGTAAAGATCTTAGAAATAGAAAGTGCTGGATGTAAAAGCCAACAACAGCATAAATCAATAATATGAGCAATGAGAGCATTTCCTTTTTTTGGGAGGGTGGGGAGACTTTTAAACCCTTTTTTTGTGGTTTGTGTTTATTTTATTGCTGTCATCCTTATCCATTGAAATCTTATTCCAGTAATTGGGAAGGGAATTTTATTGTGAAAATTTTGCTTCTAAAGATTTAGTGAATGCATATTGAACATTATTAAAAATGTTGTTATTGAAAAGAAACAGACAAGTTATCTCTGAAAAAGTGCAAATTCATTTGCATATTTGTTCCTCTTTAAGATCCAATATCCAGGAAGAAAAATGTGGTTTTATTGTTTGTTTCCTTTATTTTTAAGGAGGGAAAAATGATTGCTTTTGGTGCTGCTTGCTTAGAGAGTCCAAAGCTTTGAGCTCAGTTTTGGAGAATGTTAAAATAAGCCCACAGGAGGTCTTGTAAAAGTTGTAAGAAATTGTAAGCATGTCTGCTGAGTCAATTATAGGAGACAAATTGCCAGGGCAAGGCTGAAAGGTTCCAAATTTGCTATTTACTCTCTGCTATCTTTAAACCAATTTATTTCTGCCTTTGATTTCACAGCAGATAAATACATGTTTTGAGAGGGGAAAAAAAAAGATACTAATTAGACAAAATATTAGCTAAAATGTAAAGAATTACCTGGATTTTTATTCATGTAATTAAAAGGAGAGTCTGGCCTGTTCTTCTTTAAAATGGTGAATATCTGAGAGAACATAGTTTAAAAATGCAGACTGGCATTTTTAAGCTTCTCCTCAATGAGATTCAAGTGCACAAGACAGTTCTTTTTAAAGACAATTTGAATTTTACTAATAAAATTGTTCATTTTCAAAAAATTACATGTCTTGCATCTCTGAGACCATTTACAATTCTTTCCAGTTTCTTAACCCTGCAATAATTTTCAGAAAATTGCAAGAAGAAAAGTGCAAACCCAACATGTGGACGGTGTAAATCCCATGTGTATAGTGTGTGCATTCTAAATCTTCCAAAAATTTGTGTCCTGTGCTCATGCTCTGCAGGCCAGCTGCAGCAGTGCTGCTCCATAAGCTGCCATGGTTAACTGGCCTTGAAATCCATCCAGATCAGCTGCTGGATTTTCTAGATACTTGATAAAGTGAAAAAGTCCAGTAAAGTCCTTTTCCTCCTTTAGGGTGGAAAGCTCAGAGAGGAGCTGGGTAAATTGGTTTATTAGGCCTGGCTGTGTTTGAAGCTGATGCTGAAGTCCTGCAGTGGTTCCTGGGTGGGCAGGGCTGTGCTGTGGTGCTGTGCTACATCCTCTACATCCCAGTGTCACTTACTCTGTCACATCCCTCTGCATCCCAGTGTCACTTGTACTCTGTCACTTGAGGAACCTGTCTTTGAAGTCGCCCTGCCAGAAGCTGCCAGTTGCCCTCTTAGCAAGAGAGCAGGGCTGTAGCAGCTGTGTGATGAGGTACCAGGTATCTGCAGTTTCTGCTGCCATGCCTGGGACATAGCTGGCCAGGTGTGAAGTCCCCCCAAGAACAAGTGGGACCGTGCCCACCTGCAGAGAGGACTGGCCCCCAGAAGAAGCAGCATGGATTTAGGGATGCTTACTGTGAAGCACAGAAGCAGGTGGGCTGCTGGTGCTGGTTGTGTAGGAACCTGTGATGTGTGGGAGAAAACATCAGTGGGACAATAAGTTCTTCCTCCAGGAGGAGGGCAGGGCAAAGGTCCCAACAAGCTTGGTGGACATTTGAGGAGACTTCCTTAAAAACAGCTCTAAAGAGACTCGTCCTCTGACATTGACATCCAGTGATCTGTGGCATCATCTGGGCAAGACCTTAGAGTATCTCTGCAGGAAAACTAGAGTTTATCACAGTTTTATATTGGGTTTCCCTCAGCGTGTAACTGGATGCATTAACAGTGACATGATCCCGGTGTGACCTGGACTTTAATGGGTTTGAACTTGGAACTGTTCAAACATTAAGAAAAAGCCCTCACTCCCTGCATGTATTCAGCAGCTGCTTTTTATATGCAGAACCCAGAGCTGCAAAGGTTCACCGGTGGTGCATTTTCAACTTTCAGATGAAAAGGACTAAATAACTGCCAAAAAAAATGGGCTATTTCTCTCCCAATGCAGATGTGTGACTGCCAGGACATGCATACATCAAAAGGATAACGTGCCTCTGAGCAGTGAAAAACCCACTGCTTTGTTTTGTTTTGCTGGAGGCAAACAAAATGTCAAGGCCTTCAGTCTTGGGAGAGGGTTTTCACTGTTAATGTGTCCTTTGCCCAGCGCTTGAGCCCACAGGACAGGATTTGGGGTTCGTTTCCTACCCCTGCAGCTGACTCACTCCATGGCATAGGGACTGTTTGTTCTGGACAAAGCTTTCTTGGGTTTTTTTTTTTTTTTGACTTTGCATGCTGCCAGCTGTGCATGATGTACCACCCAGAATATGCTCTTTATCCTATGTCAGACCTTAACTGTGGCAACAAGGCGGTGATTTGATTTTCCTGTCTGCAACAAGAGCCAGATTTTTCCCTTGCCCTCCAGAGGGACATTGCAGGTTAGATTATCTGGCTGCTGTGTGCTCAAGCAGCTCAGAAAGGTAAAAATTGTTCCTTTTTAAAAAGAAAACAACAAACCCAAATCAGAAAGACTCCCCCAAAACCCAACAACAAATCAAACAAACCCTGCAAGGCCCATTTTTCTGTGGTTTTGGAAAGGTGTCCCATTCTTCTCTTGCTCAGCCACACACCTAACGTGGTTTCTCCACCAAGTTTCCGCTTGAAAGAAATTCCATTTACAGAGTTATCAGCTATCTGCAAACAGATGGGCATAAGGGAAGGTCTCATCCCAGCTTGGGCTGGTGTGTCACAGGGAGCTCTGCAGTAATGATGGAGAAGTTAAGTCACCTGCCAGCAGAGTCATTCCCATGGAATGATGATAGAGTGACCCGGAGTAAAGATGTCTCTTTGGAGAGCTGTTGACAGATTTACTGACCACCAGGTCAGACTACATTGCCCTTTCTTTTTGGTATTATGAATTACTATGCATTGAGTTTACTTATTAAATTGTTAGCAAGTTGTGTTGTACCATGTCCCTGTGGTGTCACCAAAGTCACCCTGCCTTACCCCTTCTCCCTCCTCCCCAGCTCTGTTCCAGGAAATCCATCTCCTGCTCTTCCACAGACTCACAACAATGTTGTTTCCTACATAATACTTCTCTTTAGGGATGTAAATCCTCGGTCTACAGACCCTTGGTTCAGTTTTTTTCTCAAAACATTAATGAGCTTTTGAGGTTTTTTTGGGAAAAAATAATTGCTATTGATGATGACATGGTATAAAAATGCAGCAGCTAAAGCATATGTTCTGTTGGTTTGCCTTGTCTTATAGGAACATCATTTTTGCACATCACTATTAACAATGCAAACACCCTGAAATGCTAATAGCACTAGTAAGCTTTTAATTCCATGGAATTTATTGCTTGCTGTATTTCCATGAATTTATAACGCTTTGATTCTTAAGAGCCCCATTTAATCAGTTTTGCCTGGCACAGAACATAATAAACAACTTGCTGGTGCTAAAGTGCCACATGGGGGAGGCTGCTAACAAGAAAGTTAAATGCTTCTGCCACTAGCAGTTTCTTCGCTGTATTTTTCATGAGCTGTTACTACCAGTAATGTACTTTGCTGGCTTTAGAGCAGTGGTTAAATGCAGTGACAAACCAACGAGTGCTCCAGTGCTGTAAACACCCAAAGCAATGCCATTTTTGTTCAGAGCTATGGTTTAAACCAGGCTTGAGACTCAGTGGCATTTTATGGTGATCAGGGATTTTTTTTTTTTTCAGAGGTCTCACTTTTCTTGACAATATGGGGCTTTTAGGAATAACTAGTGAGTGGTATTGATCAAGAAAAACAGTGTAGGGGGAGAAAAAAGAATTGAAATACCTTAAAAACAATTCTTGTTTGTTTATGCTGTTTGACCATCGAAGTACAAAAAGACTGTCTTAGTAGAAAAAGACCAGATTATCAAGTGCTTTAAAGCAGAAAATGTCATTTGAGTCTCAAAACTGCACCAACTTTGTATAATTACCCTTTTAATTATCCCCAGTGGCCCATGAAATTTGTAAAATAGAGCATTGAGAGTTTGATTTACTTACATGTTGCACTTTAGTGTTATGCTCTTAATGAATATTGTTTAGTACTAATGTCAAGCAGAGATTGCTGAGTGCTATAGAGGTGCATGCTGCAGAGCTGGGTATTCAGCAGGGAATTGTGGAAACTCCACCTTAAATAAAGAGTATCTATGTATCTAAAGCAATGTGCTGTAATTTTTATTGCCTGAATGGAAACAATATTGATTTTATCCTTTGCATGCAAAGTAGTTTACTATATTTTCTTTATTTAACCATGCCAGAGAATGAACCATTTTTAGGGCCATTATTTGCTTTTGTGTCAGCATCTTCCTTGTTATGGAGAATAGTTACATCCTTCCTCTAAAGGACCAGGACTTGGAAGCAAGCTCTTTAATTTGCCCTTAGGACCTAACTAGTTTAGCTTCTGGTAATGGAAATAACAGTAATCAATATTTGATGTGGGGTTTTTGTGGGGTATCCAAATATCATTTATTGCCAAGAAATTGCTGGAATAAGCTTGTGGGAAATGTAATCCACAGTGTGGTCTGAAAACCCAGCTAAATTAAAAAGGCATCTTCAAAGGTGAATGGAAACATCAGTGAACAGTAAGAGTAAAAAGAAAGATAGCAGAGTCTGAAGGGTTAGATAATAAGATGTAATAGCTGGTGACCTCTAAATTATTGGTACAAATCTGAGCAAGGTGGAGACTCAGTAGAAAGTATTTGCATTTGAAAATGGTCATAAAATGCTTTCAAGTGGTGGTCTGATCCTCAGGATCTATCTGCTGACAAGTTGGGGCTGTTGGACGCTGTGGGTGAATGGCTCTTGGAAGGATGAGCTGCCTTCCTCTTGCCTCACTTTCTTCTTTCCCCTTTTGAATTTAGCAAGTTTTAAGAGCACTGTCAAGTGCTGGTATGGGAGACAGCTACCTTGGCATCTCTGAGAAAGTACATGACCAGGTACCTCCAGAGGAAGTGCAAAGTCTGAGATTTTACTTTTCCTTCACAAATTTTATTAGTGTATTCCTGCATTTACTTCTGTGACAGTGTTGGTACTCATCTATCTGTGAGCTGGTTTCATTAATCTGCTAAACTCAAAAGATCACACCATGGCACCACATTTCACAGATCAGTTTTTACTGAGTATAAACTCAGCTCTTAATTTGTTTTTCCAATTTGTGAATATTCCTGTACATTTGTCATTTATGTTGTTGATATATAAATACTGTAGTTTGAGGAAAGAAACAACAGAAGACAAATGATTTTGCAACTTTCACATAGTTCAGAGAAAATTTGAGCTTATATCCAGGCTTTAACTGAGCGACAAAAGTCTGTTTACATCCCAAGGACCAATATTTTAGAATATAATCTTTTGTTGAAGTGTTTTGTGTACAGCGGAAATTTGGAAAGGCAAATTCATGTTAATTGTTTACGAACGCAAATTCCAGGGAACTGATTTCTGGAATTCTGAAATTTGAATTTATTTATATTTGAAAATATCTTGTTTAAAAGAAGCTGAAGGGAACAACCTATGAAGAGGCTAATTAAGCATTTCTGTATGATGCTGAGCGCAATGGGGCTCCTTTTTTTGCTTGTCCTGAGGCCCCACAATAATAAACAAAATAACTGCTAATAATTGGAAGCCTTGGTTTGAAGCCGTGCTGACTGCAGGACACAGGCAGTGTCAGTTTTCAGTGAGTGCATCAAGGCTGACCTTGAACTCGTGTGTGCTGATAAGAGGAGTACAATAACCCAGTCATACCCAGAGCTGGTCATATGCTCAGCACTGCTGGTTGGCTTTGGTGTTTCTTTTTTCCTTGTCTCGTGCCCTTCTTTGGCCAAAGGTTGGATGCTCCAGGTTCTCCTGGTGCAGAGAGTCATCTCCAGCAGCAGTAACCACACATCACTGAGGTGTTCCTTGTGCCAGGGAGCTGTGTCCAGTTTGGCAAGGGAGCATGAGAGGAGAAATTTGTGTAACAGAAGCAGTTCTTCTGGCTCTGTTTTACTCCATGTGCTATGTTTGCTGTCTCCTACCACTGTGCATGGGTGCATCACTCCCTTCTGTTCATACAGCTTTTTAAGTGTGTGTGGTATCACATCACACTCTGGCCTTAATACACCAGGAGATGGTAGAAGACAGTGTAATTGTCTGTTTTTTTGCTATTGAAAAGGTTGGAAGTTTGCCTGCTAGCCAAATATTATGGCAGGAGATTACAAAACATTTCGTTTCCAAATCTGATTTTCTGCCTTGTGAATTTTTCTTGCTTGCTCAAAGGCAAGATTCATCTTGACCAGCCCAGACTGAGGTGGAGCCTATAACCACACTGGAAGGAGTCCTGTGGCTTGGAAGAGCAGCTGGTTGGAAGGAGAACAGTTTTTCAGGAGCAGTCAGGGCGCTTTCAGTTCTCACCCCATCTCTCTTCATACTCATGAGCGTTGGAGGGATGTGGTGACAGCATGGACTTGTCACTGGGTGTTTAATGAAGGTAATAATTAGTCATGATACTGCCCCCCCACAATGGACAGTTGCAAGTTGCCGTTGCAAATCTTGCATCCAAGAGATCACCTCTGTATTTCGTGTCTAGGCATCAAAATTCAGCCAAGAGCTTATGGCACTTTTAAGAGCCACTGAGCTGCTCTTGTAATGGTTCTAAAAAAATAAATTAAAAATCTGAGAAAAAGTAGAAAAAGGCTAAACCCCAGTCTATTTAACTCAGTGTCATGCTTCTGCAGTAGTCTGGCATCGCAGATACAGGCTGAAATGTAAACTCTCACCTTAGAAGTAATGAAGAATAAGGGAAATTTCTGAAAGGGTGTTTTACTGCAGGCTAAACTTGGAAGCATTAAGTGGAAGGTTACGAAGAACACAACTCTCTGAACCTCATGGATAGACTCACATTTGGCCATGCAGCTGAGGAGGGGCAAGGGAGCCAAGCCAAAACCATCACAGAGAGCCCAGATCACTGTAGGCATTCTTGTTTTCAAAGTTGGTAGGAAATGGTTTTCTTAGAAAAAAATGGAATTGGTGTTCTTTTTTTTCTTACTTAGGAGCCAGTTTTCTGATCTCCAGTTCATATTATGAACTTGTACTGGCCTCAAATTTTGGGTCTCCATTTCACTATTTTTCATGAGCTGTAGTTTGTACATTTGTTGGCACATTGTATGTTTTTGCAATCCTGCACGCCTCTTGCTTTTTAAGTAAGGAAGGGAATAAGGAAGAAAACTGTGTTATGTTGAAATACTTTTTAGATCCCTTTGCATATGCTTTTGCATATTCTTGACAGATCTTCCTTTGTTTTAGGTGTTTGTAGTATTTTTCTCACACTTTGTACAATCATTAGCAATAACAGGTAACAGGAGCGTACCAAGGAGAGTATACTCCAGAGTGTATCACCCAATTTTCCCTCTGAAGTGGAAGGAAGTTGTCCAATTGGCCACATGCCGTGATTTACCATCATTAGAACTAGTTTTTGACTCCTTGTAGGGGGGGTTAATCTGTTCTGGGGAGCCTACAAGGAATCACATTGGACTCTTTGTGCCACAGATAGGTAGGTGCCACCTTTAAAAGTGCCAGTAAGATTCTGAGGCACCTTTTCCAGCCGAGAGCAAGAGGTGCAGGAGATAAAAGAACCATTTGCCCCTGCAAGAATTGTGCATTCACATGATTAGTGAGGCGTGGTATTAAATTATTTGAGCTTTGTGCATAAATATATACTGAGAGAAGCTCTGTAGCTGGGGACTTTGGCTATAGTTTTCTTCTTCATGGGCCAAATGCTGTGCTGCAGATAGGGCTAAGAGTATTTTGGTGGAGCAGCTGAAGAGCTGGTCCTCCTTGTGTGCGTGTTGCTCTCTCCCACACCCAAAGAAATGCCTCCTCATGTTTTATGGGTGGACTTTGCAGCTTGATTGGAAATAGAAACACAGTAAACAGCAACTGCGTCTCAGAAATATCCCCAGCAACACAAACTGTCACTATTTCAGCTTCTCTCCAAGGCTGCTTCTTAGGGGGCTGATCTGCAGCTATATAAAAGCACGGTAACATAAGCTGCAGCACCAGTCCTGGAAAATCTTGTAGTACAGCTAACAAATATCTGCAAAACCTTGTTTGTATGTATGTGCGCTTACGTTTAAGATGCAAACTTGTATCTGAGTGTGTTCGGCTCCCTGCAGTATATAGCTGCAAAGCTATTTTGAACATCTTGGAAAAGATGGGTTTGTAGTCTGATTTTCTTTTTTTACTGTGTTTTTCTCCCCCTGATGATGTTTATTAACATCCTCCCTGATGTCCAGCTACAAGGGATGGGGGCATAAAAGTTTACATGAAAATACATTTCTCTGTAAGTGCTCTCTCCCTGCGATTCTTTTACAGCTTTAACCAAAACCAGTTTCATCCTGTTTCATCCTCTACCCCTCAGAGCTGATAGAGAGGAGGGATATTTCACTTTCATCGACAATTCACCTTGTCCTTTCCATTTCTCACTTTGGTTTGCTTGTTGATTTGAAGTAGCAGGTGTGACCAGCCATCAAAAAGCCCTGTTGGGAGCCCCCTGCCAGGGAGAGCACCCTGGCTCACCCTGGGGATAGCAGGAGGCACAGCCCTGACTCCTGCTTTTCCTTCCAGCTTTTTCCATTTGGGTACACCAGCACATCCAAAAGTCTCCTTGCTGACCACTAGTGACTCGAAGCACTGAAACAGGAGCTTGCAGTCAAGGCCAATGATTATCTCTTCTGCTTCACTCCCTGAGCCGGGACCCGTAGCTGGGGTCTCCGGGCACAGTTCAGTGCATTCAGGGATGTGCTGGCCATGAAGGACTTGCCTGTTTGATAAAAGAGCTGCTGGTGCCTCAGGCAGCTGGCACCTCTTTGGGCCAGTTGTGTTCTGCTCAGAGAAGAGCACAAAGAGGGCAAATGGGAATATGGAGGGAATCTTGTTAGACTGAGCCAAGGAAGATGGAAGGGCTGAGCTCCACGGCTGACTCTGTGTCCCTGGGGCCAAGAGATGAATGTGTGGGACAGCAGTGCACCTCCATCATCTTGCTCCCACCCCTTGTCCTTAAGGATTTTATGATTCTCTGTGAGTCTGGAGACACACCTGCCACCCAGCCACCTTGCAAGGGCTTTGTTGGGGACAGGACTTTGATCAGGAGTTTTTGTTCTTGTCAAAGTGCAAGCTAATGAGGTGCTGTAATAATTATTTCAAAACAGTTTTGGAGGAAAACCTGTGCTAATTGGTTTAGTTTTACTGCACAGCCACCTCCTGACCTTCCTTACTTTTTCTCCTTTAGCTCTGTCCCCTGCTAGAGCTGGAGTATGTAGGGCAGACCTGCACATAATTAACTAAGGCGGTGAAAACTTACGAACAGTGAAATTCCAGGAACAATAGGTGGATGTGGGGCAAAGTCCTCATTCTTTTTAGCAGATTGTGCTGGTTGGGTTGAATTGGGTTTGGTTTGGTTTGGTTTGGTTTGACAGGGAATATCTTGATCACCATTTCGAAGGACGTCTGTCCTGCCTCTAAAAACAAATATATCAAACACAACAGTAAAAACAGGCCATACCCAATGTTATTTGTCTGGTACCTTTCCTTGGTGGAGTTTTCCCCTTTGCAATACAAACAGTATCTTTGGATGTCTTAGATGCAATATGAGGTGTTTTCAAAAATCAGTTTGATATGTCGTCTAGTAGCCAAACTCTATTAAAACCTGGTTTGAATGTAGTTATGTGTAAATAGAGCTGAAAGAGTCTTTTCTACCTCTTTTACTTAATCCTAGTAATGTCCGTAGGCTGGAACTCCAGCAGGTTTTTGGGTAGTTTGAGAAGAAAAATATGGGAGTTGTGCTAAACCACCTGAGAAGGAATTGCAGCCAGTAAAGCCAACAGCCACATTTAACCTCTGGTATGTCACCATAACACACATTCTAAGAGTGATAATGATTATTTCTGGTACCCTAAACAGGGAATGTGTACTGTCAGCTGTTGTGGAAACAAATTAAACACAGTTGTTTTCCTAACCAATATAAAAGGAAATTTTTTTTTCTGCCTAATTTCTACTTAAAAGGGAAATTATTTTGAAGAACTGTATTTTTTTTTTTTCTATCATTCCATTTTATTTCCTTTCACTCACCTTTCCCAGAATCTTCTGTGTAGCTAAATCCAGTAAAATAATGGCAGCTGCAAAGCTGAGAGTAAGGCCAGGAATAGGTTCCTGGTGCATATTTACAGCTGCCCTTCTCAAGGCATCCTGTTTTCTCCAACACTGAGTCTGTTCTCCATGAATCAGACCTTTTGGAGATAGAGGGACCACCCTTAGGTTTCTGGATTTGAGGAGGCTTTTGTGTTTGTGAGGATGGATACATGTCTACACAACAGGCCATGAAAGGTCTCACTTTTGTGATTCTTCTTCTTATTTTTTTGTCTTTCCTGATTATTTTGTACTACTCCTCTCCAGTGATTTATTTCTAAGAAGCTTCTGTTGTGAGCCATTAATGTCAATGGGCTCAGCCACTGCTATCGTGTGGCGCAGAGGAGTGGGAAGAGGGTATGACTTTGCAGAAACATAGGGTTACCTCCAACCACAGAAATCAGGCTGTAAAAATGATGAATATCTCTCTTCTGTCATCCATAGATCTGACAGTTTTGTATAACTTATGAATTAAACATCTGGGAGGTGTAGATGTATTTTTTTCGTTTAACAGTCACCAAAACCGAGGCCGATAAGCCGTTGAATAATTTTCAGTCATCCAGTAACGTAAAGCAAGTTTTGGGGGCAGATCCCTGGATTGTCTTTCTTAACAGAAATGGCAAAATTGTCATTAGTTAGTGAGATCAAGGTGGCACCTGGTGCTCTGTCTTAACCATGAGACTTTAACCTTCAGCTCCATGCAGAACAGACAGGACCTTTACTGCAGAGGCCTCATTGAACAGACCCCAACAAAGTAAACAGCGTGACACTTAATTTATCTACCCCAGAAACATGAAGGGCTCAGTCAACCTGATGGGATCTGTGGTTCCAGGGAGTCTAGGTATTTAAAACGTGATGCTCAGCCTGCTAAGCCATCCCCTGCAGCTTTCCTTAGTGCATAAGATATGAAAAAATCTCCTGTCCTGCAAAACAGATATTAAATTGGATACTCTTTCACCCTGCCACGATAAGAAACGCGGCAGAGAGAGGCAGGAAAATGGAATGCTGCTTAGAAAGAAAATATATTTGAATCTAACATAAAAATTGGTGAGATAGGAGGATTTTCAGAGCTAGTAGCAATTCCCTCCCCAATGAGTTGCTGAAAATTCAACTCTCCCTGTAGTTTTTGCTCTGGATTGTGTATAAAAATGGTTGTGATTGATGAAGCGTTTGGTGTCTCACTGTAAGTTGGTCAAGAGGGACTTCTAAATCACCCAAATGAAATATTGCATTATCATGAATGGTAACATGTAACTGTTAAGTATGCCGTTGCTTATCATAAGCTCAGGCTCCTCTGGAGCTCTACCCGGCAAGAAATCTTTGTGAGCATTGGAGCAGAGAGTCTCCACACAGCCTGGCAGTGCACGGGCCCTTCCCTTCCCTTCCCTTCCCTTCCCTTCCCTTCCCTTCCCTTCCCTTCCCTTCCCTTCCCTTCCCTTCCCTTCCCGGGGGTTGATTTTTGGGGTTTGAAAGGAGAGGAAGGCAATTTACCTTTGGGAAGTCTCGGTAATGAATTGCTCCCTCCTGTATGGAGCTCACTACCTAGTTGTGTTGTCTTTTTTTAAATTGTATTATTTTTTTCTTTTTTTCATAAAGCTTTTTTACCAGTGCTGTGCATGGGATGATAAGTGACAAGACAAAGTTGATGTTTCATGGATAACCAGCAAAATAGCATTAGGAAAGAAAAAGTAATTTCTATTTTCTTTACTGACACAAGGCAGTCCCTTATGTCCTTATGTTGTTTCTATTAAAAAGCAAAACACTTCCAGAGTAGAGACCCACACTTCCCATTGAAAAACCCTGTATTCACAGTATGACTAAAAGCCAATCCAGTTGGGCTGAAATTTTCTATGTCCAGAACTTTCCACGAAGGCCTTGGCAGCTGTTTCTCAGAAAAGGATTAGTGAAATAGATGATGCTTGGCTGAGTGAGAACACAAACACCAGTTAGCCAAGCAGCCTTAGGATTTTCCATGTTTTAAGGCTAAAATGTGAAACAGAGAGGGAGGTCATACTGAAGTCCAGGATTTTGCTTTGGATATACCTGCACATTCTGTTCTCAGATTGGCCAAGCTACAGGTTTCCAAAAATGCTCCAAACTGAACTAAACTCTGTAATGGCCAAAAAATGTAAGCAACCCTCAGTATGAAATAAGTGACATGCTTAGGCAGTCATGGTTCATTTCTCTGGCTTTCTTGTCCCTGTCTGCTCATTTTCCTGCTTCCGAGCTGGCCATGTCTCCTCTCTATTCAAATCAGGTGGCTTCCTGTACCCCTGTCTGTCCCTCTGCTGGGGGGCAGAGAGGAAGAGGACGAGGCAGTAGGTGGGGAATGGTGCCATCCACCTGCCTCCCACAAGGTTTTTTACCTGCCTGTTTTCATGTCTGTTCTCCGGCACGTGGGAGCTTGGTGACTTCTCAGAGAAGTGGTGACGGGGGCTGCTCACCATGGTAGATCAGTGATGTTCCTTGTTTTCAGGAGTACCCTCAGGAGTTTTGGATTTTTTTTTTTGGCCAGAATTTGGATTGTGAATGCTCAGCAAGGGCAGGCTTCAGTACAAAATGACTAAAATTTGACAAGTCCACTGAAAACAAGGTAATGGGGATGGGATATGGTATGTTGGCTGGTGTTAGTGGCAACACCTGTGCAAGTATCATACTTTTAAATACTAATAGTTTAATCAGTGTAAAGTTAGAGGAAGGCATTCAGTGTGTGTTAGTCTTGAATTCTGTTGGGGTGAAGTAATGCTGCACAGGGGTTGGAGGAAGAGGAGGCAGATGAATCTGGGCCTGCACTGATGCCCCTGTCAATAGTAACCTTAACTCATGAACCTAAACTGAAACAATTGTTTAACTTTATCTGAATGGGAAAGCTTCACGTTTTCTCAACAGAACAGATTCTGTGGCTACTAATTTATTACTGCAATTTAAGAAACAGACATCTGTCTGACATGTGCCATGTAGTTCAGTAGGTCACTAGTGACATCATCCTTAAAATCGTTATCTTTGCAAACCGTGCATTTTGCATAAAAGCTTTTATTTATAGTCACTCATTAAAATTGGACCTGATATTTACTTTTCTTCTGATTAGGTTAAAGAGTGAATATGAACAAAAAGTACCCTCCTGTTAGCACGAAGCAGTTTGCAATTTGTGCTATTCACATCAGCCTTTCTAAGGAATTACGTTGAACCATTATGGGCCTAGATGGTGTGTGCTGGTTAATGTATTTGGTGTTTTCACTGCTAAGGCTGAATTCATGTCACATATTTTATTTGGTTTTGTCCTTACAGGTTCTTGTCCTCACTGCAGAGCAGCTGGTTTGCAGTGAAGTGTTAGACTTGTAGAGAAGGGCTGTTTTAAAGGATGAGGAGGTTGCTGGGGGCTTGGTGGGTCTCCTCTCCTCCTTTGCTCTGAGGTTACAGTAGCAGGTTCCTGTCTATGTGTGAGTGTTCTGCAGGGCCAAACTCTGAATCATCCCATTGCCCATCCCCTGATGTGATATGTGTTTGACCCAAGGCAGGGGAATGGACTCCTCAGGTGCATCTCTCTAGAGCATGAGGCATTGTAAGCCACACATGAGGTCCCCAAAGGACACCTGAGTTGCACTGTAGGATGTCACCACCCAGCAGCCTGTGATCTACTGGCCATGGCTTACAGGGCAACACAGCCCTAAAGGGCCAGACACAACAGCCTCCTTCAAGGATTTAAGTTCTTGGAGTGTCCATGAACTCTTCTCCAGCATTTCCCCATCCTCCTGTCCTGCCCTATCATTGGGTCCTGTCTTATCCTTGGTATCAAAGTCATGTTGAATCTTATACTCTGTAAGTGCTTAAAAATAGTGAACATGAGTGCTGGCAACTTTTCTACCCCAGTTTTCCCCATGGAAGCTCCAAGGTGGCATGGGGTTGCCTCCAGCCCAGGTGGATGGGCTGTGCAGGACCAGAACCCGTTCCAAGGGAGCCCAGGGGCTTCTTCCTGGGCTGGAGAATGCATGAGGTGAGAGAAAAACCTTTCAAAATTAAGAGGCGGCTTAATAACTGTAATGAAAATTATTTTTGCCCTAAAATTATATATTACCATTTGGCTGAACTGCACAGCATACTTTTGTGATATTAGATAGGGCTGGGCTGTTTTTTTCCCCCCCCAGATCTTACTGCTAAGATCACTGGCCCATTTCAATTTTTATTGAAACAAATAAACCCAATAAAAACACTTATGCTGAGAGCTGAAGCTCCACAATCGAAAAAAATAAAAATTACTCGGTATTGAATTTATTGATTTATTTATTTACTCCAACTGGAAAATTGAGTATTGTGTTAATGTATTTTATAAGAATCACGGTGCTCGATGAAATGGCTAATTTATTTTAGCGTATACATAAATAGCTAGCAATTTTCACTGAGACAGGCTAATGAAAATGATGCCATGAAATTGTCTATACTATGAGGAGTGATGGAGTCAAGTTATTATTGGTTGAGTGCTGCGACGTAGTGAACTGGCCATCATGTCTTTGAACTTTTGAACTGCTACTTGGTCGTGTGATTTATTGATTTTGGTATCAGTGTGTTAACTTTTTATTTTTGTTGGGGGGGTTGCACGCGCGGCACGGATGAGTAGCGCACTGTGTAATTTCATAGATGTTTAGGTTAAACAAGATGGTTGAAAAATTTAAAGCGTGTTAACGGAGCAGGGTTACGCCATGTGGAAAGGCAGAGAGGTGCTTGTAGGTACCATTAGATGTCAACACTGATGTTCTGATTGCTGCGGATTAGCCGAATACAAGCGAACTTGGCAGGGTAAGTGTGCATCCTATTTGTCAGAGAAACGTTGCCTTTGTTCTAAATTAAGTGTGTGATCTCATAGCAACTTTGTTTGCCTATCTACCTTCAACCTCTCTCCTCGTGCTGTGTCTTATCACGGCGGTGCCTGGTACGGGCAGAGCATCCACGCTCTCCTGTCAGCCCTTCCCAGCGGCGCGCTCCACGTTGCCGGCTGTTGCTCGATGGAGGATGCTGGCTGGCGGTGTGAACAGCTCAACAGCTCGTGTTGGACTGTCGTACGAGAGAGCTGCCCCCATCCACAGTCACCCAGACGTGTAAACTTGTTTCATCTTCTAGCTGTGATCCCCTCCAAGGCTGGCTGTAGTGCTGAGCCTCGGCAGGCAGCACTCACCAGTGGCTGCCTCATCCCTTAGTGTGAGGAGATGCTACACTTGTTGTTCTTGGTGATTTGCTTAGGATGTGGAATTCAGGCATTAAAATAATATTTTTTGACTTACAGTGATTTCTTGCTGCAGAACTTTTCTCTCGACTGCTGGTAGGGGAGCCTTTGCATGGCGGCTGCTCTGAGCTCTGTTTCTGATTAAACCGACTAACTTGACACCTGCATTTTACAATTTGCTGAAAGTGCTTTATCCTGTAAAAACAGTGATTTCAGAGCTTTAAAGCCAGCAGACTTGCAAGGCTTTGCACAACTTAGCTCATCCCACCGGTTCACTGCGATTGTGCAAAACACGACTGGACTTTTCTACTCTACTTGACCCCTGCTTTCAAAATTGCAATTTTAGTGTCTGTCCTTCCCGTCCCCAGTAACCCCCTTTTCCTGCTGTGTGTCTCGGCAATGCATGCAAGCATAAATTGTATTTCTTTCCTCAGTTGTGAAACTGACATGTCTTTATTTGGATATTAAAAGTGCTCCCCCCCCTCTTTTCCCACTGCGACCCAAAGCATTCCCAGCAGCCTCACGGTGAGCGATTGGGAAGCTGGTACCACTTGCCTCTCTCCTTCACCCCCCTTTGCGTCTCCATTATTTTAATTTTTTTTTTAATGTATATTTTTTAATTTTTAAGAGATGAGCAGTTTAAGCCAGAAAACAAAACTGGTGGGAAAAGGCTAAAAACAGGACTGACACCAACACTATTAGAGGGAGGTGGGGGGGGGGGAAAGAAAAAAAAAAATTCCATTTCATTGCAACTCTGTTATTGTTTACTTTGCCATACACATCCTAATATGGTTACCTCCCTGTCAAAGCGGCCGAGCCGGGCTGAGGGGCCCCCTCGGGGAGACGCTTCCAACTGCTGCTCAGACAATAAGAAACAAACGGCGCAACTCCACAAAAGGGCTGCCCGGAAAATAAGTGTCAAATAAATCCTGCCGAACTCTTCCTTTCCCGGCACCCGGCCCCCGCCGCGTGTAACCTGCGCGGCGGCCGGCGGGGCTGGGGCGGCTCCGCGGATCCCCCCGCGGCCGGGGCGCGGCGGCGGGAGCGCTCCGCGGCCGCGCAGCGCTGCCGGGCGGTGCGGCCGGCCGAGCCCCCCGGGCCGCCCCGCGGCCGCGGCTCCCCCGCCGCGGAGCCGCCGCTTATCTGCCGCAGCGCCAGAACAAAGGTAGGTTGTTCAACTCCGCGCTCCGGGGGAGGGACAAGTTATTTTTGGAGGGTTGTCTTCCCAGTGCATGACTGGTTGACCTAAAAGGAGAAGGGAGAGGGGAAACAAAAAAAAAAAAAAAAAAACAAGGAGGAAGAAAAAAAGCTAAAAAAAAAAATAAGCCCGGCACCGCCACCCCACCGGCGCAGCGCGGGGCGGGCAGGGGAGCAGCGCGGCGCGGCGTAGTTTTATTTTTATGCAACTTAAAGAAGCCGGATTCCCCCCCTCCTTTCCCTCCCCCTGTAAAATGCCCAGCTATTTCTAGAAAATTTGCGTTGCTGAAATACTTTAATCTGCGTGCTCTATTTTATTCTTTTAAATACTGTTTTTTTTTTCTTTTCTCTTTTTTTTTTTTTTTTTTGCGTTTGTGATTTTATGAGCACATATTCCTCTTAGCGGCTATGAATTTCTATGAATTCTAAATAAGCTTTTCTAGGGATGAAACGTGCGGGGTATTTTTACATGAGGATTTCAACTTTTCGGTTGACATAATCTGAAGGTACCACAGCCTTTTCTGCGACTGTTCAAGTGCTTCCCTGCCCTGCAAGGAGTTATCACATTGCTTAAACCAGCCCTTTATGCCATCGTTTTTCTTTTTTTTATTCTTTTTTAAGCCTGCATGTTGCTCAGCTTCATTGGATACTTTTCTTCTCCTCCAAACTGAAATGCTCTCAGGTTTTGCTGTGCTTCTCGGTTTGTTTTGAACACGTAGGAAAATATTAATACAGAGCAGTGAAAAAGAAACAGTGATGCGTCTTCCGTTCAGGGGAGTCGGCAAACCTGTCCACTTCTATGCCGGGAAGTACAGAGAGCAAATCCATAATTTAGGGCAGGAGCAGATGAATTCACGGCGATGCATAGGATGGGTATTATGTAACTTAATAAGAAATGTGGTTTTGATCGTAGGAGCGGACGCTGTGCTTGTAGGTATAAATATCAAATCTAGGTAAGTCTGTGGAAGAGCACTTTTCTTCCAGCTTGCATTAAGCAGCGTTGTCTTCAATCCCTAATTCTTATGGGATTTTGGGGGGGAAGCATCTTCTTGCTAAATTGAGTATCATTCAGAAAATCTTTTAAATACCTGTTGTATACTTGGTTGCTTAATTGGCTCTCCTTCCTCCTGTCTCTGCTGCCTGCTTTCCCCAGTTATTATGGGATCTCTAGATTTATTTTTTTTTTAGGAAGTCTTTAGTTCCAGAGCAAACCTGGATAGCAAAACTGTTCCTTTTTTTTTTTCCCTGCTAAATTATTATTTCTCACATATTACTGGAGATTTCTCTGTCTTTTTATTTATTTTTCTCTTAAACTGTGCAGATTGAGCTGTGCTAACCAGAAACTCTTTTTAAAATACAAGACTAAGTCGTATAATGTAAATAAACTTTTGTACCCGCAAACTTTTATCCTACAAAACTGGGATTGATTTTTCTTAAAAAAACAGACATTGCAACTTACTAATGGTAAACACAAATAAATGTGTTTTGTAAAATGAAAGGGTGTCTTTTTAAACACATTTCTAGTTTTTGCTTTTTGGGCCTTGTAGGGGATGATAGGAATTAGTAGCCTTTAATTAGACGTGGAGATATTCACATTTTACAGGGATTTATGTTAGAACATGGAATGGCGGGTGGCTTGTTTCCTCATTATGAATACTCCCTGCACATAATGAGGTTCATCATTAGTTGATGGAGTGAATTTGCCCTAGCTCTACCTTGAAAGGCACATAATTTACATACTACTTCAGAGCTTAGGCTTTAATGGATTCCTCGATGAATAAAATGAAAAGCTACTTTCTTTAAATTTTTGAACAGTGTTTTGATAATACGGATTTAATAAGACATTCAATTTCCTTGTTAAGTATATTTGAAAGTGCATTCCCAATTTTAGCACAAAATATACTCCCTGTGTTGCTTCCTGTGATATTAGGTAATACATAAGCAAATATATACCACTGTAAACATTTTTGGGGACATAGAGGGATTATTTTACCCCATATGTGAGGTGGCACCGGGCTCTTTTGGCCTGGTCTGCAAGCATAGGATAGCTCACCTGCGTTGTTAAAATATCACAGAGCAGACCTGCTCCTCTGTTAAAGCTCATTCTGCCTGAAGAGTGCTTTAACTGTGTGTTTGCTGTGTACATTTGCAGTGATGGATCTGTGGAAATGTGTTGCTGGCTGCCAGGCTGACAGTGACAAACCCTCCGGTCCCACCTCCCTATTTATTTTAATGAGACGAGAACAGCAAAAAACTTCTCTGGTGCAGTTCCACCTCTGGAACTGCTGCGTAGATGTGATTAGATTAGAGTAAATTGAATTGTAGGCTGCCTGATGTGTTATCATGTCATCAGCTTACTCCAGCCCTGGTCTACAGGGTAGAGTTAGTGAGACGTCCTCATCTTCTTCCTCCTCCTCCTCGTCCTCCTTCCTCGGTGTGTAGGTGGGGGCTGTGCATGTCCCGTGTGTGGGGCAGGCTGGGCATGGCCAGCACCTCTCCCCATTGACATTTGCCAGTGTGGTGGTGGAGTTGAGAGGCAAAAAAATACGAAGCGAAGGCTTGTTTTGATAGAATGTTTTATTACCTGAAAACGATGAGCATATATTAACATTAATAGAATAGTCTGTGTCATTCTTTTTTAGGCAATTTACCTCCGCCACAGACCTGTCTGCTTCAAAATCTTTCTCTGTTCTAAAACATATATTTGTTTAGGGAGTTTTCATTGAAGTGTACATGACAATTACAGCTGTTCATTAACAAAATTGGGTATTTGTTTTAAACTTTAACCAATCACTTTGATATGCTAATTATGGTGTAATTTAATTTGAGCCCTGTAATGATGATGCCGTTATTATGGACATAAATGATGCAGTTAAGCTGAGAGTAATCTCATTTGCATACTGTACATGCCAGTAAATTAAGCCCTTTCTTCGACTGCTTCAGCTTTAATTTTCCACTTCTTTTCACACAGCGCCTTTTCAGCCAGTCTCTTATAAGCCCACTTTGTAATAGTGCTGATGACTGTTTGATGTGGAGAGTTGCTGCACCACAATAATGCAAGACACAAGATGTAACATTTAAAGGATTCATTATCTTACTGAGTGTTGCTTTAAGAAGCTGGGATTAACAAGGGTGGAAGTGTCCTCTCCGTGGAGCCGAGCAGGTCCTCCCAGAAACAAATGCAATCTTTATTTTTTTCCCTTTTCTCTTGGTGTATCCTAATAGTGAAAGGGTTTCAGTAAGGCCCCATGGTATTTCTCAGGAATGAACTAAGACACTATCAGAGCTCTATACTACAACATTTGACCTTCTCTGTAGGGTATTCTGTGATGCTCCACTGTTGCAGAAAAGTTATTGGATACAATTTGCAATATAATAGAGATGTGAGATACTGGATTATTTCTCATATTGGGTATGTGGGCTCCAGATCTACCTGTGTGAAGTACAGCAATGTGAAATTGAAGTCTGCATTAGATTTTTTTCTTTCTGTTTATTTGCCAGTTTCTCCTTTCATGGCCCTTACATCAGTTGACCTTAATATCAGGTTAATTGCAGATTCAAATTTAAAAAACTGTTGTTGAGCCTGCTGATATTAGTGAAAACTTGGGTTTTGAAAGAATAAAAATCGCCAATACCAAACAAAAATGAACTGCGTAAGTGCTGACTTCAACAGTTAATCTTTTCCAATTTACCATGTTGTCATTGAGCTGAAGTATTCTCATAACACTGTGGCATACAAAGAAATCATGTGAAATAAACAGGGCTCTTTTTATAGCTTCTTACTATTATGGTTAGATATTTTCATAGTTTAATACCTCTGGAAGTAAAGCCCGTCTCAAGTTTTTCGCAGCAGTTGGCCTCTCAGAAAGCCATTGTTGTGTGGGTAACCAAGTTAACTGAAGATCATTATTAAAACCTCGCAATCCTTTCCTTACACAGGGTCTCATGACCAAAAATAGCTTGTGCAGTTGCCCACAAACATGCAAGTTAATAACTTCCTGGGTGAACAGTGTAAAAGCTGCTGATTTCCAAGGCATGCATGTCACCCTGGCCTCTGCCCCCTCAGGGGCACAGCAAACAGATGGGAGGGTCCACGCTCACTGCCTGGCCAGCATTTAATGAGCCTTCAGTTTTTATGGCTGTCACCTATGCTTGGTTTCAGTTCTGCATTTCTCACATGCCCTCTTGTTTTCCAGCAGCCCTCCCATGGCAGCGTGGCCACTCATGAGCGCAGGCTGGGGTTGTGCTGTGGTGAAGTGCTGCCTGATGGCGACCTGACTTCCCTGTTGAACCCCTTGTTTCTAGTTCAAAACCCCAGGAATCATTCCCAACAAGTCCACTGCTCCAGCCACCAACTGCCCTGACATGCAGGGTTTCATTTCTCCTTGTACACATCTACACGTGGCTGGTGTGAAGAAAACCACCCAAGGAGATGTGTACAAACACGGAGCATGGTGTGGGTCTTGGCTTTCACGGAGTCTTTGCTTTTCCCCCACAGCACCAAAGCTAAGAAGGTGACATCTACTTCTTCAGGGTGGACTACATCGGTGTGCAGTGTCAAATCTTGGGATCTGCTTCCAAAGCAAAATGTATCCTGAAAAGGAGAGGCCTCCCCAGTGCCTTTTTTGAGGCTGTCATACACGAGCACACCTATGAGACAATACCCAGCAGCTGTTCCCCTTTGTGCTCACAGCTCAGAGCTACTCAGGTTGCTGACAAAACTGGGTATGAGCTGACTCCACCCAGGGCACAGGTAGAGAAAGTGTTTTTCACAGGACAGGGTGATGCAGACTCTCCCCAGAAACTCCATAAAGTCAGAAATTCTCTAGAATAATGCTGAAAAAAAATTGACTTCTAAAGATCATGAGAATTTGTGGTTTTTTACCAGTACCCCTATGGCTCAACCCTTTGTTTTCCCTCTAAAGTTAATGTATGTGTTGCTTTAGGATGTCAGTGGCTGCAAAGGATGTGTCATGTCTTCAGATTTGGCAGCAATGAGTATTGTGAGCATCTCTCTCATGCCATGGAGGGATTTTTGTCCCAAGCAGACAATGCCAGTAGGATGGACTGAGAGTTGGGCTAAGAGACTCTCTTCTGGTGCTTGTTAATGTTTTATGGATAAAGCAATGCTGCAGGTGGCTGTGTGGAACTTCAGTGTTAATCTTCTTGGGAGGTAAAAATATTTCTTCCAAAATTATTTCAATACCTTGCCCTTAAAGAAATCATGTTGTAAGAGTTGTCTTCTTCATAAAAGAGGTTTCAGGCATAGTTTTTCCTACTCTCTTTGTCCTAATGAAACACATATCCTTCCTCCCCTCACAGGACCTTTTGAGTTTATTCTGGATAAAGAAACTCATTTATGAAGATTTTACCTTTATCATCCTCCCTCTTTAATCTGATCCTGGATTGCAATTTTCAGTAAGTTTCTCCTGCCACACTTTCCAACATATGAACCTTTTCAACCCAATCAGGTGGGAAATTAAAAGCTATACCATTTCTGATGATGTACTGTGCAGCCCTGTTTGAGTATTTCTGTGTAATTCAGGATTGCTGGGTTTAAAGAAGTTTTCACCCTAGGTAATGGTAGGTCTCTGCAGAAAGTTATTTCGAGGAGTTTTGAGCTTTGTGGGAGATGGATTTCTCTTTTTCCAGCTTTGTTTACAAACTGCTTTGTTCTTACCCCTTTCCAGCAAAACAAGTGTTTCTTTACAGAAATATTTGTGGTTGAGAGCAAAGCCACTGAACCTGTCTCTAGAACTATAACTACAACAGATTAAAGAGTAATTTATCATATGTTAATTTACTTATCCCATCAAAGTCATCGGCGTCAAGACATAGAAACAAAAATAGACCTCTGATCTCTATCTCTGTAGTGTTTTTCAGCATCGAGTCTGCTATTAGTATCTGGAGAAAAAGCTCTAGGAATTTGTGATTGTATTTACCAGTAGCTAAGGAGAACAGTTGTCTGTCACTGAAATTACCCCAAGTGCCAAAGCTGCTGCCTTTTCTGTGTTTGACTGAACCAAGTTGACTTCAAGTTTCAAAGTGTGAAGATTCCCTGTTCCCACACTTGTCAGTTTGTTCTTATTTGTAAACACATCTTATCATGGCTGTAGATGGTGCATAGGTATCTGTGATGAGAAGCTTGGGAAGCACCTACAGATGCTTTGCTTTTCCAGCATATGAGGGAGCCTCCTACAGCTGTTCCCCAACAGCAGGCAGCTGGCTCACCTGGAGAGCATCCTGAAAAGAGGGATATTTTGGAAATCCAGGTGGATCTGCTTGTTGCTGCTGGTCCTCAGTGTACACAAAAGTCTAGTAGTGAAAGGCAGGTAGTTGTTGGGGTTTCTTTAATTGGTGAGCCTTTAGTTCTTCTGGCTGCATGCACCCTTTTCTGGCAGCATTTTTTTCCTGTGACTGGAGGATGTGGATGTCTCTCTAAGCTGGCTGAATGGACAAAGCAATGTGATGGAAACACAAAGAACAAACATACTTCAAGGAGGACAGTGAAGGTACTTAAGCAAAGCTGTTAGAGATAAGGCACAAAGTTCAACCCCTTCCTTTGCTCCTGTTACCCCTGTACCACCTGGGGGCTATAGGGAGCAGCAATGCAGGTAGGAACACCTTGGTGTGTCACCAGCTCTTCCTTGTGACATGTGCCTGCTTCACATTAGTTTTTCCCCAGATGAAACACTTACTCTAAGGATAATCTTTCAAAAGACCATATTCTTTTTTTCCACATAACTGTTAATTCTTGGCTTGGCTATTTAGGTAGTTTCCCATGACCATCACTTTGAGGAAGATGAATAAAAAAAATCTGCTTTCAGGTGCATGGCCTAAATCAAAAGCAGCTCTGTTTGAGTTCTGTGAAGTCTGTGAGGGTTTTACCACTATTAACAGCCATTTAGCCCCAGGCAATGGCCCTCTGTTTTACAGGGGGGAGAATAGTATCTTCTGGCCTTGTGCTCCTCTGCTGCAGGGTAACAGTGTGCAAGGGGCAGCCTTGAGCCAGGAGAGCTCCAACAGTTTGGTGACATGGCCAGAGCTGTTGGAGATGGGGCAGCCAGTCAGTTCTGTGTGACAGAGCCTGTCCTGGAGGCAGTCTGCCAGCTGGGGAGCCTTGCCTGTCTCTGCAAACTCTTGGACTTTGGGACAAACAGCAAAGTTGAGCACGAAGAGTTTCCTAGGCTTCGTGCTGGGGTAAGGCTTGCAGTGTACGATCAGCAAAGCTTTGAGATCCTCAGTGCAGCCTTTCCAGCTCTGGGATATTTCATGTGTTTGTTGGTATCTCCTTTGGCAAAGGAGTTTGAATTAGGGTGGGTGTGCTACAGGCTTGATGAGGGAAGGCAGTGCTAAGGAATGAGCAGCTCCCAGTGAATGGGGAGCTTTATATTGCTTTTACAGTGAAACAAATATAAAAAGGAAGCATGAAATGATAATAACCTAAATTGGTGCCAAATGTATGGGATTCCATGTGTGTGCAGTAAAGGGAAACCCAGCTCCTATAGTTTTCCCTTGGAAAATAATTCGTTCTGTATTTAGAACCTATGTGCAGGATGACCATATAAATGTGGTTAAATGGCATAGGATTCTGATCAAAGGGGCAATTACAAGTAATAAAATAGAAAATACAATTATTGCTACCATTTCAGATCTTATAGCCAGGGAGAATCCTAGCTGCTAGATGGAGAAAAAACCATAACATGAAGAGAAGAAGAAACCCCCTAGATTTCAGCTTGTTGGGCTCTATAAGGAGAGGGCTGAAAAGTAAATATACATTTCCTAGAGACTCAGAATTCCCAAATAATTATCAGGGGAGAGTTGTGAGCAACTTAACTGTTGTCTGAGCTGAATTAGAGCAGAAACTGAATTACCAACTTCCACACAGGAAAATGTACCAAAGTTGGAGCTGTGGCTGGGTTATTTTCACCAAATGTCCAGCACATATGCTGCGCTTGCTTTTATTGTTCACCGTTATGGTGTCATGTCTCGCTAGATTGTGCTTTGCTACACACCTCCACCCCCTAACAAACTGGCCCTATATGTGCATGTAGGCAGAATATAGGGAATTAAGCTGTGTGACAGTGAACTTCTGGGGGTTTTTATGTGCTTGACAAATGTTTCTTAAACATGGTATAAATACATTGTACAGTAGAATTCAAGTGTTTGAGGGGCACGTTTTACTCCCAAAAGAAATGTGTGTATTTTGGCTTGGTATTCCTCTGTCTTTTTTCCTATCCTCTAAAAGAAATATTTAGTATTTTAAAGGCACTTCTGTTTAGATAATACAGGTTTGGACAGTATTTCTCCTCTGTATGTTGTAGAGTTCCTGCCGACACGCCTGGACAAACCTCACCACCTAAAAGCCTCAGGCCAGATTTTGGCATTCGGTGTCCTCAGAGGGAGGGATCCTAGCTGCTAATCCTGTAATAGTCAGATTCTTCAAGGTAGCATCTTATGTCCTCCCACAGGTTAGATCTCTGTTTTACCTGACAGCCCGAATATTTCTCTTCAAAGGGAACGTAAACTCTTCTGTAGGCTGGGCTCGTGCTCGCTTCCCCTCGCCAGGTCTTGCCCGGGCACTTCTCTTGCTCCTTGGCCTTTTTGTCATAGCTGTTTTCTTCCTTCCTGGTTCCTTGGAGAAAATACACTGTGTTTGTAAGGGCCTGTCCCTCCTGAGCCCATTCCCAGGGGTCTGCCTGCCTTGCTAAAGAGGCCTCTCCAGAGGAAAGGCAAGGGCAGCTGGACTGATCCCATCACTCTTCAAGACCTCAAGGTCATGCATTTGGTCCCTTTGCAGAAATGCCAAAGTCTATTTAGAGTCAGACATGTAAATGCTCTGCTCAAAAATAATAATTAAAAACCAAATCTGGTGGCTGAATTCTTCAGAGAAATGGGAACGTCAGCTGGCATTGGCTCTCACCTGTTTTGATAAGGCACTGCATTTGCAGCGGGTGTTTGTAAGCTCCAGATACTTGGGATGAAAATAGCTTCCTCATCCTGTTCCCTCGCCGCGGGTGGGCGAGTGGCTCAGAGGCACAGCAAGGGACATGGGTGCCTTATCCCAGCTCCTTGTCTTTTCCAGTCGTGCTAGCTGGGTTGTTTGGAACCCATAAATGCTTCACTGCACACTTGGCCCCATCACACCCATCCCACGTTGAACTTTGCCATGGAGGGGGGCTCGGGCCTCTCTGTGCCCTATGAGCTCCAGCTGTAACAGCTCATCTGCTTCATGGAGCTGTTGTAAGCCCCAATTAACTGGTGGCTGTCAGGCACTTGGTACCCCTCAGATGTGTGGGCCCTAAGAAATGTTTGGAGCTTTTGTGTTTCTCCTGCAGGGTGGAAGCTCTCCTTGCCCCTGTGCAGCTGATGCTCCATGGCCTGGCACTGCACCTGAAGGCTTGGTAATGCTCCCAGGTGAGCTTTGCTCGTATGAGAAGCTTTGAGAGAACATCCCCTCCAGAAAACTGCAGGAAAAACATTTTGTTTCATTAGTATTTGGGGTGGAAATATGCTGTAGATTAATCCTCTTTGGAAAGAGATTAAGAAATGTTCTCTCCTCCTCCTTTCTCATGTAAGAGTAGGTAATGTTTATTCTTTTTTTATTAACTACAGACGTCAGAGAAAAAGGACTGTTGCCCTTTGATTTTATTTACAAGGCAAAAGTGAAAACTTGTTTGATCATATCATGGCTGTTTAGCTTCAGTGTAAGAGTGGAAGGGAACCTGTTTCCAACTCCTATCATGTCTAAATATATTCTTCTTCTGTTTAGTTATCTCTGAATTTTAAATGCTGCATCCTTGGCCTTACTTACTTGTCAGGTTGAGTGAAATTGCTTCATGCTCTGCTTACGGAAATAAGCTATTAAAAAGGAAATTGTCTACAAGAACTAAGGGATTTTTGTGGGTGTGAAATTTGGAGTCATGATTTCCACAGAAATGATCCATTGCAGAGCAAAAGCTGTTCTGAAAACTTGGGTTTGCTTTTCAGTGAGGTAGAAGGAGGCCTGGGGCTTGAGAACTCAAGTTAGCAGTCATCTTCTGGGGCCAGGCAGGTTTTTTTTTTCCTTGTTTCTTGCTGACTTGAGGTATAACTTGATAGAAGCAGAGGAATGCTCGTGTGAGTTTTGCTCTGTGTCCAGCACACTCACCTGGGCCATCTGTGCCCAAAATTGCCCATGATGCTCAGTTGGGAAAGCAAAGACCTCCAGCAGCCCTGTGCCCTGCTGTAGTGATGCCAATCATGGAAACACTCGTTTTTCAGGAATCTCTTTGAAAATGTTACTTGTTAACAGAATAAAGGAGCAGTTTTCAGCTGCCCATTGATCACTGATAAGAGAGTCAGTTCTGACTCTTTGTATGTGTGGCAGTTGCGGGTTTATGTGGTGCTGGGTTGTACTCTTTGTGACACAGAACTGTTTCAGTATAAATTGTAGATGTGGATGTGTGATTGCAGCACAGCAAACATTCAGTGCTGAACAGCAGTGATTCTTCAAAGAATAAAACACCATGAGGGCATTCTCTCCCCACGCAGATGTGATGGAGGACTGACCTT